>NC_133666.1:19619431-19989523 GCF_037893015.1 Macrotis lagotis
ATCAAGAAAATCAATGAAAAAAATTGTGAAGGAACATGGCCTAACAGCCCCAAATCTCAAACTGTATTACAAAAGTGACAATCTTCAAAACAGTCTGGTATTGACTAAGAAATAGAGTGGTGGCATTCAAAGAAAGAACTATGGCATCTGAATACAACATAGAATACTATTTTCACCTTTTTCAGTTTGTTTTTGTCTTTTCTTTCTTGATATTTCCTCCTTTTTGTTCTAATTCTTCTTTTACAATGTGACTAATATGGATTTATGTGTAACAACAAATCATATATATGTATATATTACTATCCTAGGCTCAGGGGAGTAGATGGTGTGAGGAAAGAAAATTTTACAAAAATTCACGTCAAAAATTTTCTTTACATATAATCAGAAAAATAAATAATAATAAATAGAAATAGAGTGTTAGGTCAGTGGAATAGGTTACACAATACATAGTAGTAAATGATCATAGTAACCTAGTGTTTAATAAACCCAAAGAGCCAAGTTTTTAATTCAAAAACTTACTATATGACAGAAATTGAAAGGAAAACTGGAAAGTAGTTTGTCAGAGGGGTGGCTAGGTGGCACAGTGGATAGAGCACCGGCCTTGGAGTCAGGATTACCTGGGTTCAAATCCGACCTCAGACACTTAATAATTACCTAGCTGTGTGGCCTTGGGCAAGCCACTTAACCCCATTGCCTTGAAAAATCTAAAAAAAAAAAAAGAAAAAAAAAAAGAAAGTAGTTTGTCAGAAACTGGATATAGTTCAACATTTCATACTGTATATGGTACTATAATAAGATAAAGTCAAAATGGGTACATGATTTAGAAATAAAGGATGATATAATAAGCAAATTAGGGAAGCATGCAAACTATTTTTATATCAATGACTAAGGGAAGAATTTATGACCAAACAAAATATAGAAAGCACTACAAATATAAAATGGATAATTTTGATTTCATTAGATTAAAAACCTTTTTTGCATAAACAAAACCAATGCAGCCAAAATTAGAAGGAAAGCAAAAACCTGGGGGTAAATCTGTATGGCAAGTTGCTCTGATAAAGAACTCATTTCTCAAATACATAGAGAACTGAGTAAAATTTATAAGAATACAAATCATTCCTCATTTAATAAATGGTCAAAGGATATAAACAGGCAGTTTTCAGAAGAAATCAAAGCTTTCTAGTCATATGAAAAATACTCTAAATCACTTTTGATTATCATGCCTATGATATTGGCTAATATGAAAAAAATGAAAATAAAAATAAAAAAATAAAATGAGAAATATTGGAGGGGATGTGGAAATATTGGGACACTGATCCATTATTGGTAGAGTTGTGAACTGATCCTATCATTATGACAAATAATTTGGAACTATTCTTAGAGGGCTATAAATCCCTTTGACCCAGAAATACTATTACTACTTCTGTATTCTGAAAAGATCAAAGTGGGAAAAAAAGACCCATTTGTTCAAAAAATTTTTATCAGCTCTTTTTGTGGTGAAAAAAATTGGAAATTAAGGAGAATCCTTCAATAAAGTTGTAGTATGTGACTATGATGGGATAATACTGGTTTCAGAAAAAAACAAAACCTGGGAAGATTTATATGAAGTGAATAGAACCAGGAGAACATTGTACACAGTAACAACAAAATTGTAAGGATGATCAACTGTGAATAATTTAGCTATTCTGAGCTATTCTGATCCAAGACAATTCTGAAGTACTTAGGATGAAAAATGCTATTTCCAGAGAAAGAACTGATGAAATCTGAATACATTTAAAAAATACTTTTTCCACTTTATTTTCATGGCTTGGTTTGTTTTTGATTTTTCTTTTTGGTCTGTGTTTTACTTGGCTTCACATGTATAATCTATATTAAATTGCTTTCTCAAGGGGGAGAGGGGAGGGAGGGAGGGAATTTGGAACTCAGAATTTAAAAAAATTAATGTCTAAAAAGTTACATATAATCGAGAAAAATAAAATTCAAAAACAAAAATAAATGAAAGAATGAATTAAGAAGTAACCTTGAGAAGTTGGGAAAAGAGAACGAAATCATCTTAAGTTAGAAATGGGTCCCATTTCAGATGATTATCATCTTGTATTGTTCAAATATTCTTCAAGAGTAAGTACATTTTGGTCAATAAAACTATCAAGTTCAGTAAAAAAAAAAAAAAGAACCAAGAACTCTTAATTGATATGCATTAAAAACATTTTTAGAATATGTTGAATAACACATTTCTGGGGTGTGATCTTCGAGCTCATTTCTTGGAATAAGTATCAAATCCTCTTTGGAGTCTGAATGCTTTCACAAGTAGAATTAGGGAAGCCAGTGCCAGTTTGGAGGAATAGATTTATTTAGTCCTTGAGGTTTAGTTACAGAATCACATGATTTAGATCTGGAAGGGATTTTAACCCCCATATAGCCCAACACATACCCCAAAAGAATCCCCATTATAAAAAACCAGAGGAAGGATAATCTAGTTTCAAGACTTCCAAGGAAGCAGAACCCATCACTTCTCAAGACAACCTATTCCACATCAGGATACTTCAAATTATTAGGAAGCTTTCCTGACAAAAACCAAAATTTTCCTCTTCAGAATCTCTACCTAATTTTCCTGCTTCTTTTTTTCTAGAGGCACACATAGCAAATCTAAACTCGCTTCCACATGGCATCCCTTTGTATAAGACAAAAATAGTATAGCTATGTCCCTTCTGAATCTTTTCTTCTCCAGGTTAAATATACTCAGTTCCTTCAATTGATTCTCATATGGCATGGACCAAAGGGCTTTCATCATCCTGATTGCCCTGCAACATAAACTCTCCAGCTTATCAATATCCTTCTTAAATAGTAGCACTAAGAATTGAACATAACATTCCAGCACCAAGAATTGAACATAACATTCCAGATGTGGTCTGAGCAAGGCAGATTGCAGTGGGATTATTATATCTTTATTCTTGTAAATTATGCTCTTAATGCAGTCCAACGTGTTCTTACTTTTTCTTGCTGCCACCATCATATTGCCAACTCGCTGACTTTTCCATCCATAAAACCCCTAAATCTTTTTCAGCCAGATTCCCATTTATCTATGCTTCTAAAGTTGATTCTTGGACCCATATACAAAACTTTTACTTTCATCTCTACAGAACTTCATTATATTAGATCTAGTCCAAGGGAAAGACCTTTGGACTGACTACAATCAGTGTGTTAGCTCTAGCTCTCAGTGTTGTGTCATCCCAAAATTGAATGAGCAAATCACTGATAAATATGTTAAAAAGCACATATTCCTGGATCATTCCTGTAGACATCCTACCAAGCCAAACAAAATCAGCATAACTGATGAAGACATCAAAAATATGTCTGAAAGTCTATACAAGTGACCCTTGTGGCTTTCCCACCTCTGTAAAGGGATAGACTCACTTCCATATCTTTTCCTTCAAGATAAGCTTAATTTTGCAATGTTCATTTTTGATTGTTCTGTGTATGGTCATTCTTTACACTTACATTGTTATGGTCATTATGGATATCATTTTCTTGGCTGTGTTTACATCAATTTTGATACATCTTCCCATGTTTCTCCCATCATTCATTCCTCACAGTATAGTAATCTTCCCTTACATTTATGTACCTCAATTTCATCAGTCCTTTCCTAATTTACTTTGCTTCCAATTCTTTGCTCTCACAAAAACTGTCTTATAAAGATTTTGGTGTATGGGCTGACTTTTTTCTTATCAATGACCTCCTTGAAGTTTAAGCCTACTGATGGAAACTCTGGATCAAAGGATTTGGATAGTTTAGTCACCTTATTTTCCTAATTCTTCTTTCAAAATGGTCGTACTGATTGACAGTATCACCAACAATGCATCAGAGTACCTGTTTTCTCACAACCTCTCCAATAATGACAATTCCCATAATTTGTCATCTTTGCTTATTTGCAAGGTGTGAGGAAAAAATCAGAAGCATCCTTTCATAATTATAGTATGCATAGTTATATAGTCATAGTTAAGAATCTGCAATTCCTTTTTTTGAGGCATGACCTATTCTTGATGGAATAATGCTAACTTCTTGTAATCACTATTTCCTGTGCTAGATGTTCACTATATCATTAATGATCAAGTCTAGAATTTTCCTCAGAATCAGTTTCCAAATTCTGTTTTTTTTTCTTGCTTTGAAAATCAAAATAACATTTACCCTTCACCAGGCTTGTGTTCTCTCTCTCCTGTACTCCATGATTTTTCAAATGTCAAGACAATTGTTAAACAATTATAGTTGCCAATTCTTCCAATACCTGAGGATTTCATTATCTGGGACAAGCAGGAACCAGCTAGGTTCTCTCTTACTGTCTCCTTGGGTTTTTTTTGTTGTTGTTTTTTTCGCTTTTGTTTTTAGGGTTTTTTTGCAAGGCAATGGGCTTAAATGGCTTGCCCAAGGCCACACAGCTAGATAATTATTAAGTTTCTGAGGTCAGATTTGAACTCAGGTACCCCTGACTCCTGGTGCTCTATCCACTATACCACCTAGCCAACCCTCCTTGTTTTTCTTGGGTATCACTTCCCTGTAAATCATTTTTGTTCTCCCATTTCCGACACAAAGATCAACAAAAATCAACACCCTTGAACAAAATTAGAATCGAGCAGCTCTGCACTCTCTTTGTCGTCAGTTATCATATCCTGTATCTCCATTCTTTTACTTTTCCTATTTCTTTTGATATTGCTTTCAAAGAAAATCATCCCCTTTTTTTGTCCTCCATAGCTTCTTTCATAAGCTGTACCTTATTCTGAGCTTTAGCACTCCTGATATCATTGTAAGTTCTTATATTCATCCTTCATTGCCTTTTTTTCTTCCTTCTTATGAACATTTATTTTTTAAATGATTATACTTTATTTATTTTACCATTAAAATTTTAAAATTTCAGTTCCCAATTCTCCTCTTCCCCCACCCATTGAGAAGGCAAATGATATTTCAATTTTACATATGAAGTCATGTAAAACATTTCCATAATAACCAAGTTGCAATAAAAGTGAAAAACAATAAAGTGAAAAATGTGTTTCAGTCTGTACTCAGAACTTAACAGTTCTCTCTCTCTGAATATGAATAGCATTTTTCTTCATGAGTCCTTTGTAATTGTCTTGGATCATTATATTAATCATTACTCAGAGTAGCTATTTTCACAGTTAATCATCATTACAATTACTGTGAACAATGCTCTTTTGTTTCTTCTCACTCCACTTTGCATCAGTTCTTATAAGTCTTTCTAGGCCTCTACATATTTTTAAATACTGAATTAGTTGGTGAGTTCCTTCTGCACTTTTATCAGTATCTTCAGAAAACCTATATCTTTTCATCTCATTGGAATTTGTTCCCCTCTATCTGTTAAGAATTTCATTACTGAGAATTGTCCATCCCTCCTATGCTGACTTATACTATAGGGTTTGATTCCCTAGGATACTGCCTAGCCTTTCACTAAACCCTTAGAAATATATTTTCCCCAAATCCAGAGCATGTCTCAGACTAACAATCAACCTCTTTAGATAGATAGATAGATAGATAGATAGATAGATAGATAGATGATAGATAGATACAGATATATAGATATACAGATACATAGGTAGAAGATAGATAGATACACTATCACCTAATGTGGAAGATAACAGTCTCTTCCCCACAATCATTTTCACTCTAGTAGTCAGTTTCCCCTGTAAGGGAGAACCAGATGTAGTATAGAAGTCCTATTTATTGGTTCCTACAGCTGTTTAAGGACAAAATTATCATGAAAGCATGTCAAGCAATTATTAACTGCTTTGCTTTGGTTGAAGAGAGATGTCTAGCTGACAGAGGTCTTTTATCACTACTGAATTTCCTTATATGAATATACTTTCTTAATATACATTGGCAACACACTCCTTTATCTATATGGTACACTTTGAATAAATAAACAAACTTCTACTTTCCTCTTCTATAAATTGAGAAATTAGACCTAAAAGATCTCTAACTTCCCTTTTAACTATGCTGTCTTGTGACCCCATAGGGAGGCCATTGCTCTATTACCACTTCCTATAGTTTCTTCAGCATGGCTCCACTGTCCTACCATTTCTACCCCACTAGAAACTTGAACTCTGGCCAGAAATGTGCTAGTCAATGTTTGTGATGTGCTGGTAAAATGTTTAACAGTCAGCTCTTGGACGGGTGAGGGAATGGGGGTGGAATACACATAGAACAATTTTAAATTTAATCCATATTATTGCCATTTTCGCCATCACTTTATTGAGTGTGGACAATCAACAAAACAAGAAATCAGAGCCCTAATTTGTAGCATCTGCCAATTTCCAAGGTGCAAATGCTCACATCAAATATTTAACAATGTGCCCAAACTGACTCGAGCACATTTCTGACTCCCCTGAAGTGAACTGTTGTCAAGAACCAGATCATCAAGACTTTGTCACTTCCTGAATTCTCTTTGTATTTCTCTTAAGAAGCATAGTGTTGGGGCAGCTAGGTGGTGTAATGGATAAAGCATCAGCCCTGGAGCCAGGAGTACCTGGGTTCAAATCCGGTCTCAGACACATAATAATTACCTAGCTGTGTGGCCTTGGGCAAGCCACTTAACCCCATTGCCTTGCAAAAAAACCTAAAAATAAGAAGGATAGTGTTGGGGAAGCTATGTGGCAAAGAGGATAGACCACCAGCCCTGGAGCCAAGAGTACCTGAGTTCAAATCCAGCCTCAGACATTTCATAATTACCTAGCTGTGTAACCTTTGGCAAGTCACTTAACCCCATTGCCTTGCAGAAAAAGGTAATGTTACTTTGTTTGCCTTTATTTGTTATCCATTTAGCACAAAGACCTATTAAGTAAGCACTTATAAATGTTCCATCTCAGTCTGCTCATCTGTAAAATAAGGGGGATGTACTAGATGGCTTGGGAAGTATTGATGAGCTTCTATGTGACCTTGTGTGTGACAAGTGAACTTGTCTCTCTGGGATTTTTTTCTCCTTTGTTAAATTAGTATGGACTCTGAAATTTCTTCCACCTTGAATGTCTCATCCGGAATCCACAAGGACCTTAAGTTTGGAAAATGTTCAATCCAAAAAACTATAAGGGTATTCCACATCCCTCAGTCCTGAGACTAAATAAGGAAACATACCAGGGTTGAGATAAATATTAACAGAGGGTAGTGGGTTGCTATTCCCTGGGAAAAGAGACAAGTATTGGGAATTCAGAAGGTAGGTGTCAATCACCTCATTTTGATGCCCATGTGTATTAAGAAGGGATGAAGGTTGTCTTGTGCAATGATCAGAGAGAAGGTAGGTCCCTTTAAGATCACAGATCTAGATCTGAAAGAGATCTTTAAGGTTGTGGATTCCAATCCTCTCATTTTCAAAAGAATGAAACTGGGATTCAGAGAGAAGAATTGATTTATCTGCAGTCACTGGAATAGCTACTCAGAAGTAGGATGGTGGTTAGCTAGGCCCTAAGGAGAGGGAGACAGGGATTCAGAAGAATTTCTGTTTAGGCAATGTATGATTTACTTAGATATGAGAACAGGCTATCCTTTCTGGAGGGAAGGAACATACCCTCCTTCACCAGACAACATGAATTTCCAAAATCAAGCAACACTCAAATGAAATCTTAACTAGCAAGGAGACCTGCTAGACTATTTCTACTTGAAGTTGGTTCTTGCTGGAACTCTCCCACCATCCCACCCCCCACCTCCAGCTATGATCTCCTCTACCCTCAGTGACATGCCCCAAATCCCCTTATACTTTTGAGAAGATCAAAACTCTCCCTTGGAATGTGCCACTTTGAAGTGAGTACCCCACTGATCACTTCCAGTTAGCATGGATGGCAGTTGGCTTTGAAAGAGAGATCTGAACTTCCCAGCTGAGCCATCCATCACTGGGAGAAAGAGTCTGTGGAACTGGTCCCCTCTGCAGGAAAACAAATAGACGTGACTCACCTCCCTTGCTCCCCAGCTGTAGCCCACCTTCTGCCCCTGGACATGGGCCTGCATGCTTCTCTGGCCTTCTCATTTCTCAAATGCTGCCCTTACCAGAAAAATTGTTGAGTCCCTTGATGACCTCTGGCCAGATTCAAATCTGGCAGTAGTATTTGGGGGTTGTAAAAAGTCCCCATACCCAAATGTGATCCTTACTAAATGAACATGAATGTCTGTTTTCCTTGGGAATTTCTCTTTTGAGTTAAGGGAATAAAAACCTCTGGGAACTGCAAAAACATTTTTTTGTGAGAGGTCCAAACTAATTAACCACAGAACTCAATGATGTTATATATACAGCAGAAACCTTAGATCCCTTCCCTTATTGTTAACTAATAAAGAAACTGAGGAGTGGCTAAGTGGTGCAGTGGATAGAGCACCAGCCCTGGAGTCAGGAGTACCTGGGTGCAAATCCGGTCTCAGACACTTAATAATTACCTAGCTGTGTGGCCTTGGGCAAGCCACTTAACCCCATGTGGCTTGCAAAAAAAAAAAACTAAAAAAAAAAAAGAAAGAAACTGAGTTACATAGGAAATGAAGTGACTTACCCAAGATCACATATAGAATCCTAGATCTAGAGTAAGAAGAGAATCTTAGAGGCCATTGAGACCAACCTCTCCTTTTACAGATGAGGAAACTGAGGAAGAAGAAAGTAAATGGCGTGGCTAGGTGGCACAATGGATAGAGCACCGGCCCTGGAGTCAAGAGTACCTGGGTTCAAATCCAACCTCAAACACTTAATAATTACCTAGCTACATGGCCTTGGGCAAGCCACTTAACCCCATTGCCTTGCAAAAAAAAAAAAAAAGTAATGAGTCTGGGCCCAAAGTGCACAGATAGGAAAGCCAAGATTCCAACCTAACCAATTAACAGACATTTGTGAAATGCCTACTATGTATCAGGCAGTATATATACAAAGACAAAAAACTAACTCTTCCTTGACCTCAAGGAGCTTACATTCCATAAATATTGTACTGTAAATAGAGTTAGGCTGTTCAACTAAGGTTTAAGTCTAGACTCTCCTATTGAACATTAGTAGAGGCAATTAGATGGCACAGTGGGTAGAGTGCTGGCCCTGAAATAAGGAAGACCTAAGTTCAAATCCAGACTCAGTTACTTGACTCTTACTAGTTGTATGAATTGGACAAATCACTTGACCCCGATTACCTCACATCCAGAGCTATCTCCAGTCATCTAGATTCATAGTGGACCACTGGATCCAGATGGCTCCAGAGGACAAAGTAAGACTGGCAACTTAACACAGCACACCCTCACTCAAATTTAATTCATTTGACAACATGGCATCCACCTCCCTGATGTCATTTGCTTTGAGAATGAAGGTCATACATCATCATCATCATCATCACTACTGAATAAATGTGTGATGTTGGACCAGTCAGTTAACTCCTAGAAGTCTGTCTCTTTACCTGTTAAGTAAAGATAATCATGATTGCAATTAAATAATCAATTGCCAAGCCTTTATTAAGTCACAGTGTTCTAGGTGCTGGGAATCAAAAAACAGAAGTGAGACTATACCTGCCCTCAGAAAGCTTGCATTTTAAGTAGGAGCTACAACATATTTAATAGGACAGTGGGGACCATCATTGGTCTGGTAAGTGACAGGACTGAGTTGAGGCATAGGGCATTTAAATGCCATGGCTTTTGAATTAGCAACGGTAGTATCGATTTAAGGACTCTTCTAAGAGGTGAGAAGGTTAACAGAAGCAGGGAAGAGGGGGAGTAAATAAATACAAAGAGTTCAGATGGCAAAGCACCCACAATGATGATGCCCTGTTGTCCTGGTAGATGGAGTCTGACATATTGTCTGAGATTGGTTAGATTCAGTGGTTTAGGAGAATTTTCATATACACACTCACCAATCAGGATAGTTTAGTCCTGTGTTAGAGTTCCAAAGCTGAGTAGATTTACCAGGCAGGTGCTGCAGAGTTGAACACTAAACTCCTCCCAAAACTATCCTTTACAGATGATTCACAACCTGCCTGGTAATTTCATGTTCTATAAGCAACTCTGCTTGGCTTCTACCCCAAGGAACCATATACCTCCCCATGCCCCTAGCAGGATACTCTGGAGGAGGCACTGTGCCCTCTTCAGTTTCCTTTTGGGTATTATCTTCCCCAAATAGACTGTAAGCTCCTTGAGGATAGGGACTGTCTCTTTTTCTTATTTTTATCCCCAGAATTTAGTATAGTGCCCAGGACATAGTAAGCTCTTCTTAAATGTCAATGAATTGAACTGGAAGACAGTGAAAACAAGAATCCCACAAAGGACTCAGCTGTTGCTGACCCAACTCCTTCATTGCTGTTTGACGTTCGTCCTTGGTAATCAAAGAGTACCATGTTGTCACATCCATGATGACATGACTTGCACATTATATTTATCATAGTGAGGGGACTGTTGTGTCAAGACAGTCTTTTCACTTGCCTGTTGCAGAACTGTTTCACCCCATGATCTGATTTTATAGGAAACAGTACATACGGAGTGAGATCCAGGGAAAAGAAGTTTGTCTTTCATTCTCGAATAAGACCATGATATCATGGAAATTGTGCCATATCAAGCACATGAATTGGAATTGAATTGAGGGCAGCACAGTGCTAAGTTACCAACCTCACTTTCTCCTCCAGAGTCACCTGGGTCCAGTGGCCAGATATGAATCAGGACAACTGGAGATGACCCTAGATGTGAGGCAGTCAGGCTTAAGTGACTTGCCCAAGGTCACACAGCTAGGACATGTCAAATTCAAACTCCCATTCTGCTGATTCCAAGGTGAAAGTGACTTGCTCAAAGTCACAAATAGATTCCTGAATTTGGAGCAGGAAAGGTTCTCAGAGAACAGTTAGTCCAAAGCCCTCATTTTACAGAGGAGGAAATTATAGCTTAAGGAGCGAAAGGGACTTGTCCAGAGTCACAATGGTAATGAGGGCTAGAAGTATGATTTGAACCTAGGCTGTCTGATTGCAGAACCAGTGTTCTTTCTGCTATATTATGCTGCTTGTAGATAAGAATTAGCCCCAGTCCTTAAAAAGTAAACAATATTAATTTGTTTCAAATGGTTCTCATTTTTTTGGTGTTTTAGGGTTTCTATAAATCTCAAGGAACTTCCTTTACCATGAAGGGTTTGGGGGAAAGGCAAGCCGTATTCAAAGGAGCCTGGGAGTGTTTGAATCTCACAAGGATAGCAAGCTAGCCTTCCTCGAGTATGGTGTCCTTGTCTCCAGGCCCATTTTTGTCCCCATCCCTTCAGGCCAAGGGAAGTTCAGTGAGGCCTTTAGAAACATTCAAATACTAGGAAAAAATGAGACCACAACATTAAGTTATAAGGATGGAAATTGTGGACAGAAAAAGCACATACCCACAACATAGAAGCAGCCTATAGGTCCTATAGGACCTGACAAAACCCTATTTGTCTTGGGCTTGGTAACATTTTGATCAGATGAGCAAGAGGAAGTCCAATGATTTGGAAGCATGCTAGCCATATCCTATAGGTCAGATTAGGAAGCTATGGTCCTATCTAGAAGCGGAGACTCTTAGAAGCCCTGGGACACAGACACGGGCCATGGAATGGTAGTTGCAAGACACTGGGGAAAGGGTCATACCAATCAGGCACTGGTGAACAAGGCAATCCCCTGGACTTGAGCATTTCCTTATTTGTCTCTAAGCCAACATTGTGAGCCTGCATTTCTGTCAATCTCATCTAATTCTGAAATCTGGTTATTTTCGATCTTGGTGTTTTTAATTATTCCTTTAACACTCTGCGAGACACTGTGGCTTTCCCCTTTGCTCTGGCTCAGTGGCAGACTCATTTTCTTGGACTCTCCCACTACCTTCTTTTCTCCTTCTTTTTATCTAGCAATTTTGATCCTCATGCCGATGGACCTGATTTCCTCTCAGCATCCACTGAGCTGGTAATAGCTGCTCATCTCCACTGAGCAGACATTACGAACAGCGTCACTCAGGGAGGGCAAGAGAAATGAGAGAAAGACGGGATGTTCAGCAATCTGGGTTGTTGTTTTTTCACATCTCTAGTCTTCTCCATCAGCTCACTTTCGTTTCTATTTTTGCCTGCATTAGAGTTCAGAGCCCACTTTTCTTTTCTGGCATTCTGGGTGTGGGGGCTGAGTTGGGGACATGGCAATCTGCTGTAGTAGAATTGAGTCAAAGGAGCTCAGGTTTGAGTCCCAGCTCTGCTACCAACTGCAGTCTGACCTTGAGCAAGTTCTGTGCCCCAGTTTCCTCATGTGTAAAATCTGGGGGCTGTGATACACTGCGGGAAGAGCACTATTTCTGAAGTCAGAAGACTGGGTTTAACCCTTTCTCTAATGGTTATTATTAGTGAGTCACATAAGATCAATAATAATGTCAGTATTAAAAATCAGAACCAATAATAATCATTATTATATTAAAATTATATAACATAATTATATAACCTTATATAATATGCTTGTTATATAACACATAACATGCATAATATATAATTTTATATAGTATAAAGCCACTAATATAACCTTAGGTAAGTCACTTCCCCTTCTTAGGCAGCTTCAGTTTCCTGCTCTGTAAAATGAGAGGGCTGGACCACATGACCTCTGGGATTCCTTCTAGCTTTAGATCTAGGATTCTGTGAATAGATCTTCAGAGAAAAGAAGGCTTAGGAAGGGAATGAATATTTATAAAGCACCTATTATGTGCCAGGGACCTGCTAAGAGTTTGGGGCACATATCTTATCTGATCCTCAGAGCAACTCTGTAGTATTATTATTATCCACATTTTACAGTAGAGGAAACTGAGGCAAATTGAGGTTAAGTGACTTGCCCGAGGTTACACTTGCCTAAGTATTTGGTTCTGAATTCGTACTCAGACTTCCCTGATTCCAGGTCCAGGGCTCTATTCTCCGCAGAAAGTAATTCATAAAGGGAACAGCAAAGAAAAATTTCTGATTATTTTTGAGAATTAGAAAAGAATTAGACTCAATGGCCTTGTAAATTTTCATTTTGTCCTTTTGTTTGTCAGAAGCCAACATCT
This sequence comes from Macrotis lagotis, assembly GCF_037893015.1. Classification (NCBI taxonomy): domain Eukaryota; kingdom Metazoa; phylum Chordata; class Mammalia; order Peramelemorphia; family Peramelidae; genus Macrotis; species Macrotis lagotis. Next base: position 19,632,455 of record NC_133666.1, read on the forward strand.
TGCTCAGGTCCCACCCAGATATCAAAAGGACAAGAAGACTTCTGTGGGAGTGGCTAGGGGGGGCAATGGATAGAGCAATCCCTGGAGTCAGGAGTCCCTGAGTTCAAATCTGGCCTTAGACACTTAATAATTACCTTGCTGTCTGGCCTTGGGCAAGCCACTTAACCCCATTTGCCTTGCAAAAAACCTAAAACAAAAGCCTTCTGTGGAGGATTTATAGAAATTCTGTGGCAAAGAATGGTCCAAGATGAGAGGGTCTGGAAGTAGATGCTATCATAAAATAAGGAGGTGACACAGCAAATATGCAAAATGAAGCACATTTGGGACATGGTCAATGAAGAATTTGTTTTGCTTAAGAGGAGTTGGGAGCAAGTAAAAACAAAATGCTACTTATGAATTTTTTTTCATTTAAAAAAGAATGTAAGTTCCTTGATGGTAGGTACCATCTCCTTCATTTTTATTTGTATCCCCAGCACAATGGTTGGCATATCACAAGTGCTTAATAAGTTCTATATCAAAAATAAATTAATAGGGGCGGCTAGGTGGCATAGTGGATAAAGCACTGGCCCTGGAGTCAGGAGTACCTGGGTTCAAATCCGGTCTCAGACACTTAATAATTACCTAGCTGTGTGGCCTTGGGCAAGCCACTTAACCCCATTTGCCTTGCAAAACAAACCCTAAAATCAATTGATTAATTAATTAATTAATTAATCAAGTAATTAAATGATTTGCAGATAGATAGAGAATTGAACACAATGAATGAATGACTACTGACAAAAATCATCCAAGAAGTCAGGATACTCCCAGCAACATATTAATGTTGAAAGGGATACAAGAATGATATCGTCTTCACCATCACCATAACCATCATCATCATCATCATCATCACCATTGTTGTACCATAGCCCTGGAACTGAAAGGGATCTGAGTTTTCATCTAGTCCAACCTCACCATTTTACAGAAAAGGAAACTGAGGCTCAGAGAAGTAAAGCAAGTTGTTTCAAACCACATATAACAAAGACCTATAAGCCAGAATGGATCTCAATATAAATTTAGTCCAGTTTCTTCATTTTACAAAAGAAGAAACTAAGGCTCAGGGAGCAGAAGGGACTTCCCCAAGGTCATATAATAATAAGATCATAGATCTAGACCAGAAAGGAAGCTCAGGTATTGGAGGGAACTTCTAGTGCAGAGGCAGGAAAGCTCTGGCTCCCAGGCTGTATAAGGTCAATGAAATTATTTGGTCTGATGCTGCCAAGGCAACTTGAAGTTCAATAAATCTAGGAACTTTTTCGGTTTAGAATTTTTAAGCTGATAATGTTGTCTGGCCTGAGAATGCCGTTATAAATATCCAAATGGCTCTTGGCAGACAAAAAGTTTCCCCACCCTTGATCTAGTGCTACTGCACTTTATAGATGAAGAAACTGAGAGCCATAATTACTTGCCCCAGGTGACATGGATAATGAGTGTCTCAGAATTGAAACTCAGGTCCTCTAGTTGCACAGTAAATGGTTTTTTGTTGTTTTTTGTCATGACACTCCACTGCCTCCAAAGTATATTTAGTTCCAGTCCCTAAAGAGAAAATGATAATAAAAATGTTTAAAATAACTCATTTTCTCAAGTTTGAGGGTTTCCAAGGAGCTCTTGCCACAATGTCCTAGCATGATAAATAGCTCAAAGATCATTATGTCCATTTGATAAAAGAGAAACTGACCTCTATTCAGAAAGCTAATTGACTGCGGATTCCTTGTTATTGCCGAGTCCATGAGTCAGGCTAGGTCTTCTGAATCTAAGACCGTTGCTATCTTCCCTCCTTCCTATTGTCTTGCCATTGGGGAGAGAAAGCAGAAACATAGAACACAGGGGAGCAACCAGGAGAATAAATGTCCATTCTATTTCCATTTCAGTTTGCTGAGCATTGGGGCACTTCTCTTTGAAGAGAGAAGTTGCAATCTTGGCCCCTTCTTCCTTTTCCCCTTTACTCTCTCCCCTCATCCTTCTGCATCCCCCTTGCAATGACCAGAGCTAGCTAGTTAACATTTCTCTAGCTTTTTGCAAAATGGTCCTAATCAATTACAGCCTCACTTAGGAATTCCTTGCCTCATTTGATCCTCCTGTCAGTCTGGCAAGATCAGACAGATAATAATTATCCTCTCGTTTTCACAGGTGAGGAAACTGAGGCTCACCAAAGCAAAACAATTTTTCTTTCTGAGTTCCATGCCAAGTAAACTACAGAAGTGAGGCTGGGATCAGCTTCCTTGGTCAGTTACCCATCCTGTGCTTTTTCTATTCCCACATGATTTCTCTGATAGGACTCTAGAAGGAAACAGATTGAACCTACTTTCTGATGGAGTTAGTTCTGCATCCTGAGCAGGCAAGATACTAACAAAAAAATGGTTTTCAGTAAAGAAAGGAAAAAAAATCAATAAAAGAAAAAAAAAAACAAAAGCAGCTTATAAAGAGATACAAACAAATTGGGCAATTTTATTACTACCATGTAAAACTTAATATATACCTTTTGTAAACAAACAAGAAGTCCACGATTGCCTATGCAATCCTGTTTGTGCTTTATAGATTGAATGTTTCTGCTTCTTGGTGATTGTTAAGTTCAAAATACCAGTAAAATAATAAGTTTTAAAAAAAGGTTGCCAGTACCAGACCATGAACATTTTCACTCCATGTGGGAGGGAGGTGAGAAAGATACTGCGGCTTCCTAAGGTTCGAGGAGGATTGCAGCTAAGCCCAGAAATGCCCTATCATTGAAGGCAGATCTTCTTCATTCCCAATAAGACCAAAGGGAAGTACTGCCAAATGCCAGGGAGTCTGGGTGTCACTGCCACCAACTCACACATTACAACATGGCAGCTTGGAAACCATGAAATAAACATGAGGAAACAGTTTACCACCCTTCTATAAGGACATCCACGCACTTAAAGAGAATACAGTCTGTGTATTTATATCCTTTGGAGAAGAGGATTTTTTTGCCTTGTAATTTCCGTTATATAATGTAGCCATATTTTATTTTTCTTCCCTGATACTGTTCCTTAGCTCTCTCTTCTCACATGTGGATGGAGGATCACAAGCAAGGCTGCTGCCAGATGCTGTGTGAGTCTATGCTGCCCCTTTTCTACCCAAATCAAACCCACTCAGATTTCTCTCTGACTCTTAAGACTGACCCCCATTTGGCAGAATGTTCTTAGAGATGGTTAGAAAGCCCGATATGTTCACAGCTCTTGTTTGAGAAGCAAAACCAATAAGCTTGGTAAATTTAGCCTGGAGAAGAGAAGGCTTGTAGGGGACATGTTGCCCTCTTCAAGGAGCTTCTTCTGTGTAGTCTCAGATAGCAGAAGGGAAAACAATGGGTAGAAGTAACAAGATGCCACACTTCGTGGTTATACTTAGACGGATTTGTTTTTGTCTTTATATGAGCAGTACCTACCATAGTGTCTGATGCAAGGTAGTTCCCTAATAAATGTTTCTTGATTTGATGGATGCTTCAAACCTACAGTAATTGAAAAGTAACCTCATGTGTCCTATTTCTGAGAATGCCATTGTCTTCTCAGAGTTGCTGTTGTTATTGTAGTTTGTCTTACATTCTCAAAGAAGACCTTAACACCAGGGAGTTAAACCTGATGAGCAAGTAAATTGGATTGTGGGGGGGGGGGATGTACTAAGTCACCAACCTCACTTTCTCCTCCAGAGTCATCTGGGTTCACTGGCCAGATATGAATCAGAACACCTAGAGATGGAAGGAGCCCAAGAAGTCATCTAATACAACTTCCTTCCTGAAGCATGAATGTCATCTACAACATCTCCCACAAATGGTCAGTCATCATCCACTTGAATAACTCTATTGGAGGGAACTCACCTACTCAGATAATTCATTTCATTTTTAAATGGCAACTAGGTAGTACAGTGCTGGACCTGATTTCAAATCCTGCTTCAGACACATTATCTGTGTGACCCAAGGTGAATCACTTAATCTCTATCTCAATTTCCTCATTTCTAAAATGAGCATAATAGCACGTACCTCACAGGACTGTTGTGAAGATCAAATAAAATAACTGTTGCAACAAGCTTTGAAACCTCAAAGTGACACATAAAAATTCTAACTATTACCATTGAATAGGATTATAGAATTGTAGCATAAGAGATTTGGAGTTGAGAGAGCCCTCTGTCCTACCTAGGCCAACACTCTTATTTTACAGATAAGGAAACTGAGGTTCAGAAACATTAAGTATCATATACAAGACTATAGATTTAAGCTGAAAGGTACTTCTGAGGTCATTGAATAGAACTCTCATTATTTTACAGGTAAGGAAACTAAGAACCAAAGAGAGGTCATGGCTTGCCCAAGGTCATATATATGGTCATAACTATAGATCTAGATGTAAGGAAGTTTTTAGTTCTGTCCTATATGACCTAGAGAATAAATCTAATCCACCTTTATCATGATAGGATATTTGAACAGAACTGCCTTGATAAGAGCAATTGTCTTCTGCCCAGTAGAATTTCATACTCGATCTTTCTACACTAATTTCACATTATTCCCATCTCACATTCTTAACATCTAATCCACCTGGCCTCCCTGCTTTTCCCTTTAAACAACATTTCATTCCTTATCTCTTTGGCTTTGAGTAGTTTTCTCCTAGCACAACTGTAATGTTCTCTCTCCTCACCAACACCTCATAGAATCCCTAATGCCCTTCCAGGTCTAGCTTTAATGGCACAGGCTACATGGATCTTCATCTGACTTGCCCAACTGTTAATACTTCTTCCCTTTCCTTTATAAATTATTTTTTAGTTTCTTATATAAGTGGGAGATGCCTTAGTAAGACTCCAAAGAACGCTGAAGGTCTCAGGAGCGAAAATAGTGTATAGCTTATCTGGGTACATGATATTTCTTTATATAGAATGTAAGCTCCCTGAAGGCAAGAACTGTTGAATTTTTCTTTTGATCTACTGAGAACCTAACATAGGGGAATACAATGGAAGGAAATTATTTTTTTTTTACTTATTTTTAAGTTATTTTTTCTTTTATTGATTAAACACTTAAATTTCTTCAACTATTACTCATATTATGATTTCCAATTCTCTAAGACATGGTGGCCCTCATCTAGGTAAATTCTAATTTGCTATTGTCCCTCCTAAAATGTGGTTCCCGGGACGGAACCCCAAACTACAAATGTAGTCTGATGAGGGCCATAGATCAGATATATACCATGAATTCACTGAATCTCCTAAAAGTTCTGCTTAAGGTAGTTCAGTGTCTCCTTCTTATCTTTATGATGAAACATAAACTTTTCTGAGCAACATGGACAGCCCTTCACCATTTGGCTCCAGTCTCCTTTCCAGGATTGGTACACAGTACTCTACATCATGAACTTTTCATTTTGTCCACATTGGGTCCATGTGTAATATTCTATCTCTTCTCTCCATATATTGGAACAAGCTGTTGTCCATGCCTGCAGTGCTTTCATTCTTTACCTTTTCTTCTTAGAATCACTTTCTGGACCAGGTTCCATCTTCTGCTCGGGTTTTTCTGATCTGCCATTCACCAGTACTCTCCCCACTGAAATTACATTGGATTTAGCTTTTATTGATTCATATTTCCTTCTCTGTGTACATATTGCTTCTTCCCAAAAGAGTATAAGTTCTTTGAAAGCAGGAGCTGTTTCATTCTTATCTTCATATCCTCATAGACTAGCAAAGGATCTGGTCAGATAACAGTAGCTGCAGAAATGTTTATTGAAAGGAAGAAAGAAAGAATGAATGAATTGTGAAAGTGCATAAGGAAAGATTGGACTGCAAGTGAATATGTCAATGTCTTCCTTTGTTTTTCAGTTCTAGAGGCCATTGAAGGTCAGACTTTCTTTGCTTTCTGAAACTGTTAAGCTTGATGAAGAAAAGGACCATGGGATCTGGATCAAGAGCTAGGAGAGACCTCAAAAACATTCTAGTTCGACTACCTCATTTGACAAAGAAGGAAACTGAGACCCAGGGAAGGTAAGTGACTTTTTCAAGGTCACACATAGGCAACTAGATCTGGAACTGGAAGCGATCCAAGAGGGCATCTATTTCAATCCTTCATTTCACAGAAAAAGAAACTGAAGCCCAGAAAGGGGATATGATTTGCCCAAGGTCACAGAGGTAATGAGTATCAAAGGCCAGATTGAAGCCTTGGTCCTCTGAGTCAGTATGCTTTCTTCTGTATCCCCAGACTGAAACCAAGAAACCGTGTATCCTCAGAAAGGAGGGAGGAAAATGTACTGTCTCTTTTAGAAACTTAAACACAGTCACCCTCTTTAACAGGGAACACAAAACTCATGAGCCAGTCTTGGAAAAGGAATTGTGATAGTGCTAAAAGGCTCTTTGGAAATCCATTGTCAAAGCAGAAACAGACCAAAGCGTTCTAATCTCGCCCTTCTGATATAGCTCGGTAATTGATTTTTTTCTCTCACTTTTATGGAGTGACTGTAGAGCGTTGTCTACAAGGCTAGACTAAACTGACAAAACAAACACACACACACATATAAACACACACACACACACACACACACACACACAGACACACACACACAGAAAGAGAGAATAAAACCATGAAACAAAAGATCCCCAATAACCAAGAAAGCCCAAAGCTGTCTGTCTTCTCCAGGATGTGCAGAAGTCCTAATCCCAATATCTAATGAAGCAATTCAGCTACACAGCTTCTATACAAAAGAAAGAATGAGAAAGGAGAGGACTGAAGCTGAATATGAATGAGAGGAAATTTGAACAAGACCCTTTGTTCTATTGTCATTTTGGGGTCTTGGACATGTGACAAAGGCTGGGAGATAGAATTTGGGGAGAAGTTTGGGATGAACTGAGAAAATGTTGGAGAAATGTCTATAATTTCTAAGAGAGTGGCAAGATTAAGGGGGAACCTAAAGAGGACTCCCTAAATAAGATTTAATGAGATGGAAAAGAAGAAAAAACAGACAAGTCAAGGCAAAGAAAAACCAAGTCACTTGATTGACCTTAAGCAAAAGTATTAGCATAAATTAGGGGGGAATGTCAAATGGGGTAGCTAGGTGGCACAGCAAATAGAGCCCCAAGAGACTCTGAGTTCAAATCTAATCGCAGATACTTGCAAGCAGTATGACTTTGAACAAGTCACTTAACCCTGTTTGTCTCAGTTTGCTCATCTGTAAAATGAACTGGAGAAAAAAATTGCCAAACCACATCTAGCATCTCTGGTAAGAAAATTCCAAAGAATCAGATTCAACAACAACAATGAATTGTGGAAACAGACAGTGTTGGGCTCATGGAAGAGAAGCATGTGGGGGTGTTGCTGCAACGTTGAGAGTGAAAAAAGGAGTGTAGCTATTAAATTACTAAGAGGCGATTTAGAGGTTTCAAAAGAGTAGATGAGGAAAGAGGGGTAAAAACGTAAGTGGCGGTTTCTTAAGGTTGAACATTTTGATTGGAATGAAAAGACAGTAAAGTTTCCAATGATTTACATTGAATTTGTGATGTGTGAATTTCCTATCAAGGCTACACCTATGTTCCAAGGATAGCCTGGGCTTCCTCTCAGAAAACAGTGAAGAGATTTCTATACTCCAGGGCCTCTCCACACTGCTGGTGATGAGGGACAAGGAAGTATTTCTAAAAAGAAATGGAAACAGGGGCAGCTAGGTGGCACAGTGGATACAGAACCAGCCCTGAAGTCAGGGAAACCTGAGTTCCAATTTGACCTCAGACATTTAGTAATTGCCTAGCTGTGTGACCTTGGGCAAGTCACATCACCTTAAATAAATAAAAAAAAGAAAGAAATGGAAACAGGATTTTAATAGGAGGAGAGGAAATCTTCCTTGCTGGAAAGTTGGCATGCAGAAGAACTTGAACAACAATAAACAGAGAGCCTTTATATAATACTTGGAAATTTTCATGGTGCTTTACAAATATTATCTCATTTTATCTTCACAGTAACACTGGGCGTTAGATGTTATAATTATCTCTATTTTACAGATAAAGAAAGTGAGGCAAACAGGTTAAATGATTTCCCAAGATCATATAGCTCATAAATGTCTGAAGCTGGATTTGAACTCAGGACAAAGAAAAAGCATACGTGTACACTTGGAGATTAATAATGACAATAACAATAATTGAGGCTCTTTCTGAAAAGGAGAGAACTAGCGAATCTGAGAATGAAATGACTGCTTATCTTCAAAGAAGCTTATAGTAGAAACACTGAAACTACCAAGAGTTCTATCCAGTAATCATTAGAAAAAGAAGTGAATGGTGGTAGTTGGTAATTTCTTGCTCAGAGGGTACTAAAGCAACTATTTGTCACCCTGAAAGCAGCAACAGAAACATCTGTTCTACTCCCAAGATATGCATCACAGATGTAAAAAGAACCTTTCATTATTTGTCAAAATGGCTGACTCCAATCCAATTCTGGGGAATTCAGAACCAACAACACCAGACGGAATCTAAAAAGCACTGCTAATGATTACAAATACCTAGGCAATCAACTGAAGACCTTAGGGGCACAGGTAATATTGGTCTGCTCATTCCTTCTTGAAGCCAAGGAATACAGAAGAGACAACTGACTTGGGAAGAGAACGACTTGCTTAAAAGATGATACCTAGGAACAAGATTTGAACCATTATTTAAAAATAGGGGAATATAGTCTTCAAATCACATATAGAGTATACCTTACAAAGACGGGCACAAATGTCTTTGACAAGTACCTTATCAATTTTGTGAAAAGGGATTTGAACTAAGAAGTACGGGTTAGAAAGAAAACAGCTTATACTTGGTACCACAGAGATTAGCTACAAGTAAGGAAAAATAATAGTCAAGATACACAGAAATTTCCAGGGAACAAAATTCAAGAAAGAAGTCAATGGTAAAACCAGTAACCCCAAGTACTGATAAACAAATACCTAAAGTTTAGGTAACAACCAATAGAAATGAGAAAGTCTACTATAAAGAGGTTGATGACCTCAGAGTTATCACTGAATTTTTATGGAATGCAATTTGTGATTAGGATATAGGGTTATATGGTTATAATCTCGTTCAAAAAAAGAAGATAGGTGAAATGAAGTGGCAGAGGAGCTGCATTATATAATATGTAATCATGTGAGAAAATTCAGGAACCAGAATGGAGAAGTATAGTATAGATCAAAGAAGAGAGAAACAGAAGCAACCTTTTCATCCAAGTATTCAACAGTCCAACTGGACAGAAAGAGAATATAGATGAGGAGATCAGAAAACAGATCACACAGGCCTACTACACAAGATTGTGAGAGTAGAGATAAGACATATCAGTTTTCCAGACATCAGCTAATGCTTGCTTTCTTTGCCAAAAGCAAAGTGGCTAATGACTTCTTGACTTGCCTTAATGATAAGCAAAAGTTGATAAAGACCAATATGGGAAAATTCTAAACTGGATTTGACTCTCACTAACAGGAGAGAACTGTTTCCTGGAGTGGAAATAATGGAAATCTTTAGTAGGAAGTGACCACTGTCTCCTAGATTCTGTGACAGAGAAGTAAAGGAAAATTCACTGTGGATTTTGGGAAAGTCCTTTTAAAATTACTTGGTGAAAGGATAAATGTGATCCTGTGAACTAATTTTAGAGGAGAAGTCAGCCCAGGAAAGATGGGAAATTCAAGAAAGAAATTCTGAAGATAAAAAGGGAATCAATTAGGATTTGTCTGCAGAGACTAATGTGGATGTACATGGACGTCAGTATTCATGTTTTTAAAAGATGTCCAGAAGAGGGAGGCAAGAATAGGTACCAGAAGGTGAATATAAAAGCAAAGTATAGTTCTAAAAAGTAATATCAGTAATTCCGGAATTAGGAACAAGTTGAACTTGATAAAAGAAACTAAGGATGCCAGTAACAACAACAAAAAAAAGGAGGAGAAAGACTGTCATCCTATATTTGGGAAACATGAGGCTCAAAGGAGGGATGGGACCACTGCTTCAGGTGAATGGTAAAAATGATCATAGAACAAAGGAAGAGCTGCTTAATTCTGAGGAGAACCATTTTTGCTCTGGGAAACAATAGAAAGTGACTAAGAGGAAGGAGCTAAGAAGACAGGAAGAGAATATTGAGTTGCCCCCAACGAACCCAAGTCACCTTATCCAGATGAACTACGTTTCTCAGATCCTGGAGGAAATGTTGGGCTTAAAAGCTGGAGCAGAAACAGAAGTGTGTGTAAGGTAGAAAATAAGAGAAGAACCCCAGGTCTGGAGAATAGAAAACATCTGGATTCTTCAAAATAGAAGCAAATATAATATTAAAACTATGCAGAATATCCTCAAAATCTTAGAGCTATTTTAACTTTATCAAAGTTGAAAACTTTATTAACATTCAAAATTCATTAAGCTATGCCTGTGTTTGTTATTCAGTCATTTTCAATCACATTCAACTCTTCATTGACCCCATTTGGAGTTTTCTTGGCAAAGATACTAGAGTGGTTTGCCATTTCTTCAGTACCACAGCTTACATTATAATAAGACTTTGGGGACACCCTGTATAGGTTGACGAGTTTGACTTTGATCCCTGGGAAAATTCTAGAATAGATCATTAAAAAGATGGTTAGTGACTTTATCACAGAAGAGGAGGTAATTGCAAAGAATCAGCAAGGCTTCATCAAGAATAGGTCATACAACGATAACCTCATTTCCTTTTGGAAAGTTTTAATTTAACAAGGAGAACAGGAGAGTGCTATTTCTATACAGTTTATTTGGTTTCTAGCAAAGTATTTTTTATAACTTCTTTTTCTCAAGGGAAATATGGAGAGATGTTAACATAAGGACTAGTCAATAATACAAATATTATTGTCTATAATTTAACATTAAACAATATGTTAAATACACATGTAAATATACAAATGTAACATTTACACAGGTAAATATAAATATTAGATTTACATATGCTAATATATAAATAGAATATTTACATTACTTTATAATACATTACAATATAACACTATATAATATTGAAATTATTCTGGGCACTTTCGTTGGCTATGTCTCACACTTGGAATACCCTTTCTCTTCATTTCCGGGTCCTGACTTCCCTGACATCCTTCAAATCCCCGCTCAAATCAGTGCAATTATAGGGAGACTTTTCCAATCCCCCTTAATTCTAATGCCTTCCCTCTGCCGATTGTTTCCAATTAAAACTGTGCATAGCTTGTTTGTGCACAGTTCTTGTCTCTCCTATTAGACAGAGTTCCTTAAGATTGAGAACTGTCTTTTCCCTTTCTTTGTATCTCCAGTACTTAGCCCAAAGCCTGAGATATAGTAAGCACTTAACAAATATTTATTGATTGACTGACAATTAAATCATCTCAAAACTGGCAGAATAACAGAATTCAAAAAATCATCATCAATGGTTCGGTGTCAACTGAAAGTCTCTCTCCAATAGAGTGCATCGGGGAGCTTTATTTGTCTTTATGCTGTTCAACATTTTTATCAAGAATTTGAAGAAAAGGATTGATGTTATGCTAATCAAAATTGGGGAATGATACTAATCTGGGAGGAGAGGAATAGTTAGCACAGTGACTGATAGAATCAGAATCCATAAAAATCTTGACAGACTGGAAAAAGCTCTCCTAGGCTAAATTCATGAGGGATTAATGTAAGTCTTACCCTTGGGATCCAAAATTCAACTTTACATGTATAATATGGAAAGGGCATAGAGAGACAGAAGTTATTCTGACGATGATCTGAAGGGTTCAGTGGTGTGATGTTTTTGTGAAAAAAAAAAAACAATTCCACATTTGGAATATTGTGTTCAGATCTAGGTGCCATTATTTAAGGACATGGAGGAGTGTACAGAGGAGGGCAACCAGAATGGGGAATGGTTTTTGGTCTTTGCCACATGAGCATCAAGTAAAGGAATTCCTAACTGTTTAGGCCAAAGAAGAAAGTCACAAAAACCATGATTGTTGTGTTCAAGTATCTGAAGAGCTACTGAAGAGGAACGGACTTAATCCATTTGGCTCTAGGGTGGCAAAACCAGAAGCACTGGGATAATGCTGCAGGGAGGCAAAATTAGTCTTGGACTTAGGACAATCTCCTTAACTATTTGAGCTGCCCTAAAGCAGAATGAGCTGCCTTAGGAAGTGAAATATTCAGTGTCCTTGGAGGTCTCCAAGCAGAGTAGAGATGACCCTTCAGCTGGTACGGTATGGTGAGAATGCTATTTTTAGATGGAGGCCGAGACCCCTTCCAGCTCTGAAGTTCTGTGATCCTGTGATTTTCTCCTCTGGAAAATAAATTGATTCAGTGAATCATTTAAATGAACTTTTTCTGATCGTCTTTAATTCTGTCACAAAAGAAGAACATGAAAAATTCCAGTTCCGCCCTGCACTCTTTCCAAGCTCTGATGTATTTATTGGCAAGGTTCTTCCTACCGACAGCTGGGATTGGCCAATGTCTATGAGAAGCCTTTTTCCCTGAAGAACTAGGAAAGAATCCTGCCTGAGAAATTCCAAGAACTGGGTTGGTTTTCTTAGAGAAAAGGGGCCCCATGTAAATGGTGAATTCCGCCTGTGAAGGTGTCCTGGATTCTATTTGAGGGCTGGTTCAATCAACTATATAGACCTCTCCAATTCCACTATAGTTTAGCACATATAAAATGCTTAATAAATAGTTGTTGACTGATCAATCAACCTTTCAGCAGTAGAAGTTTTGTGTTTATCTCAAAGAGAACAACCCTCTCCCCAGAGGATAGGAAACATTCCCTTCTGGGTGCTTTGGGGCTTTCCTACCAATGACATCTCTTTTATTGTGTATGCATGTGTGAGCAGGGTGTTGGTATTTGTTGAGTGTGTATTTGGACAGCATGCACACACATGTGTATACTCACACGCATTCACCCTGTCTTACATTGCCCTGCCCTTTCCTCGCATACCTTTCCCCTTTCTTCAGGTCACAGTGGCCACCTTGCTCATAACTAATATGCCCTTCCCTCCACCCAACCTAAGCAACTCCTTTCTTAGCCTTCTCATTTAAAGACAATGAATTTGCTACGCTTGGCATCTATAAATAGAGATGGTAAATCTTAATTATACTTTCAGATTGCAGTGTCTGTTTCCAGCTGTGCATATGAATGTTTCTGATCAGGATGTATGTTCCAGTGTGTTTATTTTTAATCCCAAATTACATCCCTTATGAGCCAAGGCCAAATGTGAAATGATTAACTTTTATTTACATGGACACGTGTCAAATAGGATTCTGGAGATGGGTCCTTGTGCTCTTCTTGATTAGCTCTGCAGGAAGTGCCATGGGCCCCTTTTTATGAAATCCAGGAGCATTCCTTCTTGTTGGAGATGAGGCAGGGCTCTGGGCATTTCCTATATCTGTAATTCATTCGGAAATACTATAAAAGGTAGGGTGGTATACTGGGAATATCATTTGGTTTAGAGTATAAAGAACTGGGTTCAAGTCATGGCTTTGCCACCAAGTATCTGTGTCACTTGGAGTAAGTTCTTTCATTTCCAGCCTCAGTTTACTCCTCTGTAAAATCTACTCAATAATGCTTGTGGATTATTATGAGAGAGGCATGGCTTTTGTTACTATTTTTTGAACACAAGAATTCATCTTCCCTTGGTTAACAATCATTTCTTGTAAGATAGGGTCTTGAAAATCCTGAGACCTTGGTTTTTACCCTGGACTCAAAGACTGAGTTCTTCAAATGGGCTTCTTGTCTTCTTAGAAGTAACAAAGGAGACAGTGTGGTTTGAATGGAAAGAACACTGCATCTGGAAAACAGACCTGACTCAGGCCTGTGTGATCTTGGGCAAGCAGTTACTTCATCTCCCTCAAACATTGCTTCCACCTTCCGAGTCTAGCTCTCAAGTCCTATGGGTGACATTGGGTGGTCACTTCACATTCCTGGTTCTCAGTTTCTCTTCATGTAAAATGATAAGTGGAGAGGATAGAGTAAATGATCTCCAGGTCTAGATTCTAGCTCTAGGTCTATGAGAAAAAGACATTTCTGCCTATGAAATCATTGGGAAATCACTGCCACAGAGAATTCTCTATTTGTGGTAAGTTAGGAATCCCAACAACAGGTGTCATTTAATTGACCCAAAAGAGGAGGGGGAGAAAACCAATCCATGATGCAGTGTTTGAAGGAAGAGAGGGTTTTAACCCCACCCACAGGGAGTGATCTGCTGTTGAGAGCTTCTTCTTCCTGTTGTATAACTAGTCACCCACACAGACTGTAGCTTCATCATTTCTCCTCCAAGCACACTCTTGGCTGAAGAAGCTGCCTTCCTATGAAGTTAGACAATGTAGGCATTCAGTATTCACTTTAGTGGCTTGCCTCAGACTCCTGTTACATCTCAGAGAATGTCTTTGAATGGTTCGATTGAGGCTAGAGCCTCATTTTCAGAGCTGGTTCCAGGGTTTGGAATGGCCAGGAAGCAAAGGCTGCAAATGAAGGAGTTAGCATGCAGAACACTGCTCACCTCCAACCAGTTCTACCCTCCATCTCACAGCACAAGACCCTGGTTGTTCCCAGCCTCTCATCTTCAGTCAGCATCAGGGCCCTTACAGGGGCCACTGAATGGAATCCTGTGGACCCAGACATTTCTATTTGGTCCACATCTACACAACAGCAACCCCCTCATATTTTCCAGAGACTAGTGAATGTTCTTTGGGGGATACCCTTCTGCATATTCCAAAAGGTTGATCCAGTGTTCCTAGAAGACTGGCTGGGATCACAATACTTACCTTCATTACCACCCCAGGAGGGAGTTTTGCTTCTCCTTCCTGTGTCCCATCCTTGAAGGGTCCTGACCTCCCAACGGCTCATCAAATGAACTGATTTGTATTAAGAGTTTAACAGGGACCAATTTCCTCACTGCTAATAGTAATGCTTGCTTCTCTTCCCTAGATACGTTTATCCTGGGAGGCGGGGAGGGGAGTAAACAACCTCAGAGACCAATCTCCAATAAGTGCCAGTCATTTGGAAAGGTTTAGAATGAACTGGAAGATCCAAAGACCAATTGGAGCAAATGGGGCAGCTAGGTAGCACAGTGGATTGAGTACCAGCCCTGGAGTCAGGAGGACCGGAATTCAAATCTGACCTCAGACATTCAATATTTACTTAACTGTGTGACCTTGGGCAAGTCATTTAGCCCCACTGCCTTGCAAAAACCAAAGCAAAACAAAAGAGCAGAGAGGATCATCACTAGCAGGGTAGCCAAAGCACCTCATGAAGACTAAGCACTATGGTAGAAAGGGGTCTCAAACTGCCTTAACAATGCTGCGAAAATCACAGCTCCAGAGTTGGAAGGGACAACGGAGGTGATCTAATCCAGTCCCCTTTACAGAGAAAGAAATTAAGACCTCGAATGGATAGGTGATCTGGCAAAGTTCACCCAGGTGGGAAACATCAGAGATAGTATTTAAATACAGGTCTTCAGACTCCCAAAGCATTTCTCTATATTCTACTCCATGTGATGCATCTCTCTCTATGGATCTCTCAGTATATATGTGTACACATACTTATATGTATCCTTATGTAAAATAAAATCAGACATTGTAGCTAAAATCAGAGAACGAAGCTAAATGAATGAATGAATCAATATCGTTGATTGTACTTCATTTTCTTTCTTTTTTTTTTTTTTAGATTTTTTTTTTTGCAAGGCAAATGGGGTTAAGTGGCTTGCCCAAGGCCACACAGCTAGGTAATTATTAAGTGTTTGAGACCAGATTTGAACCCAGGTGCTCCTGACTCCAAGGCCAGTGCTTTATCCACTACACCACCTAGCCGCCCCGTACTTCATTTTCAAAGAGAACTGATGACATCAGGGGGTAATGTCTTGACTTGTGTGTGAATCTAATTTAAGTGAGACAGAGTTGGGCAAAGTCTTTCCAGAGTCATCAAAATTCAATAACAAGACCAAAGTCAAGATGATTGAAGATGGCCCAGGAGACAGTGGCTAATGGTGGCATCTCCAATATCTCACCAAGCTCTAAGCCCTCCACAGCACTTGCTTTAACCTCCTTCACGGCCATTGGAACAAATTGTTCTCTGCTCATTGTGCATGGGGATGTCTTCACAATCCTAGGGAAGATAGTCCCCTAACTCACTAAGAGGTTTGGTGCCTGTTGGTTGTCCTTGACTTGGCTTAGCACTTCTGCTGAGGTAGTTTTTGCTGAGATGTGCCCACTCCACCTTACAGATTCTTTGAGCCACAGGTGAGAGTTGTGTCACAGGTGCACACCAAAGGTGGATGAGTAGTCCTGAAAAGGGTTTGGCAAATCCTCACATCAGAAGTGCTCATGCTCCCTAAGCACCCCATATACCCCATCAATAGACAAGCATTTCCTAAGGCCCATTCTATGTGCTGGGTGCTAGGGAAACACATGAAACAATTCCTACCATCAAGAAGCTTATATCCAATCAGAGAAGAATTCTCCTTTCTTAGTGAAAAAAAATCCAGAAATTGTAACACTCACCAAATCACTGTTGCTACCATTCCTGCCCTGCTTCTGAGATCATACATATAAATAGAGGGTTTTGCGAACCTTTAAGTGATATAGAAATATAACACATTAGGAGTAGTTACAGTATTGCTATCATGCAACTCTTCCTACAAACTAAGATTCTCATAGGAGTCTAATGTGATCAAACTAAAGGTGAAACCATGGCATGTGGGCAGCCTCTGGGGCTATCAGGCCTGGGGGGAATAAAAGACTAGAAACACTAGATTAAAAAAGGCACAATTGTTGGTGCTACCTTTTGGAGGGAATCTCTTTTAGTTTAGTTTTCTTTTGTTTTTTAATTCTGGAAGGGCTTTTTTCTTGTTCTCTTTCTTAATTTCTTATGGCTCCCTGAAGTACAACTTCTTTTTTTGGCATGGCATGAGGGTTAAGTGACTTGCCCAAGGTCACACAGTTAGGTAATTATTGAGTGTCTGAGGCTGCATTTGAACTCAGGTCCTCCTGAATCCAGGGCCAGCACTCCATCCACTGCAGCACCTAGCTGCCCCATGAAGTGCTACTTCAATTGAAGTTTGAGGAACAGTTCATTAAGACTCAGGATAGGTAGCCTCTCATCGGTATTACCATGGTATAATTGAGCTTCACTTTATCCAATTTTCTGTGTGCATGTCACACAAGTGCATATGCATATATAAGCACCTTATATATCTAACTTGGGAGGGAGACGTATGTGAATAATGTAGGTGTGTTCCTCAGCACTTGCTACAGCTAAACACCCCAATCTAAAATTCTCATGGTGAATGTAGAGAGGCACCTGGTGAAGCAGTGGATAGAGTGCTGGACCTGGAGTTAGGAAGACCTGGGTTCAAATCTAAGTTCAGAAACTTCCTACCTGTGTGACCCTGAACAAGTCATTTAGCTTCTCCTTGCCTCAGTTTCTTCAACTGTAAAACAGGGCCGCTTCTCAAGGTTGTTATGACAATCAAATAAGATATTTGAAAAAATCATTTAGCATAGTGCCTGCCACATAGTAGGTACCCTAAAAAAGTTTGCTCCTTTCCCTAAGCTCATCATCATATTTGATGAACTAAGGCTGGCAAATTTATCTTTGAATAAAAATTTCCCCACTGAAATCAGTGTGTTTTTAAATCCTGACTATTCACTAAATGATAATTGAGAAAGAGGACTCTGGAATGCCAGCTCTTTTTGCAAGAAGATACCATTCTGTTGATGGACTTATTCCTGAATAATCTGCCAAGATGCACTGTTGTCAAGGGGCTAAGTTCAGGAGAGTATTGGAATGTGTATAAGGAAAACACATGTCTGTGGATGAAGGCTCAGCAAGGTAGGTTGCTGGGAATGTCAAGTGCCCAGGACATCAACGTACAATAAATCACTGCTTCAGATCAAAATGTTCTGCCAACATATGGCACTTGGAAGAAGCAAGGGGCTCCATGTTGAGAAGGTACTACTTTGTCCTTCCAACGTTCTTCCTCAGTGTGACAGATAGAGGGCACTTCAGAGCCCCATGCTCTACTAACAGCCTATTCAGATTATTTGGGGTTAGTCTTCCCCAGCTACCACTACTCCTTTGCAACCAGATTAACCCAGAATAGTCAATTAATCAATCAACAAACAGTGACTAAACTCCGCCAATAGGTCAGGCAATGGGCTATATTCTGGTGAAACAAGGATTAAAAACAATTCAGCTTGTGCCCTCATGTGGCTTACAATCTACTATGTGGGCAATAATGCATGTACATAGAAATATATACAAAATAGGGGCAGCTAGATAGCACAGTGGGTGGGTAGACAATGACCCTGGAGTCCGGCAGGAGTTCAAATCCTACCCTGGGCAAGTCCTTAACCCTGATTGCTGCCCTTCCCCCCCCCCAAAAAAAATAAGTTCATATAAAAATATACGCTAATAAAAGCAATGCAATTTTTAAAGGGAAGTGGGTAAGAAGACCTCATGTAGGAAATGAATTTGAGCTGAGCTTTGAAGAAAAATACAAATTTTAAGAAGCAAGAGGAGAAATAATAACATGTTTGTAGTAAAAATGTAGTTCTAGATTAAGAGAATTTTAGTTCAGATCCCAGATCTGTTACTTACCACATGTGTGTCCTTGGACAAGTCCATTCCTCTTCCTGGGCCTCAGTTTACCCCTCTATAAAATGAAGGGAGTTGAACCAGATGATCTCTAGGATTCTTCTATTCTACAGTTGAGAGCTAAGGAATAGCTTGTGTCCTTCCAGTCACAAAAAGAAACATTGACTTAATGAGAGTACCCACGGTTCTCAAACAGTTCCTTCCCTATTCTTTCATTTGCATTTAACCCTCATATTCCATTCTCTAGTAGGTGACTGGAACTAATCCAACCAATTAGTTCATATTAAAGTATCAGGGGCTGGAAATAGCTTAATGGAATGTTCACTCTTCCAGGTGACACCTCCATTCAATTTCAATGCCTTAAACCACATGAATGAAGACTATGGAGTTTGAAAGCAAGTGGAGATGGCTGGGGACTAGGTTTTTGAGCAGAGAGATATATGACATTCTCACCTATGGGTAGTCATCAGCATCTCTTATATGGGAGGTTGATCCCTCAGGTACTGACTCTGTAGTTCAAAGATGATGATCACTGAAGACCACAAGGCTTAGTAGGAAAAACCCTAAACCTGGAGGTGAGAGGTCTATGTTCAGTTCTTGGTTCCAATATTTCTTAGATGAGTGATCATGGGGAAGACTGACCCCAAATCTCTAACTGTCTGTTTCCTCAATTGTAAAATGGGGATCACAACAGCACCTATTCCCCAACCCTGGTTGTTGTGTGAATGAAATGAGATTACATATGTATGATAGTTTGCAACCACTAAAGCACTAAAGAAATGTTATCTACAATAGATTAGCAGAGCAGAGCAGAGGACAGTTAAAGAATAGTATAGACTATCATATCTATGCTACACTTGGAGTTGGGAAGCCTGGGTTTAGTTCCTGGATCCTTAGCTTTGTTTTCATAGGTAGCTCCTCCAATCACTCTAGGATTCAGATCACTCCTTTGTAAAATGTGCAGGATGGATTAAATCAGAGGCGGACAACTTCCGGCCTGCTGGCCATATTGGTCTGGCATTGCCACAAATTACGACGTGATATGCAATAAATATAAGAGCATTTTAGGGGTGGAGTAATTAAATGTTTGATCAAATATAACCCACAAATTATGTTATAAATATCCAAATGGCCCTTGGCAGAAAAAATTGCTCCCCATTCTGGACTAGATGGTCTCTGGTGTCCTTCCAAACTCTACATTTCTTATCCTTTAATGCTATGTGTGACCAGAGACAAATAATTTCACCTCCTTTAGGCTCAGTTCCTTCTTTTAAGAAATTAGTCTTAGAATAAATAGGTTCTGAGGTTTCCTTCAGCTTTAGACCTTCGTGTTAACACAAACAATTCCCTTAACCTCTCTAAGACTCAGTTTTCATTTCTGTAACATGATCATTGATTTATATGATCTCTAAAATCCCTTTCAGTTCCATGTCTGTGATATAAAACTCCCTCAAGTAATTGAAAAACATTCTTTCAAAGTAGTAATAACCAGAGAACAGACACAGCATAGGAGAAAGTGTTGCCTGGTCTGATGCTAAGTGACTATTCTGCAGCATTCCAGAGAAGAGAGAGACCAAGCTGGATGGGATGGTCAGAGAACCAAAGACCGAATGCACCAGATTTGAAAGAAACTATCTAGTTCAAGAGGGTGGAATCTGAACCCCAACGTAAGGGACTTGCCAATGGGAATGCAGATCTAGTAGAGAACCATCACTTCCTGGTTATACAACCTTATGTCACTTTCCATGGTGACCTGTTTTCTTCCTCTTTATGAGATAATTCTGTTTCATGAACTTGACCCCAAGGGTCAATAAAAGACCAAAAGGGAAAGTGACTTGAGACCTTCCCTCCTCACACTCCAAGTCAAAGTGAGAGAAGAAAGAAGATGCCAAGGCTGATGCCATCTCATTAAGGTATATTTATGGGCACCCTGCCATACCAGTCTGCTGCTGCTGACTCTACCCTACCCCCTTTTAGGCCAAAAATCCTTAGTCTCTCAAGTCCAAATGAGGTATGGCAGGAACAATGCTGCTCTAATTCTATCAGTAATCCCAACCATAGCAGGGCGATTATTTAAAGGTAGGACAATTTGTTTCCTTTTTGTTCTTTTTTTAACTGTCTCAAATCAAAATGCTTTCAGATTGTCATCAACCTTTTTTCATAAATTTTCACTCAAGCAAACTGGACTGTGCATCCACTTGCCAGGAAGAAATTTCCCACCTAGTAGAGACCACAAAAAGACTTGGACACAAGTTTGATGGGAGCAACATGAAGATACATTGATGGCCCTGCAGCCTCAAGAGTTGCCTCTCCACATACATGACTTGGCCACAACCTGATAATACATGTGTATCCTGTCCACATATATTTCCTAATATGTTCTCTCTACACAGATGCCCTGGATACAGGTTTATTGCGTATCTTTTTCCTCTATATCAGTATTTTAATACCTTTTCCTTGGTCATGTATGTTAAACACATGTGTCCCTCTTCATATATATTTCTATATCTACTCTTCTCATTGGTGTTCTACATATTTATAAGAAAAAACATTCTAGGTTTATGGAGGAAATGTTCCTACTCTGCTGTTTCATCAAATGCCTTTTAACAAGATGTGTTCTTTGGCTAACTAGAAAAATCAAGTACATTGGTGGAGACTCATGAGTTATGAACCTGAAGCAATGTTACCTAGAGACCCCACGTGTAAGCTACAGGTATGCCCCCCTTTGAACACCCTGGCCTTACCCTTCCCAATTCATTTGACTCTGGCTCCAGTCTGGCCTAACCAAGGCCCAATGGTGGTATTTGCTTGCCATACTTCATGATGAGTTTGATGTGGCTAAAAAGCCACTAACTCTACAAACCTTAAAAAATATGACCCATAGGAAGGAGAGAGAGAGAGAGAGAGAGAGAGAGAGAGAGAGAGAGAGAGAGAGAGAGAGAGAGAGAGAGAAACATTTATGAAGTGCTAATAGGCACTTTTCAAATATTTTCTTATCTGATTCTCATGAAACCTGGGGTTGTTCAGTTGTTTTCCATTGTGTCTGACTCTGTGACCCCATCTGGGGCTTTCTTAGTAAAGATACTGGAATGACTTACCATTTCCTTCTTCAACTCATTTTACAGAAAAGGAAACTGAGGCAGGGTTAAATGACTTTTCCAGAATCATGGAGCTAGTAAGTGTCTGAGTCCAGATTTGAACTCAAGATGAGTCTTCCCGACTCCTGGCCCAGCACTCTATCCAGTGTACCACCTAGCTACCCTAGAACCCTGGGTATGTATGATTATGATTCCTAATTTCAGGGTCAAAATATGGGACCATAAGTTTGTGCAGTTGAGGGAACCACTTTTTAGGGTGTTTTTTAGGAGATGACCTTATAACCAGTGGACTTCTTATCCCCTAAACTGGTGACAATGAATTGGGTAACAAAACTCAGACTTGCCCAATGACACAACCAGGTCACATATCCAGAACTAGTGAGAATCTGAGAGGCTATCTAATCCAACCTTGTTATTTGACAGAAAAGGAAATTAAGACCCAGGAAGGTAGTGACTTAAACAAGGTCATATAGATAATAAGTAACATAGGCAGGATTCTGATTCCAGAAAAACTGTTCTTTCCATTATATCATGCAACTTTTATTTGAGCATCATGGATAAGCCAAAAGAGAGACATTAAAGAAGTCAACGGTTGCTTCAATCTAATTGGAAAATCTTCCCATTAATCTTTCCAAGAGAAGCAATCTCCCTCTCATCAAGACATTTCATAATATTTTGTCCATAGTAATCCTAGTAATTATAATCAATATTCACATTATATAGTACTTTGAGCCTCCATAGAGGAAGTGCAAAGATTTTACAGCAAAGAAAATTGAAACTCCAAGCACCTAGATCTGCTCCTCTAATTTGTGTTTTGGATTTCTGTCTTTATCACTACTCATAAGTTTTGAGATACTTGTGTTCGGGGACTCTATCACATTCATCTTCCCATCCACAGCACTCAGCACAGAGATCTGTACACAGTGGGCAATTAATAAATGTCCCTTGAATTGCAATGAATTGAATTCAACTGTTTCTACAATGGTAAAGGGGGATGGAAGGAGAGAGGGAGAAGGAGAGAGAGACAGAGAGAGAGAGAGAGACAGAGAGAGAAAGTCAGAGCTATCCAGATCTTTAAAAAAACAAAATAAACCAACTGGAGCATTGGTCCCATCCTCCAGATGAATACACAGAATATTATTCATTAATTAGGCTGTAATTGTAAAGTCCCCTTAGTTATCTAACAAATGTGTTAATTAGACCCTCTCTAAATTACAGTGATTACAATTTCCTTCCTTCAGTGACATATTCTTGAGATTTCTATGGACGCTGACATCTGTCTTTGGCTCCCTTTGTGAAAAAATATGCTCAGGAAGCAGCAGCTAGAAGTCTCCCCAGTGGTTGCCCAATGTTTGGCTTGCCTTGTTTTCCCCTAATGGGTAAAAGTGCTCCATGCCCCCATTACTTTTTGTTTTGATGATGGCCAGGTCAAAAACAGTACTAAGGCACCTATGGTGACAGACTCATCCAAGAATCTTTCTATGTATTCATCTTTTAAGACTTAGCTCAATTAGTCCCAATTCCAGGCTCTACCAAGCCCTCACTGATAATGGTCTTTCCCCTTGACCTCACATACAATTCATTTCCATTTGTTTAAAATATGTAAACTACTTTTCTAACCAAAAAAATGCAAACAAAACAAAATGAAAATGTATGAGTAAAGTAGTGCCAGAATTATTAGGCCCATTTTACAGATGGAGAAACTGAAGCCCCAAGAGATTAAATGACTTATCCATGATAACACAACTTGTAAAGATCTGAGGATTCAAATATAACTCCAGAACTCTATGCACAATCTCCTTGCTGGCCCCTCATTACACTTGAACTCTTATCTATCTGATGAAATTTCTATGCAACACCATCTCTGGCTCATAATAAGAACTTGATAAATGTTGTTGCTTGACTTGATTTATTGTGAATCATAATTATCTGTGTTTGGGCCTCATCCCTCCAACTAGGTTGGGAGTTCCATAAAGGCCAGGACATTGTCTTACCTGAGTTTTCTAAATATTCTAGGATGAGAATTGTATCCTGTACATAGAAGTACTTAGTACACATGGAAAAAGGATGGTACGATGTAAAGACCTGGGTTTCAATGACACCACAAGGTCATGTGACCTTGAGCAGATCCTTTCTCCTTCCTGAGTTTCAATTTCCTCTTCTGTAAAATGAAGTTGGATTGATGACCTCCAAGCCCACTATTTCAGATCCTCTAGGGAAGACCTTGGGCAAGTGATTTTTCCTGCCTACCTGGACCTCGGTTTTCCCCCTCTGTAAAATAAGAGAATTGGACTAGATCTGTGGTGTCAAACAAAAATAGAACCAGTGCCACTAAATCACACATAAGGATTCTTGCCAGCTACATATTGACTTAGAAAACCACATATTAACATGATCTATATTTTATTGCATTTCTATTTTGCTAAATATTTTTCAATGACATTTTGATCTAGGTCTGGTACTTGGGAGTGCTGCCTGCTGGCCATGAGTTTGCACCTTTGGACTATGTGGCCTCTGTTGAATTGAATTGAACTGAACTAGATTTGATAACAGAAAAGTTCCCTAACAAATAGAGCTATTGAAAAGCAGAATGGGTAGTTTGGGGACATGCTTGGGGTTGGGGTCTCCCCTATACTAAAGGTTTTGGAGCAACATCATTTATTGATTATAAACTGCTTGGCATCTTTCATATTATTTTATTCTTAAGACAAGGTTGTGAGATAAATCATCTCCATTTTACATATGAAGGTCTAGACAGGACAAGTGACTTCACCAATGTCACATATCTAGGGAGTGGCAAAATTATGACCAGAATTCTGATGGTTGATTCTAACATAATACATGCATTTCCACAAGACTTCTCCTATCCCTTAACCCAAAGGAAATGGATTTTCAGGCACTAAGCAAAGTTAAGAGGAAAGATATTTAGGGGCCAAGGAGGGCAACTGAGGACCATTTAGGTGAT
Source organism: Macrotis lagotis (assembly GCF_037893015.1). Taxonomy (NCBI): domain Eukaryota; kingdom Metazoa; phylum Chordata; class Mammalia; order Peramelemorphia; family Peramelidae; genus Macrotis; species Macrotis lagotis. The sequence continues at coordinate 19,657,089 of NC_133666.1, forward strand.
CACCTATGTGGTCTCTACATTTGGCCAGTTATGCTTTATTGTCTTGCTAATAATTTTCTAAAACTTTAAATGAATCTCCTCCTCTCTGTGTTTTCAGTACACACACACACACACATACACACACACGCATATACACAATCCTTAAGCCTCCCCTTATTGCATGGAGGAAGCTATAGCTAAGAACCAGGGACTTGGGTGCAGTGGATAAAGCACAGGCCCTGGAGTCAGGAGTACCTGGGTTCAAATCCGGTCTCAGACACTTAATAATTACCTAGCTGTGTGGCCTTTAGCAAGCCACTTAACCCCATTTGCCTTGCCAAAAATCTAAAAAAAAATGCTGAAGAACCAGGGACTTTTCTAAGGTCACCCAGCTACACAGTAACAGAACTTGGAAAGTAAACCAGGTCTCCTGACTCCAGGTCCAGTGCACTTTCCATTACACTGGACAGAACTGATGGTTTAAGTCTAGTCTTTCAAATGGAAAGAGTGTTGAACAATCTGTAAGAATGGAGCTGCCATGAGGACCCCATAGGTCTGGATCAAAAACAGTTTCCTCTTCTCCTCTCTTGTGGGTGAGTTGGATCCCAGCTCCTCAGTAGGCCTGATGGAGATTAATAAAACCAAGCTGGGCCTTTACCAGATAAAACACAACAGAGCATATGTGTGGCTTAGAGCAAATACACAGCTGACAGATAATTGGATGGCCCAAAGCCAGAAGGAACCAGGAAGTCTGCTCTGCCTGGAAAATTGAGCTTCCTGTAGATGTACAAATGGAATTGCATCGATACCCAAAACACCATCAGGGGGTCGCCTAGCAATGCTCAGCTGGGAGAGTCCTCCACTGATAGATACGCTGTGGGTTTGGATCTCAGTCCACCTCATAGGTAGGCACATATTTACACTGAGGCAGCATGAAAGTAATGATAAAATGATGGATAGACTTTGGTATCCAAAGCCCTAGGTTCAAATTCTGATTCTGATATTTCCAAGTGGCATGACCTTAGCCAAGTTGCTCAATTCTTTTAAGTCTCAGGCTCCTCATTGGGAGGAAAGCAAATTGTCAGTCTTCAAGTGATACAGAAATGGGAATTCATTCCTAAGCATTTCCATGCCAAGCATTCTCTACTTCGACTACCATCTATCTCTACATCCACACTATCCATCCCTATATCCACACCATCTGGGTTCTTCCCTTAGAAATACTCTAGAGGCTCACTGGTGAACTTTTGCCTTATCTTTCCTATATCTTTCAACATGCCCCTACACAATGCCCACTTCAGTTTCCCTTTAAGGTTTGTGTTCTCCATTAAAATATAAGCTCTTTGAAGCAAAAAATGTCTACTTTGCTTTTATTTGTAGCTCCAGTATTTTGGTATAATTCTTGAAATCGTAATATCTAGAGCTGGAAAATACTTGAACTTCTACCTAGTCTTACCCTTTCATTTTACAGAAAAAAAAGACACTGAGGGATAGAGTGGCTTAGTGTTCTGTCCACGTTCACCCAGGGGGTAAACATTAAGGGTAGAATTTGAACCTAGGTTCTTGGACTCTAGGGCCAAGGCTCCTTGCTCTCTTTGCTCTGTTGTCTTTTTCCTTTAGCAATGCTGTGTGGCTTACAAAATTCTATCCTGTATGGATAGGCCTAATATGGAAGACCAAGAAAGGTTTTTATCTCTGGAAAGAAAAAAATTAAAACTCAAGACAAAGCAGTGGTTTTCTTAGGGCTCCCCAGTTAGGAAGTATCAGAGACAGATTTCAAACCTAGATCTTCTGAAAGACATTTCAGTGTTCTTTCCACTCCCACAACTTCTCCTATCTATACTGTGTCAAATATTCTTTTATTAGAGTATCAACTCTGTCTTAAGGCACTAAAGGCATCTGATGGGATGGTAATCTATCATATGGAATAATGCTATGATAATAAATGAATGGATTTCTCAGCTTAACACGGGTTTGGATAGCCACAGCATGGGAAGAGCCATAAGTAAGAATTCTTGTGCCTGGGCCTACAGGTGCCACCAGGCATGGAAGCATACCCTAGAAAGCTGAGACAATTCTACACTACTCACAAACTGGCTATTGATGGGTCAGCATATAGAGTAGAGAAGCTCACTAGCTGAAGGAAACAAGACTTGGGGTGATGGTCTCAGAGTCCTTTAAATTTTGGTGGCCTAAAACAAAATCCTGCTTGCTCTACCTTAGCTACAGTAAATGTTAATTATTAAGGGAAATTGTAGGGAATGTAATAAAGCTAAGGAATTAGGGAAGACATATTCTAGTTTGTAGGGGAACCTAAAGGGACTACTACTACTAAGCAGTCAATGTCAAGAGATATGGCATTCTCACAAAGTGTGCAAGAAAAGGTCAGCAAGTTACCACAGTCAAACTTCATCTCCTTGAGCAACTGTAGTGTAAAGACCACCACCTTAGGAATCCCAAGGGTCTCCTCTGAGATCCCGCTATGCTACTCACTCTGTAACCAAGAGTGAATACCTTTTGAGAAAGACCATGAATTCATGAATGTAATATATGACAAATACTTTCAGATATGGTCAGTTTGTGAATGTGTTTTGCTTGATTCCTCATGTTTTTATGAGGATTTGACCTTCCTTTTTCTACAATCTGAGGGGGGCAGGGTGGGTGGGAGAGTGAGGGAGTATAAGGATGACACAGAAAAAAAGAAAGAAAAGTGATAGAAAGAAAAGATGGTCATTGAAGCATCTTTTGAAAAATGCATCAAGGAGAACAGAAAGAAACAATCCAGGCCAGAAACAATCACAGGCAAGCAGAGCAGCTTTGAAAGGTAGGTGGTGAATTTATTATATGTTTACAAAGAGAAAGCAAACTAAATCGAATAGAGATTGGGAGTTTCAAATATGATCATTTTATCTGTTCTATCATGGATATGTGAATGTACACTTTATTTGGTGTTTGGGAAGTTCAAAATAAAAATTTAATTTAAAAATATTATAAGAGAAGGGTCTAAACCAGTTATTCTCAAAGGTCCATTTTATCCATCCTCTATACAGCTGTCAACTGGAAATGCCTATAGCATAGCTCTGTCTATGTCCCTTTCCCACTCAAGAAGCTCCCTCACTACACCCTTGAAATGCCTACAAGGTTTAGTTTAAAGGGCTTTCTGGATTCTTCCAGAGGCTCAAATACCATTGCATGTCCTCTACACAATCAATGATACTGCTGCGATGGCTTTCTTGCATTTCCTCAAAAAAAAGCATCCATGCCTTGGTGCTGGTTGTGCCGCATTCCTAAAATGATTTGACTCTTAATTTCTTTGGCTTCCATCAAGACTCAACTCAAATCCCACCTTCTATGAGAAGCCATTCCTGATTCTATCAGTTTCCAATGCCTTCCATTTAAGATTACCTTCCATTTAAACTGGATAGGTCTTATATCTCCATAGTTATATATGTCTTGTCACCACTAATAGAATGTATGCTCCATGAGGGAAGGATTGGGCTTGTCTTTCTTTGTATATCCAGCACATCGTGTTTAATGGATATGTATTGACTGATCTACCTGTAAGGATAAGAAAGACACAGCAGATCTACCTATAAGGTAGAATAGGGCAAAGGACTAGGTCTGCGATTTATTTGATAACAGGGAACTTCCAGGTGAGGAAACACCTTTTAGAAAAGCAGAGTGCAACATATAATCTTAGAGTGTTAGCCAGACCCAGAGCACTGAGATTAGATAATTTTTCTAAGATCACACAGCCCACATGTGTGGAAGACAGAACTTGAACCCAGTTTTCCCCAGGCTTCAAGGCTGGTTCTGTCACTAACACTTAGATAGGATTTTCACATTTTTAAGGCACTTTACAAATAGGCCCCATTTGTCCTCCCAATTACCTGCCAGGATTGTAAGCATTGGGTGTGATTCAAACTTGGGGCTTTCTGACTCCCAAGTCCGTATTCTTGTCTACTGCACTCTCTAAGAAGATTCATCTCCCATCCATGTAAAGGATCAATCAATCAATCAGTAATCATTTATAAAGCACCTACTATGGACCAGCAGTTGTGCTAATCCCTGAGGATACAAAAAAGGCTAAAAAGGGCCCCTCCCTCAAGGAGTTCACATTCTAATGGAGGAGACAACAGAAAGATAGAAAAATAGCAATATACAAGCTACAGAGCAGATGGAAAGTGGTCTTACAAGGGATGATCCTTGGGAAGCATTATTTTAAGAGAAGAAAGAGCAGTATTTCTTTGCCCTAATAATGATTTCTAGGAGGTTTCTGAGATCATTGGTTCACCCTTGCAAAAGTTTCAGATGTATTCTCCCCAACCAGCCCCGCCAGCCTCTGGATATCAAGGGGGCTGATATTTTGCAGGAGCCCTATGAAGGGTCCAGGGAGAAACACTCTTGGCCATAATCCTGACCCTTCCCCTTGCAATTCCCTTTTATGCAGTGCTCTGCCTACCCCCAGAATGGCCTCTTCCACTTGCATGTATATTCAAGCAAAGCCCCTAAATTTGTCGTGAATATCAAATGACTCTGCAATGCAGCCCTCAATGGAGGAGCGGAAATGGAATTTGTACAGTGAGCAGAAGTTTCTAAAGGGGCACTGGAATAAATCCAAGGAGATATATTATTTTTTCCAGCATAACAGTAGGAAGTCGAAAGCAATTCTCTTCACATTCTTTACATTTTCCCATGGGGAACTAACATGTTTTATTGAAATAGTGAAGCTCGAATAACTAACCAGTTACCAGGCCTCTCGTGCCCCAACATCAGGGCAAGCAGCAAAGCTCTGGAGAATCATGAGGCAGGATTCTCCCACCTCAGCTTTGTTGGCTCTTTGAGCAAGGGAAGATGGACCAGGGGGTCAGAGAAAGTTATAAAGTTATTCAGTTCTTCCAGAGAGAGAGAGACAGACAGACAGACAGACAGACAGACAGACAGACAGACAGACAGACAGACGGACGGACAGAAACAGAGAGACAGAGACAGAGAGAGACAGGCAGAGAGAGACAGACAGAGACAGACAGAGAGCCAGCCAGCCAGCCAGACAGACAAACAGACAGACAGAAACAGAGAGACAGAGACAGAGAGAGACAGGCAGAGAGAGACAGAGAGAGACAGACAAACAGAGACAGAGATAGGTAGAAGCAGAGAAAGACAGAGGCAGAAGGAGAGAGACAGACAAGCAGACAGAGACAGATGGATAGATGATGTAAGATGGATGAATGGATGGATAGATAGATGGCCTGAGACAGATAAGATAGACAGACATTAATAGATAGAAAGACAGAAAGATAGATAGATACATAGATAGATAGAGAGACAGACAGACAGACAGACAGGCAGACAGACAACAGAGCATTTATTAACTACTTTCTAAGTTTCAGACAGTGTGCTGAGAGCTGGGATACAAATATAAAAAAGTAAAATAGACTCCTCCCTCAAAGAGCTTACATGCTAATAATGGAGGAAGACAAAAAGAGCTGAAAAATGAGATGAGAAATTTCTTTTGGGGGTATCTAGGTGGCACTGTGCATAGAGCATTGGCCCTGGAGTCAGGAGGACCTGAGTTCAAATTTGACCTCAGACACTTCATGATTACCTAGCTGTGTGACCTTGGGCAAGTCACTTAACCCCATTGCCTTGCAAAAGAAAATGAAAAAGAAATTTCTTTTGGATATGTGTTGGGTTAGATGGTTGCCAAGATTCGTTCCAGTTCTTTTGGTGAGAACATTCCCTCTAGAGATGTGGGTTGGCACCTGTTCTGCAACTTACAGTTACAAGCAAGTCTGCTGGCTTGCTTAGGGTCCTTTAGAATGTGTGAATTAGTGGGATGATTTGAATCCAGGTCTTACTGACACTGCTTTCATTATAAGCCTATAATATAACAAATAAATTAGGTGACATTTAGGATTCTTAATCTTTTCTCTTGACTCTTTCCCCTTTCCTGGGGGAAGAGGGTGATGCTACAAGGTATCAGGGGCTACCCACAGACCCACAGTTGACTCACTGGCTTGACTTCAAAATCTATGGGCCCAGCACAAAGCTTCCAAACTCTCCCCAACAAAGCTGAGGAAGAATGACTGTGATTGCTTCATAGTTCATGAGCCATGGTCTCTCCCCCTGGATCCTGGAGGTCACAAGACATAGAATCAAAGCAAATCCCCACCTCAGATACTACCTGTGTGACCTTGGACAAGTCCCTTCCCCTCCCTGGGCCTCCTTCTCTGTAAAATGGGGGAATTGGGTTAATAGTTTTTAAGGACTCCTCCAGATCTAGACTTGCAGACCTTGGAGAATTCTCCTAGACTCAATGAGTCTATTTCCTTTTTTTGGACAAGATAGCCACTGTAGTCATTTCCAGATCTTAATTTATGATCCTTGTTATGACCTCGCTTAAGTATTTTCCCTGTCCTGAGCCTTAGTTTCCTCCACTGTAAAATGAGGAGATGGGAATATATCACCTTTGAGATCAGTTCTAGATCTATGGCCCTGTTTCAAGAGACTGAAGAAAAAAAAACAAGAGGTACAAGTAGTTTTAGGAAATGTTTATCTAAAGGAGAGTCCAATCAACCCAATTCCAATATTCTCATAGCTCAGGAGCTAAGGGATTACTTTTGGAAAAAGGAAGAAAAGGAAAGGTAGAGAAACTATTTTTTAAATCCCTATTAGGGATTTTTTTCCCCTAAGCATATCTATCAAATATTCTCAAAGGTAGCAAGGAAGACTGAGTGCTTTCCCCAGAGCCTCTCCTCACACAGGGGATCACAAAGTACCCCAGTATTCTGTACATCTTTAGGAATGATGACTGGACAGCCTTGGTAATGATCACATTCAGAAACTAGGAGGGAATACAGAACCAAAATAATGTAGGAGGTCTCAACTCCCTGAATTGTTTCTCATAATTGGCTTAGGGCATTGAGGGGGCCACTGGTTCAAGTGAATTCTAGAATTAAAAAATAATCTTGCTTGTTTTTTTTTCCTCTGAGAACCCCCTCCAGAGCATAAAGATAGATGCTGGTACTGAGGAAGCAGAATGGCATTCCCTGGCAAGTGTTCTCTGGGCAGGTTGTGGTCCTTTTGTTGTTATCCATTGTGATGGAATGAATAGAACACCAGACTTGAAGATAATAAGCTTGGGTTCAAATACTGCCTCCAATATATTTTTTGACCTTGGTTGAGTCATTTAATCTCTATGATCCTCAGTTACCTCATCTGTCAAATAAGGAGCTTGGACTCAATGACCTCCAAGGTGGCTTCCAGCTCTAAAGCTATTATCCTATGCTTGGCTAAGTTTTGCTCCATGATCTCGGATTTCTTTTTTTTTTAATTTATTTTCATACATTTGTACATGTGTATAAGTTACAAAATTTCCCTCCACCCTCCCTTCCCACCCCCATCCCCTCAGTTGGGAATAGTAAGGTTAGCATTTTACATACATATTTTGTTAAACATATTTATAAATTAGTCATAGTTATAAATTAGTCATTGGCATGAGGAATTAGGATTAAGGGAAAGAAATACATAAGAGGTAATTTTTATAAAGTGTTCATCAGATTTGGTAGGGGTGTTTTTTTCCTGTGTGTTTTGCTTTGTTTTGCTTTTCTTCCTCTGATTGGGGATAATATAGACCATAATCTGTCAAAAATGGTTTTCCTAGCTCTCTGGACTGTCAAGAGGGGTTGCTTCCATCAGGGTTGTTGATCTCATAATGCTGATGTGGACATTGTTCTCTTGGCTCTACTCCCTTCGCTCAGCATCAGATCCCGTAAGTCATTCCATGCTTCTCTAGAGTCCGACCATTTCTGGTTTCTTATAGAACAATATTATTCCATAGTATTCATGTACCATAACTTGTTTAGCCATTCCCCAGTTGCTAGGCATCCCCTCAGTTTCCAATTCTTTGTCATGACAGAAAGGGCTGCTATGAATATTTTGGAACATGTAAAACTTTTTTCCAATTTTTAAACTTTCTTCTGGATATAGTCCTAGAATTGGACTTATGTTAAACTCAGTCAGAAACTGAATTCCAGACAAGATCCTATACTTTGCTCTACTGCAGGCTTCAGACCCAGTCTTGCGATTGGGATAGGGACAGTAACTGATATGGAAGGGGGAGAGGAATGGGGTTTAGTGCCAAAGGTGCCAATAGCTGAGAAGGGGGCTTTCTACTTAGTGACTCCTCCCCAAAAGGATTACTATTCCCATGCCTTCCTTCTTGACCCTCTTCTAGCCTGTGCAATCATCATATGGCCACATCACTGCCCTCCCCTTCCCTGGACTCCCTTCATCATGACCTATTGAGCTATTGCTTTCCCAGATTATAGGCAAAATTATAAATTGAAGAATAAATATGCATTTTCAAGATGGAGAAAATGAGACTGATATTTTTAAGCGTTTCAGCTGAGATCATCTGGGCAGAGGTGACATTTGAACCCAGGAATCCTGACCCAAAGTCCAACACTCATTTTACTACTCCAAGATACAACCAGAAGCAAGCTTACCATAATCATTTATCCTCTTCCCATGCTTACCTAAGCAATCAATCCATCAACAAGCATTTTTCATGAACCTACTTCAGGAATTGTACTAGCAATATAGTCAAAGTGTAAGTCAGAGCAATATAGTCACAGGATAAGAGTCCTTGCCTTGAGGAATTCACTCTCCTTGAGGCTTATTTGCCAATTCTCAAGTCAGTTTTTCAATCTCCAAAACTATCAGCGACCACCCCAAGATTATTTTTGGATACCTCAAAATAGTCCTGCAGAGTCTGAAGCAACTGTGTCCCCAGCAGTTTATGAGATGTCTCCAATTCTTCCTCCCCCCCCCCAGGGAGTCTTATATTGGTGACAATACCTAATAATTAAGTGTTATCTCGGGATCTCTCATCCCTTTTCTGCACCCTTGCTTGGTGATCTCATTCATTTCCATAAATTCAGTCATCAACTCTATGCATCTGATTCCCAGATCTATGTATTTGATCCTAATCTCTCTCCTAAACTGGAGTCTCATATCATCAATGGCCTACTAAGGCTTTCCATCAAAATGTCCTGTGAGCATTTCAAACTCAACATGTATGTCTAAGAGACAACCAAATGGGGATTATAACTATGGTTGTGAAATGATATAATGTATGTAAAGTACTCTGGAAACTTGGAGGAGTGATTGAAGTATCGGTTATTATCATCATCATTAGTCTTCCTGCTTAACCACTCCTTGTCCAAGGTTCCGTCTCTCTGATAAAAACATCTCTACGCTTCTAGTCCCCCTGGGGTTCACCTCACTCTCCTCTATAGCTCTATGTGTCTGGCAAATAGGGTAATTTGCTTGACTCAACATTAGCCCCACCTCCACGCTTTTGGTTTTCTTTGAGACTAGGTCTCCCTATATCAAACAAGCTGGGAGTGCAGTAGCCACTGATGAGCTGACCCCAATGCTGAACTCTGATTTGTTCTCTTCTAGTCATCTACTCCTTAGGCAGCTCCAATGGCCCTCCACTCTCAAGGGGAGCACCACTTTGATGATAGACCTAGTGGGGACACCCAGTCAGCTTAGTCCATTGTTCCCAAATTCAAGAGAGACTTCATCCTCATCCTTTCCAGAAAAAGACTACAATTATGAGCCCCCCTGCTTGGACCATCTCCAGGCGTTTTCACAAACTGCCCCACTGCACTGTATTCATCCTTAAATTTGTTAGCACTCCATCTCTCTTCTTGTCACATATGGCTTTCTATGTTTACATACATTCTTTGAATTCACACCGCATATTTCCATTGGGCTGGAACCAATTACCATATTTTACATAATTATAGCATCAAATGATACAAATTTGAATACATGTAACCACTTCAGGAAATTCGTTATTCACACAAATCAGGACCTAATCATATTGTAGCTTTCCAGTAGAATGTAAGCTCCTTGAGGGCAGGGGGTATTCAGTTTTGTCTTTGTATGGTGCCTTACTCAAGGTATGTACTTAATAAAAGTTAAGTTGAATTCTTTATTTAGATTGCTTGAAGCCACAGGCAGCATATTCCAGTCTGAAATAGTTCTCTTTGACTAGAAGGTTTTCTTGATGTTGAGGTAGAATCTGTCTCACTCCCCACTGGGCCTAATTTTTCTCTCTGGGGCCAAATAGAACAAGCTTAATTTCCTTCCAATATGACAGCCCTTCAAATACTTGACAGCTGCCATCATGTCCCCCAGAAGTCAATCACTCAATCAAAAGTGTAAACTAGGTGCAAAATTTAATCAATTTGGGAAGACTGAACTGCTTTGATCTTTGGGGGAAGACAGCTAATGTCGCAGGGGAAATGTCTCGCAATTGACTTACAGAACCTGACATGCCTTTGGGCCTCCATGGACCACAACAAACCAGTTCAAATTCCAGAAGCAATGAAATGAGTGGTTGAATTTAGGGGCAAAGGACTCATGAGATGGAATTGTCTGGCACCAAGTGATGAACTGGTAGACTTTAAAAGGTCAGCCAACCTAGAGTTGCCTCTGGACATCAATAGAAACAGCAACAGTGGCTGGCTGCAGGTTTACATTGGGAACTGAAAACTTTGAATCAATGATTCTATGGATCCTAGCTATGCTATTTATAAGTTATGATCTTAAGTGTGTCCTTTCACCTCTTGGAGCCTCAGTTTCCTTCATCTGTAAAATGGATTAATGACATTTGCACTCCCTAGTTCCCAGGACTGCTGAGAAGAGAGAATGAAAGAGTTATCAAAATGAGATGTATCATTATCCCAGCGGCAGCTAGATGGCACAGTGAATATAGCACTGGCTTTGGAGACAGGAGGACTAGAGTTCAAATCCAGCCCCCCCAACCCTTTCTAGTTGTGTGACCTTGGGCAAGTCACTTCACCCTGATTGCCTCCCATTAAGGATCATCTCCAGTCATCCCGATTCATATCTGACCACTGGACCAAGATGGCTCTGGAGGAGAAAGTGAGGCTGGTGACTTAGCACAGCAGCCCCTCAATCAAATCTAATTCATGTTCTTGTCCTAGCATCACCTCCCTGCATGGCAATGATGTCTTTGGCAATGAAGGACAAAAACATCATTATCAGGAACAACAATATTTCTTCCTTCAAGAAGGGCTAGGGTGACTTGGATGGATTTGGGGAAGGAGAACCAGCACCCAGGGTGCAGCATTTTCCTCATGATTAATCTAGAAGGGTTAGTCTCCTTTCCTAAATATCCCTTGGGAGTTTCTCATGGAATTTTCTCTTGCTGATAATTCCTGGGAGATCTCAATAATGAATAATGTGAGTGATAGTCTGGGCTTGCTGTGCAACACTGTAACAGACAGGCCTAGGATGTGCCTCTCCTGGGCAGGCCTCACACCCGATTCATACTTTTCATAAATCTCAGCAGAAGAAAATGATGGATCCTTTCCCATTAATTAAGCCTAAATGGCACATTAAGAATGCAATGTGGCACCCATCTTTCTTATTTATGAGACATCAAAAGGCAAAAGAAATAAGTGAAAAGTGTGAAATAGTTTTTTCATGGTCTAGATTAGAAAGGAAAATATCCTCAAAATGCAACAGGAGCTGGATGGCTACATTCAAGGGCTGGATGACCTGCTCATTGGATGTGACCTGTACCTAGGCCCCTTCCATTCTCTGAGCCTCAGTTTCTCCTCTTTGTGCCTGGGTCTGAAGTATCCTGTAAGCTCCTAGAGAGTCCCCTGACTCAAGGAGTCACTTTTTATAAAAAAATAATTAGCCCCCAGGTCTTGGTTTGATAATCCCCTTTAATAAAATCTGGCTACTACCACTTGCCCTCATTCTCTTGGTGTCTACCCACATAGGTGACCTGGGAATTATGTGGGGGAAACCATAGGCTCCTAAAAATCTAGAGCTCAAAGGCACTTCTGAGGCCATTTAGTCCAACTTCTTATTTTACAAAAGAGGAAACTAAGTCCCAAAGTCAAATGACTTGATTCTTATTCCTGTTCATTCATATAGTCTTCCACAAAGTATTCAGTCAATCAATACACTGGAGAATTTCCTCTAGGTCTTCCTCCATTTAGACAGTACTCATGAACAAGAGAGGCATTCTAATAATCCTGCTCCTCCACCCCCAACACTCATTTTTAGAGGGGATAAACTAAAGCCCAAGATGATTAAGTGATTTGCCCTAGGTTACCTAGGTAGTAAGGACCAGAATCAGGATTTGAACCCAGGTCCTCTCATTCCCAGTCTTCTGTACATGCTTTTTCTCCCTTTCTTCCTTCCTCTTTCCCAGTCCAACACCCCCCCTAGTGATTTTAAAGAGAATCTACTGAAGAGCACAGCATAAAGGAAACAGTCAAATGGGATGAGACTCAAAAGGGTCAAAGTTCACAAGTTGCAAAGGTTCTATAAGGGAACTCTACCATCTTTTTTGACTTCCTACTTGTCTTACATGAATTCAGAGCTTGGAAGACTTGGGGTCAGGAGAGAACCAGCTTCATCTACACTGTACAAGGTGCCATATAAATGTGGTGTTATCATCATGGTTAAACTTCATTTTCTTATATCCAACCAATTGCCAAGTCTTGCTATTCCTACCTTCATGGTATCTCTTGTACAGCCCATTCTCTTGACTTAGAGATCCTTATCATCTCTTACCTGTACTACTGAAATAGTCTAACTGGTTTCTAGGCCTCTCACCACACCAGGCTATCTTCTACTTAGCTGACAAAGTACAGCTCTAACTATTCTACGTCCTTGCTCAATAGACTCCAGTGGCTTCCTATTCCCTCCAGTATAAACTTTGGTATTTCACAATCTGACCCTATCCTATGCTTCCGGATATATTGTGGATTACTCCTCTCCATCTAGCTAGGGTGCTGTGGTAGATAAAGCATTGTACCTGAAGTCAGGAAACTCTGAATTCAAGTCTCATCTCACACTCATACTAGGGATGTGACCTTAGGTAACTTAACCTCTCACTGTTTCAATCTCTTCATCTGTAAAATGGGGATAATAATAGTACCTCCCTCCCAGGGTTGTTGTGAGGATCAAATGAGACACTATCTGAAAAATGCTTTGGCGGTCTTAAAGCTCTAAAGAGATACTAGGGATAATTATTCAAGCATACTGTGACCCAGTGAAACTGATCTTTCCTCTATTTCTTAAATATATCTCTTCGTCTCCTACTGCTGACCCTAGTGATGATGTTTGTCTTAGTTCTCAAAGAAGACCATGACATCAGGGAGGTGATGCCATGGCCAGCTCATGAATTGGATTTGAGTGGGTGGGTGGGGAAGCTGTGCTAAATCACCAACTTCATCTTCTCCTCTGGAGTCATCTGGGTCCAGTGACCAGAAATGAATCAGGACGACTGGAAAAGGACCTGGATGTTAAAAATATCAGGGTGAAGTGACTTGCCCAAGGTCACACAGTCAACAAATGACTGAGACTGGATTTGAACTCAGGTCCTCCTAACTTCAAGGCCCGCACTTTACCCACTTAATCATCTAGCTGCCCAGAGGCAAAATCTACTGAATTTGGCATCACATTGAATATGGAGGTGAGGAAGAGTGAGGAGTTGAGCATGAAATCCAGGTTGCAAATCTGGGTGACAGGAAAAATGTTGGCACTTCACAGTGAGAGGGAAGTTAGGGAAAACTGGGAATTAGAGGAAAGATGAGTTCAATCTGGGATTCCAAGGACCCAGATTGCTTCACTTTTCTCTTTGTATTCCTAATGACTAGCACAGTGTCTGAAAGAGTCAGTGTCCAATAAATACTCACCAATTAAACAATATACACTCCAAGTAAAAATGGTAATAAATACTGGAGTGAATTCTTAATTGGGGTAGTCTCAGTATCAGGGCAAGTCATAGCTTCCCATTGCCTTCTCATCCAATACAATGCTCATTCCTATTCATCTATAGACCCTCAGAGAATCAAGTCAACCCACTGAACACCTTCCCCTAGCCCAAGTTCCATTTGGGTAGTACCAGTGAAGAACTTGGCTGGCACTGCTATTGTCCTTACATCTCACCACATGACTAACCCACCTCTTTTTCCATATATCTGCTTCCTTAATGATACCCCTTCTACCATTTATGTTTAGATTATCTATGGAAATAGATGAACTTAGCCTCTTTGATTACCCCATGCATCTTTCCATTGCCTTTTACGTCTCCCATGATTTTGATTCTTTAGAGATGTGTTTTGAAATTCACCACGTTAGAGCACAAATGGAAACTTTTGTATTCAAAAGAGGGACCTCTGCATGAAGGAACAGTTGAGATTTGGAACGATATTTTGCAGTTCCCAAACTCAGCTCATTCTCTTTCTCCTGTTCAAATATGGGACCAACTCTTTGTCCACCCACCTGAATTGCCATCCCATGAGAGGCAGTACGGCATAATGGATAACAGTTATCCTCAAAGTCAGGAAGTCCCAGAGTCAAGATCCAACTCTAAAAATTAGTGGCTATGTAATCCTGGGCAAATCATTTCCCTTTTGAGTGTTCTAGAAAGATTTCTAAATCTATGAAGTTGCAGAGGTGTCAACCTTCATCGATAGAAGGAATTTCCTCACCTGGATATTCACTGTGCCAAGGAAAATACAAATCCAGTGTCTATCCTCTTTTACCTCTAGGAATTCAATGTTCTAGCCATCTTATTACATGTCATAAGAACTGGACAAGAAGCATTTTTATCCATTTAGATTTCCCTCTGTGGATTGATAGACTGGTTTCTTTTTGAGTATTCCTAGATCTCATGGCAAAGATCTTGGAATGTTCCAGAGTTGGATGCTGTCATTAACAATATCATCTGAAAACAAGAACATCTGGAAGATCTCACAGTCCCCCTTCCACTTGGATCTTGCACAAGAGCTACTGCAAGACAATGACAAACAACTATGGAGAACACGTATCTCCTGTCCTTTGCCTTGTTTGATAGAACAGAATAGAATTTTTGTGGTTACGTGTCTCAAGGAATTTTACTTAGTCATAAAGTATACACAAGACTTCTTTTTGAGAGAGAGCCTTGAACTTTACCATATTATACCAAGTTTTTTTCTTTGAAAATCAACAAACAATAAATGCATATATATTTTCACACTATTCAGTGCACTATTCAGTCAACTGTGACTATGAAGTCATCTGTAAAGAATAATTTGTTAAAGATTGCCTACTTCTTTCTCATTTCCTTTAAGGACTTACTTGATATACGTGTAGGTCATGCTCAAAAAGATTTTACAAATATAAGAAAGTAGTCTTAGTTCGGCAGTTATTGATGGTCTCTTTGTTGCCAGTTTGGGAGTATTAACATTATCCATAACTTTTTTCCATTCTTCTCCTGATCTTTTTTTTGCAAGGCAAATGGGGTTAAGTGGCTTGCCCAAGGCCACACAGCTAGGTCATTATTAAGTGTCTGAGGTCAGATTTGAACCCAGGTACTCCTGACTCCAAGGCTGGTGTTTTATCCACTATGCCACCTAGCCACCCCAATCTCCTGATCTTTTAAATTAGATCCCTGTGCTTTGATGATTATAGCACAGATTTACTGTGGATTTTGTCTGGTCTGGTCATTATTCTCGACTTGAATAATATGGCTACACAGAGACAGCAGATTTTCATAAGATGCCCACAATAAGAGCCATTCATTTTGAGGTCAGTTTCATTTTTGTGATGGTGTTTGATGCTTGTCATATCCAACACAAACCTGAGTCTTATTCTCCAACATATTTTTCACGTTTTCCTTTTTACTCACCTTCACAGTAAAATCATCAAGTGTTAAAGTAAACATTTGGAGGGTCTTAGCAAGTCCTTCACAGAATTTCTCTATCTCTAAATCCTCTGCAGGATTTATTATTGCAGAACATGTCATTATGTTTGTTCACAATGGTCTTCTTGCTTAAGTTAATCATGGACACTAAAATTAAATGAACCAATGTCCCATGAAATAATAATTTGTGGTCTTTGGACACATAAAGAAACCAACTCTACCAACTCATTTATTCTTCTCTTCTAGAAGAAGTCCTGAGCCTCCCCTTCCTTAAGCTATAGCTTCCTTCTGTCTTTAGATTTGGTTTGTTGTGAGACTAAGTATTTGTGTGATTTGGTTCTTCTAAAAGTTTCTTAATTCTTTGGTCACTGGATGATGATTTCTCATTCATAATAGCTAGATTAAATTGTTTTTCATCTGAAAAGCAATTATTAGCATCACCCCCCCATCACCACTACCCCTTTCCATCTCTCTAACACAATAACCATAGAAAAAGAAGGGGGATGCATAGGACTGAGAGAATTGTATGTTTTTCTTTATTTAAAGGGATGTCATGACAAAAAGTTTTATTTCCTAGTGGCCAACCTAGTGTATAAAGCGCTGGGTCTGGAGTGATCTTCCTGAGTTCAAATCTGCTCTCAGACATTTACTAGCTGTATGACCCTGGGCAAGTCACCTAACCGCATTGGCCTCACTTTCCTCATCTGAAAATGGACTAGAGAAGGAAATGAGCTTTCGCTCTAGTATCTCTACCAAGCAAACCCCAGATGGGGTCACAAAGAGTCAGGCATGATTGAACCACTGGACAACAAAATTTCTCCATAATGGTCCTCGAGCAGCAGAATAGTATCACCAGGATCATATGCAGAGCCTTTCCAACATAGTAGAAACTTCCAAAGGTTAGAATCCATTGGAATAGTCTTCAGGAGTCCTGTGTTACTTTATATCACAATGAGTTATCAGAGTAGAAGTTTGTAGAATCTTTATTTATAAAAATAATGGGAAAATGACATGTCTACAAACTATTTTTAAGAATTCTTGTAACTCTGTATCCTTGGGCAAATCATTTTTTCTTTATGTTACTCCATTTGCTTCTTGATAAAATGTTGTATTGGAGGAAATAAGGCAGGGTATTTTTTCTAAAATCCCTTTCGGCTTTGGGATTCTATTCTATTCTATTCTATTCTAATACTTCCTAACAGCTAAGATAGCCAATTGGTTTTATTTCAAGACACCTCTCTAAAAGTCAAAGTAGCCATTAATGTCAGATTTCCATAGATGAATTGATCAAAGATTAATTTATTCTTAGGGAATTCCATAATACTTGGGTTTTGAGGCAAAGGCCAACATAATATTTAAAAGGTCCTATCCTCTCTGAGAAAGTGACAGCTGGGCAAATCTCTTCCTTTACTAATATTTGGACAGCAGTGTTTGTCTTCTGTTTCATGGTTTGGTTTTCTGTGGACTTTGGAGAAGTGATTTTGGTAGGGAAAATGAACAACCATAGTTTATTTGGCTTCCAACTGGATTTTCTTTTTTTATAAATGTTGGACCAAAAAACTCTAATACTTTTTCAAGAAAATTAGTGGCTTCTGAGCAAATAAACTAGACTTGGAAACAGAAGATATGCTTATAATTTTAAGTCTATTGCCAAGTATCTGTGTGGTCTTACGCGATTTAACCACTCTACACCTATTTCTTTTTCTTCAAAATTTAGAGACAGGATTAGATCAAGAGTTCTTAACCTAGAGTCTATGGAGCCCACGGAGTCCATGTATAATTTTTAGGGGATTCATGCATTTAAATGGTAAATCAATTACATCTTTTTCCCCCTTAATTTTTGGTTTCCTCTATAATCATATGTATTTTACTTAATGCAATTAAAAACATTATTCTGAGAAGGGATCCATAGGGTTCAGTAGACACTATCAAAGAGGTACAAGAAACAAATAAGGTTAGACAATCTATAAATTCTAGACAATCTATAAATTCCAATTATACCTTAATAGGACATGCTCTATTATATATATATATATATATATTCATATATATGCATATATCCCTGCCTAAATTCTGCCCACTAATTAATACTGAACAGTGATCTACAAATTAATAAACAGCACTAATTGACTGTATTTATTCCTGGCTCTTTTAGTACTATTTCTCTAGGTTTGTAGTATTTTTCCTTGCAAAGAAAAGGAGGATTGGTTAGGTTTTTCTAGCCATTTTAATTCCTCCATTTGATGGCAGATGCTTCTCCAAATGAATGATTCTGAAATAAATCAGCATCCACACTGGGGGTGGGGGGGTGGGAGGAGAGTGCCCACAAAGAAGACTGATTGAAGGATATGCTTTATAGCTGCCTGAGGCCTCAGAAAGGCTGGGGATTAGGGTGCTGCAAATTTCCTAGTATGCATCCAGCCATAGATCTAAATAGGTGGGATCTAAACAGTAGAGATAGCAGTTCTAAAATGGCTTCCCAGCTTTCTCTTTTGGTACAGGAAACAGTCACATCTCTGACTTGAATTGGTCAGTTTTCTTTACTTCCTAGAGGCTCCACAAGGTCACTTGTGGGAATGGAAGGTATATCTCTTAATTCTGCTCCCTAATCTACTATTTGGGTTATTTGAGCACTATGATTGAATCATAGGTCAAAGGAGGGAGAAAGGGAAGAAAGGGAGAGTGATTCGCCCAGGGTTAACTATGAATCTCTTTGTATAGACATGGAAGGTCTGGCTTTAGCCTTGATTGGACTCTGAGAAACTCCCTGAACAAGCTGGCATGAAGTCCTACAAATAATAAGAGGAGCAAAATTTAGTCATGGTATGAATTTCAGATTTAACCCTCAACTCTCCTGAACCAATCTGTGGATACAATGAAAAGCTTAACATTCACACAAAACCTATTCACTACTACAATATTTGGCAATTGCCTAGTGTTAGGAAAGACCAAACTCCACCAATCTATCTTATTTGTTTCAGTATGTAGTCTCCTTATTAGAGAGTTAACTCAAATCTAATGACTTTTTTAAAAATAAACTCCCAGGTCCAATTCCATAGTGCACTCACTAAATTTTAACTCTTAAAATTAAGTCTTGCTTCACAGTTTAGTTTAAACCAGGAGTATGGTACCTTTTTTCCATCAAGGGTCATTTGGATATTTAAAACATCATTCATCTGCTCTATTTGGTCAAATATTTAATTAATTTGCCCTAAAGAGCCCCCAAATTTATTGAATTTCAAGCCCCAACTTTGGTGGCCTTGGCATCTCCAGTCCAATATGGCCCATGGGCTGGAAGTTTCTCACCCCGGGATTCTAAACCCTGCTTTTACTTTGGCATGAGCAAGCATGTTCAAAAATGGCACCCTACTCAAGGAAACAAGGCCTGGGTAGGGTGCTTCACCAGGAGTCCATAGTGATGTTAGGCATAGCTGAGGGTCAGAAATCTCAAGCAAAAGAGGGGAAACACTAAAAAGTAGATAAAGAGGACTCAAAAAATCCACCATCACAATTTCGAGAGAACTAGCCTTACTCTTATCTCTAAATCTCCTCTTTGTTCAATTTGGACAAATGGGACCAATTATACACTGACTTACTCCTGACCCTAACTCAGGGACCAATTTGATTCAGGGACTTATATGATATCTTAAGCCCCTTCCAGCTTTCACATTTCACACTATGATTATGATTTGTAAAGTCATAAATGAAGTCAGTAGGAACCCAATTTTCCCATCTACACAGTAATAGAAGGCAGAAAATTGTCCAATCTCCCCTTCACTTTGTGCAATAGAGCTACATAGCCAAAGACAAAAAAGCTAGCTGATGTCTGCAACAAGGAAAGTATAGTCAATTCATGAAAGTTCTTTTTTGTTGTATGTGATAATCATTTGTTTGGCATTTTATGCCTTCATTAAAACCACAAAAATGGTCATATATTTGAATTTCTATAAGGATCCCATCTGATGTTCACCAAAAAAAAACTTTGCTGTCCTGTCACCTATAAGCAAGAATGGCTGAGAAAAAGACAGCTACATATTTGAAGTGGGTTGAAGGGAATTTGAAATGCTCTCCAGCTTTATTTTCTGAAATTGTACCATTAGGCATTCATTCCATTATATCTTTGAAGGTTTTTTTCATTTCAAGTGTCCCTCTATCAACCGAAAATATCCCAGGCGTACAGATAACACTTCAATTAAGCTTTTATCAGGTAACATCATGCTATATCATGGGGTGTAAGTCCAGGATGGGAAAGAAGGATATCAGAAAGAAGGAATGGAGGATTCCAAGAACAAACTTCACTAATCCTTCTTGCTAGCACAAAAAAAATCTTACTTGAATTCACAAATAATAGCTTCTGATTGCATAGCCTTTTAGAGTTTTCAAGACAATATACAATGATCCTCTGAGCTATATAGAACAATTATTTTCATTCTCATTTTACAAATGAAGAAACTGAGGTTCACAGTGTAAAGTCCTACACTTGATTCAACAATATCAATTTCCCAAAAAGATACAGGAGGTGTGGGTTTGTCAGAAAAAGAGCTCTAAGTTTTAGTGAGCTGTGAGTTTAAAGTATCAATAATGAAACATGATACTACAGCCTTCTACTCAGACTTAGCACTTCAATTCCTGCCCTAGGACCCTGTGCTACTGGTTCATCAATGCTCACCCTCTCTAGATCCAGACCCATCATGCTGCTCTCACTGAGACATCTTCTTGCCCTTTAGACAACTGAAAACTCTCACCCCACTGCCACTAGCCTCCTTTTCCACCTCTGTCTTTAAGAATAATCAATATGATCATTTCTGGAGAACATGTATCAAACTATTACTTTATGATGCCCCTCTCCAACTTCCTGGTCCATAACACCCTCAGTCTGGCAGGCAATCCTCTGAAACAAATTCCTGTTGTCTTCCTCTATTAGAATTGTAAGGGCAGAATGATAGAACAAATCAATCAATTCACCCAACTTCCCACTTAAATTAAGTGATAAGATGCCAAATCAATCAATCTCTATCTCAATCATAGGTTTTAGACTAAATACTAAAAGTACTTGGAACTAGAATGATGTTGCACAAAAAAAGGGTTTGGATAGACCAAGGAAGCTTGACCATGTTCCAAGGATTTTCTATGGATTATCAAGTTAGTTTAGCATTTGGTCTATTGCAGCAGTTAAAACAAGCCTGACTTTCTAATAAAACCCCCTGAGGTTGCATGAGTGGAGGCAGGGGAAAGGGGAGAGCTTTGACCAGGTCTCTCTTAATTCCCCACCTTTTCCATAGGAGGACCTTGCAAGCTTTGAAGGTTTTTTGGAGTATATTGCACTTTCCATCTTCCCATCAGTGTTCTAGGGGCATGGTTAGATCAGCTGATGACATTAGTTTGTATTAGCAGTCACACTGAACTTAGATTCCTGGAATCCAACAAATAGCTGATCATCTATGCCTAAAGAGAATTACTTGAGATTCCATGAATGGGAAAAAAAGGACTTTCAGCAAACAGGAGCATTGAGTTACCCATTTGAAACATGTTCTCTATAAACTTGAGCCCACTTTCCCCAAGACTCTGTATGTATTTGTGGGAGAAGCATCTTGGATTTTGGGAAAGATATTTTATACCATTTTCTCTTATTGTATCACCTTAGTTAAGAACCCTAGAAAGGGTTATTCCTTTTTTTACCTTTAGAAAAAAAAGCTACTTGACTGTCTGACAAAATTGTTTCTCAGCATATAAGAGAGGACACTCTGGTGGGGCTCGAATTAATGACTTTGGAAAATCAACACTGACTCTTCAAACTCCAGAGTAGAAACCACATACGAATTACCAAATGTAAGAGCTAGGATAAGGATCATCAGCTCACATATGGACTACCAAATAGAAGCTTGGGGTCAGGCGTTCTCCCTCTTTCTCATTTTATCATACTGCAATATTATCACAGATGGAGAGCTGAAAAGGACCCCAGTTGGCTAATTCCCTAATATTCTAGATGTAGAAACTGAGATGAGAAGTAAAATGATTGACCTAAGGTCACATGATAGAGCTTTTTGGTAGTCACTAGATCTCTAGATCAGAGATCTAGGCAAGGAAGGGACCTCAAAAACCATCAAGTCTGACCACTACATTTTACAGTTTCAAAAAGCAGTCACCATTGCACAATACGGAGACCCTTGTCCTCTAACTTTGGAGCCATTGTTCTTTCCACTGTGCCATACTGCTTCTCCTATTGAAATGTTTCCTTGACAGGGAATCAAATCCAAGTCTTCCTTATGGAGGCAAAAATTCTAGTACTGAACTGTTGCTTAGTACTAATATGGCAGCAGAATATAAGACCTGGTACATCAGAACTAATCAATATAGCTCAGTGGAGGCTTAAAATAGGATAAAAAGATTTGGAATTTTATTAGGTCAGGGTAATGCTTTGCGATAGTGAGGGCCCAGTTAAGATTATGTTACTTAAATTTGTAATGGATCCAATCAGCACAGTTGCATAATTTTCTCCAGGTCTATTCAGCAGCTGATGAACATGTACAAAAGAAGATCTCAGGGATGAGGTTTGGCAGGACATGATAAGTGATAGAGAAGTAAGGGTAGAGAATTCAACAAAGGGTCACAGTGGGAATGGTCTGACAAAAAAGGAAGGAGAACAACTGGATTTTATGGTGAGGCTATAGAACAGACGGAAAGATATTATAAAGTTATCATATAAATATATAATTTATATTATATTATTCTCTATTCTCTATTATTATATTACATATTATATATTATATAAATATATAATATAAAATTTTATTAAAATGGGAGTGGAACATTTGCGGGTTATGGCAAGATCAAGGGTTTGGACTATCCCATGCGTACTTGAGGAAGATGGTCACATGAATGGAGTAAATCGAGTAACATGGAAGTTAGAGTATTTGAGGTATAATCAGTATGTATGATGTATGACAGTAGGAGATGTGGTAGAGAGACTTACTGTAAACTATGCTCTGAGCTTATACAAGAAGAAAGAGGGTGCACTGAGGGATGTTAGATAACAGCCCCCAAAAGTACATTGAATAATCAATTGGAATTGTATGAAACTGAACATAGATGTTACTGAGCGAAGGTGATAGAAGGGACAATTTAGAAGTGGTGATGGTGAGCAAGGATTCTAACTCTCTGATGCTCACCAGAGAGTCAAGGATATAAGCAAAAGGGAATGCCTAGGGATGCAGTATGATCAAAAGTGAGTCAGGTTTTAGAGAATTCTAGAAGATGGTAAGAGTGAGAAAGGAATATGTTGAAGAGGAGAGAAAGTTTGTTAATTATGGAACAGGCATTGCAAAAGTAGAAGGGAAGGTCAGATCTGCAACAGGTCAATAGAGTGGGAGGGTTGAGGGTTGTGATAAAACCGCAGTTTCTTGAAGCAGCTCCCCTTAGACTGACAAAGTTTTGTCCCCACATGCATACCCCACAGAACTTCCTTCTTCCCTGGTGAAATTTCATTAATTCACAAAGTCTGATTGGCCCCAGCTTCTTTGATATAATAAAGACCCCAAGCCACATGAGCTGTATACCTCTCATATCTTGTGGGTGGTTGAGACTACTCAAGTCACTACATGCCTACAGATGGAGATGAGGGGGAACATATCCAGAGAAGCTAAGTACCACTATAATCCTTGTTAAGTCTATAGCCTTGTTGCATATCCTTACTTTGTTGAGGCCAAGTAAGCTTCCTCTTTTGCTCATTACCTTTGTGAGTGCCTCAGTTCTTGCCAAAATCAAACTTGTACTAAGAGAGCACAGACTTTAGAGTTGTGCCAACAAGCTGGAAGGGAATAAGGGAGTGAGCAAGTTGTCATAAAGTGAATGATAGAAGAATATAAGGAGAAAAGACTAAAATTATCAAAGATCTCAGGAAGAAGGAAAGTCAATTAAAATACTTGGAGCACAAGAGAAAAATCAACAAGGAAGATATTAAAGCAAAAGGAAAGACTGCCACCAAGACATCTAAATGATTTCAAACATATCTAAATAAATATTATGGGATGGGGCAACTAGGTGGCATGGTCAGGGGGACCCAAATTCAAATCCAGTCTCAGATACTTGACACGTACTAGTTGTGTGACCTTGGGCAAGTCATTTAACCAACATTGCCTCACCAGATAGATAGATGGATGAAAGGGTGGATGGAAGGATGGATGGATGGATGGATGAATAAATGAATAGATATTGCGAGATAAATGAAATTGATCTAACACCTGATGTGGAAGAGGACCCTATGGATGTGGATGACCAGGAGAACATGGAATCACAGTAGTAGGGAATTTCTTAATGGATCAAGAGAGAAATGGAATCCTGACAGCAAAATTGAGGGTCTTCGAAGCAGAAATAATTGGCAAAATAGAAAAATCTGAATCTTCTGTGGTGAGTCCAAGGAAGTGAAAAAGAAAACAACAGATTGGGAAAACAAATATACTGAAATGAAGGACACCTTGGAAGAGAAGCAAAATGTAAAAACATTAAAAGAATGTATGATCTCCACACAAGCAAAACAGATTGATCTTGAAGATATGATTTTTTGAAACAACTTAAGGGCCATAGGTCCCCCCAGAAACACATGACAATTCAAAACATCTGAATACATAATACAAGAAAACTACCCAGAACTTCTATATACATAAAACAAAGTTGCAATCAAAAGAATATACAATGTGCTTTCAGAAAAATAATACTGAACACTTCCAGACACATATTGGTTAAACTGAACAAAGCCAAAGATGAACAACAAATTCGGCATAAAGCTCCATATCTCATTAATACTGCCATCCCCAAAGTCATCAACAATCTCTAATGGCCTTTCCTCAGTCTTCATCCTTTTTGACTTTTCTGTATCTTTTGACATGTGGAATTATAAAAGTGGTTCTGAGAATCATTTTTAAGGATGGCAAGCTCCAGTCATCCACTAAAGTCCAACCCTGATGCTTCAGGCTGGTATTGAGATGAACTGCATTTTTCAGTTTCCAACACTTTTTTTTTCAAAAAAGTGTAAGGCCTAGATCATTAGAATCAGTCAACCAGAGCATCTCAGGATTGGAAAGGGCCTCGAAGGTCAGCTAATTCAACATAGACCTGAATGAGATCCTCTATCTAACCTATCCAACAAGCTGTCATTCAGCCTCTCCTTGAAAAATCTCCAGTGGTAGTAAAGTCACTCATTGCTCCCAAGGCAGTCTATTCTATTTGGCACTGCTCCAGTTCTTAAGCTACTTCTCTTTCTCCCACCTCTCCTCCCCCACTTCCTCCATGAAGTTTGCATTTGCCTCTTTGTAACTTCCACTTAGACCTAGGATTTCCTCATAACTTTCCATCTTCTTCTGATGGTGGAATATAAGAAGGAGCAGGAATAGGCCAGGGAAGTAAGGGAGAGTAAGCCTTTTGAACACTGAAAATAAGCTGCCCATTGAGGTAACAAGAGTTTACCAGGATAGGCAGGGGGACTGAAAGCCCCCTGAACACAGAAAAATAAGGAGGTGGCATTTTTACATCTGATGGTTGAGTGCAGATAGGGTTTAGAGCTTTGGTGGGAAGTATATTGTCTTGTTCTTTGAAGGCTCTCTGGTTCTTTGCAATCATTGCTTTCTTTTCTAGGTATTTCCTAAATTTTGATTTAATGATCCCTTCTAAAATTTTCATAGGTACCAAAGACAAACTCATTGGTCTTTGATTTTTGTATTAGCTCTTTTTCTAAAATTTTCTAAAATTTTTCTAAAATTTCTAAAATTCTAAAATTCTCTTAATCTCTACCTTTTGATCTTTTCCATTCCTTAATAATGACATTCACTGGTTCTTCCAATACCTGAGGAGGTAGTTGATTTAGACCTCAAATGCTACTAGATCCTTACTATATCCTCACTTACACTGGGTATCACTTCTGCATGGTCCTTTTTTTCCCTTCCTTCCCCATTCACAAATCTTTCAACCTTGGCAAAGGAACCAGAACACAATCAAAATTGGGCATCCTACCTTTTCTCTGTTATCAATTATAATTGTTCCAGTCATTCCAAATAGCATTTCTGTCCCTTCTCCACTCCCATCCTCCTTTTTCTCCCCAATAAAGCTGCTTTCCTCATCAGTGTCAGTTCACCTTGAGCTTTAGTACTTTTGACATCACTCTTATATACCCTTCCATATTTTGATCTCTCTGCTCTTGTTTCTATCCTATGCACTTTGTCAAATATTCAAATGAAGGTGTGAGCCTATCCTTTTGGAAATTTCCTCCAGCAATGAGTTGCAGATTTACATTTAACAAAATCTCCATACCTGTCCATTTCATGTGACTCCTGCCCATGTCTTGCCATAGCTTCTCCATGAGATGACCAACTAACACTTTTGAAGGCCCTCTTCACTTTATACTTACTTCACTGTTATCTGTCATTTCTCACTCTTGTCATGTGCCCATTCCATTTTTTTCATCCTATCGTGATTTTTTTTGATCACGCCCTTCACTCTGGTTCTTCTTCAGGGTTCCTTTCTCATTAGTTATATACTACAGCCTGTTCACACTCATCATGTTCTTTTCCTTTGTCCTCTATGACAAATTCACTTTTTGTTCTTCAGATACTGATTATTCCTTGTCTCGTTGCTATACAGCAACACCTACAGAATACTGGCACAAAAAGAAGGGGCTATGAAGTATTGAAGGACAAGGTGGTAAGAGATCCATCTGTGTAAAATCAATGATTCCATTGAGTAATGTCGAAAGAAAATTTAAAAACTCCCAATAGAAGGAATATATTGGGAGAAGAAGGAGGGAATGAATGGTCACAGATCTAGGTATGGACAAACAGTAGTTTTATCAATGAGGTAGTAGGAGTGATGGAAGGAAAGGAGTCAAATCAAAAAACTTTTGTCAAGTACATACTTTCTGCTAAACACTGCTAACTGTTGGAAATATAAATACAGAAAGAAAGAAAGAAAGAAAGAAAGAAAGAAAGAAAGAAAGAAAGACCCAATCCTCAAGAAATTTACATTCTAATGGGGAAAAATATAATACATAAAAGGAAGTTGAAAAAGGGAGGGGGGACAAAGGAACCCAGAATAAGATAGGGAATAAGGGAACACTTGATAGAAAAAATTCAGAGTATAATCTGAAGAGGAATTAGACATGACTGGCCTGAGTGCTGTCCTTAAGTAGAGGTTATAAGAAAAGTCATCCTATCAGAAGAGGCCATAGGGTCAGAGACTGCTTCCAATGTGTGAATTATAGAGATAGAGGGAGCTTCCAGAATGAAGTAGTTACTGAGGCAAGGTAGAGAAAACCCAGAGAGCAGTTTTGAAAGGAAGGAATTCCAGAGTTCAAGAAATGGGACAGCCAGGTCTTGGTAAAATTTAAAAGATAAGCTTTTCTGTGTATAACTAAGGAGTGGAAAATGCTGGGAATGAAGGAGGTTGATGAGTTGAGAATTCACAGTATTCAAAAAGATATCAATGTGAATACTGAAGTCATCAAGCATGAGAGCAGGGTCTGGAATGGGAGAAAAGGTTAGGAACCAAGTAACAAACTCTTTGAGGAAAGATGGTGATGACTTAGGAAAGATGACAGCATCTGGGCAGTGAATTCTTATCAGAAAAAGTGAACCTCAAAGGAGAAGAGTAATGAATGATGTGGAATGATGGTGACAGAGGGCAGATCAGGAAGTGGCAATCTAGAGCAAAGCATATGCCTACTCTTCTTCCTTTTACTTACTGGCATATTATAGAAAAATCTAAGTTGGACTATCTGAGTGTAGTGGAATGCTATTAAGGTTTCTGCCAATTAGCAATGTGCTGATAAATTTTTAAAGGAGATTCATGTATTTATTTTGAATTTTACAATTTTTCCCCTAATGTCGCTTACCTCCCCCTCCCCCCACCCCCCACAGAAGGCAGTCTGTTAATCTTTACATTGTTTCCATGACATACTTTGATCTAAGTTGAATGTGATGAGAGGGAAATGAAATCTTTAAGGAAAAAATAAAGTATAAGAGATAACAAAATTACATAATAAGATAACTTTTTTAAAAAATTAAAGGTAATAGTCTTTGATCTTTGTTCAAACTCCACAATTCTTTCTCTGGATACAGATGGCATTCTCCATTACAAATACCCCCAAACTGTGCCTGATTGTTGCACTAATGGAATGAGCAAGTCCATTAAGGTTGGCCATCATCCCCATGTTGCTGTTAGGGTATACAATGTTCTTCTGGTTCTGTTCATCTTGCTCAGCATCAGTTCATGCAAATCCTTCCAGGCTTCCCTGAATTCCCATCCCTCCTGGTTTCTAATAGAATAATAGTGTTCCATGACATACATATACCACAATTTGTTCAGCCATTCCTCAATTGATGGACATTCACTCAATTTCCAATTCTTTGCTACCACAAACAGAGCTGCTATGAATATTTTTGTGCAAGTGATGTTTTTAGCCTTTTTCATGATCTCTTCAGGGTATAGACACAGTAGTGGTATTGCTGGATCAAACAGTATACATATTTTTATTTCCATTTGAGTGTAATTCCAAATTGCTCTCTAGAAAGGATAGATGAGTTCACAGCTCCACCAACACTGTATTAGTGCCCCAGATTTCCCACATCCCCTCCAAAATTGATCACTGCCCTTTCTGGTCATATTGGCCAGTCTGAGAGGTTGTGAGGTGGTACTTCAGAGATGCTTTAATTTGCGTTTCTCTAATAAGTTGTGATTTAGAGCAGTTTTTCATATGACTATGGATCACTTTGATTTCTTGCCTTTGAATATCCTTTGACCATTTGTCAATTAGGGAATGGCTCATTTATTTTAAAAAATTTGACTCGGTTCTCTGTATATTTACGAAATGAGTCCTTTCTCAGAAATACTAGCTGTAAAAATTGTTTCCCAATTTACTAAATTTCTTTTGATCAGGGTTACAATGGTTTTATCTGTGCAAAAGCTTTTTAATTTAATGTAATCAAAATTATCTAGTTTGTTTTTAATGATATTCTCCATCTCTTCCTTGGCCATAAACAGCTTTCCTTTCCATAGATCTGACAGGTAAAATATTCTTTGATCTCCTAGTTTGTTTGTAATACTGTTTTTTATGTCTAAATCCTGAATGCATTTTGATCTTATCTTAGTATAGGGTGTGAGGTGTTGGTCTAATTCACGTTTTTGCCATACTAACTTCCAATTTTTCCCAAAAGTTTTTTTATCAAAGAGAGAATTTTTGTCCCAAAAGCTGGATTCTTTGGGTTTATCAAACGTCCTGGTAAATTTTTTTAAGAATTAGCTCTTCAGAAAAATAAAATATACATTCAGCACAGTTTTATGTCAAATCTGCCTTATTGAATTTTCTCCTCTACTTTCTTAAGACTAGATAATCTCCAGAAAAGTAAATCAAAATCTAATTTGTAGAGTTTCCTGATTTCTCTGTATAAATGCTAACACTGAAAATTTAACAATCAGCTCTGAGCAGATTAAAGCTGGCTCCAGTACACACCTGCTACCAACTTTAAGATTCTTAGATTTTGTAATCCCTGAATCCATATTTCAAAAGTGTAAAAGAAAGATCTGTTAGCCCTGAAGATAATAATCAGGGTTAAATATCTTCAAGAGAATGACTGGTTTCTAGCATTTCCCAGCTTTTTAAAATGTGTAACCCATTTTTAATGTGAATAAAAATGTTACAAGCTCTCCCCTCCTATTAGTATGTATTGTTTGAGAAAAATGTGAATGAATGCAAAACATTTATTAAACTCTTACTCTATCAATATGTTTATCTTAATCTGTGTTGTATTAATTATAATGGCATTTACATGCATTTGAAAATAGTAATACATATAGATGCAAGACACTGTATATTCAGTCTCCAAAAGGTATGTTTGGGACTTTTTTAAATGACTTTGCATATGTAGATCCTCTGCAATAAGACAGGTAGAAAATCATTGCTTTAATATCAGAAGCTGGAAGAAGCAGGAGCAGAAGGGACTAAGGATGAAGGGGAATTAGTTAATGATAACACAAGGCTCCAGAAGGGACAGCAGGAGGGCCGAGGAGGAGGATAGGCCTTGAGGAAGAGAAAAGCTAAATGGAGTAAGGAAGAGAGAGCAGGAAGTAGCAGCTGGGGAAGGGGGTCTTTGCCTTTAGAATGCCAGAAATAAATGGAGGAGGAAAGAAGAAGGAATTTCCTTACCAATGGAGCAGGGGGAATCTCCAAAGAGAAATCAACATCCAGGTTCTAATTAAGATTCTGCTAATAGTGAGATGGTGCACCCACCCCCTCATGGTTTGCTGGTTGACTGGGCAGGGCCAGGCCAATGGCGATCATAGCCAAGGGCTCCCTGAAGAGGAAAGGAGATCTGTTGTGAAGGGGCCTCCCAGGCAGGTCCCTCTTTCTTCAATTTCCTGTAAAATGGGGATGTTAATTTCCACTCTATCTCCTTGTCAAGGCTGCTGTGAGGGTTGAATGCAGTAATAAATGTGAAAATATTCTGGGAACTGTAAAGAAACATAAAATATTATTATTTCAAAAGAAAGCATGTCATCATGACAAGAGTAGAGGATCAGGAATAAAAAAGCTTTGGTCTGAATCCCAGGTTTGACACTTATCAGCTATGTGACCCTAAGCACCCCAGATCGACCAGTAACACTTATCATATGCAATAATTAACTCATGGGGTATTTTTCTCACTCCTAAAGTACTAGCAACTGTCCTTGCTTGTGGTTGTAAGTCTAACAAGGAAAAGACAATGCAGCTTTTTGTTGAGATTTTTAAAAGTAGGGCACATCCTTCAGAGACCCAACTTTATAAATCTGACCCTCAGTTTCTTCAATAAAATAGAACATGTAAAGGCATCACAGTCTTGTGGGTAGAGATCCATTTTTGAAATCAGAAAGAACTGAGTTCCAGTCCTGTCTTGGACACATGTTGTCCAGGAGACCCACTTCCCCTCTCGGTGTTCCCACCCAACTCTCTAAGACTTTCAATCCCAGACGAGTTGCTGATCTGCAACCCTATTGCAAAGTTTCCAACAGTGGGAGTTCTCAGTGCTAATGAAATCACATGTCCTAGCATGGAGAGAAAATAGGAATGGTAATCTTTTGGTAGTCATGAAGAAAGGACTTGGTGAACCCTAAAGCAATAGAGAAATGGGAGCTATCATCATTAGTATGAGATGTGCCGGTCTCCTCCTCCCCATCCCCATCACACTTCCCTTCAAGAAATTCCGAGTTACCCCACACAAGAATACCAAACAGGAAATCACCAAGATTGTCTCTTGGCATTGACTCCTTTTAGGGGTAGGTAGGGCCTTCTTTGTCAAATGGAAAATTTTAATTTTAGGTTTAGTTGAGTTCGAGTCACATTCAATGGCTTAAAAAAAATCAGTTGGGCTGAATTTAAGAAATTATATATGCAGTGAGAATGTGAAAAACAGCCTGTTTAAATGTCTGAGAGCTCAGGGGCTCTACCTCCGCGTGGTGCCAAGTTCTGGCTCCACACCAGATGGGCTCTGGTTCTGGAGGCTTGAATTGGAGTTGGAAGGGCAGTAAAGTTTCACCCTAAGTTTTCCCTCTCCACCCAAGAGAAAGCATCTCGAACTTATGTCAGCCTCAAAGCCAGATTTGGGTTCCCTTTCAGCAGATGCCTGGCTTTTATGAATATAAAATTATATTTAAACGCATCATGTTAGGTAAGGTTAGCTCTAACCCCCCCCTCAACAAACCTTCATGTTTCTCTTTAAGAGAACACTGTGCATTCTGTTGTCATGGCAACAAAATTTGCTCGTAGGCTGAAATACCGACATTTCCCCCATGTTTATTATTCACAGTGCAGATACCATTTTCCCCATCACCTCCATCAGTTTCCAGGGGTCTCTTCATTTACATGTAAATTGACCATGAGAAGATAGAACACCCCAGTTTTCTGAGCCACAAAAAGTCACTGCTGTTGTCTTTTCCATATTCTTTTCTTCCTCTGTGTTTCCCATTCAACAGCTATTGAATGTAGCAGATCTGTATAAGTCCAGAGGATGCCATTCCACCAACATCTGGGACCTTACTCAAGAGTTACAATTATAAGGAAGCACATGCACTGGTGCCTAAAGATGGGGAGATAAGTTTCTCAGCCAGATGTCTCTTTTGGATAAGACAGTTGGCTTTAAACTCCCAAACCTGTACCATCAGCTATCCTTGGCTTAAGAAAAATGATGCTTAGGATTCATTTAGTGAAATCTCACTACTGACACAGGGATTCATGGTTCCATGGAGAAGAGTCTGTTTTTCACCATTCACATGCCTTATGTCTCCCAGAAAAATGGGATAATTAGTGGAGTTGGAATTCTAGAGCTGGAAGGAACCTTGGAAACCTTCCAGTGCAACCCTCTCTATTTATAGATGGGGAAACCAAGGCCCAGGGAAAATGGAGGACTTATCAAAGGTCACACAATGAGTCCATAGTGGAACTGCACCTTGAATTTACAACTCCTAACTGGGCAGCTAATTGGTGCACAGGATAGAGCATTGATCTTGGAGTCAGGAGGATGGAAGCTCAAATCCAGTCTCAGACACTTGACTCTTACTAGCTGTGTGACCTTGGGCAAGTCCCTTCGCCCTGATCATCTCTCATCTAGGACCATCTCCAGTTGTCCTGATTCCTATCAGGTCACTGGACCCAGATGACTCTGGAGGAGAAAGTGAGGCAGCTCCCTCACTCAAATCTAATGCTTGTCATGGCATCACCTCCCTGATGTGATGGTCTTTGAAAATGAAGGACAAACATTATTGCATCTCTTAACTATTGGTCCAGTATGCTTCTCATAGTATTGCACTGCTCCCTAAAGCTGATGGTTGGTCTTTCCATTCTCAAAGGAATTAAGGATAAAGTGGTATCACCACAGAGAACTGGCACATGAATGAATGAACAAACAAATGAAAAATCATTTATTAAGTGCTTAGTATGTGCAAAATGCTGGAGATACAAAAAGCAAAAGCAAAACTGCTTCTCTTCTCCAGAAGCTCATATTCTAATGGGGAAATCAGCCATATAGAAATTTTCAGCTGCAAGTCAGAGGGAAAGGCCCATCGGTCCTTAGGGCAAAGCAGCAAAGCAGATAGTAATACATCTTATTTAGAGTCATTCCTATTGATAAAATCACATACACTGAACCATTTGACAGTGCCAAGGCCTTCGGTGGGAAGAACTTGGTTTTCTGATTCTTCAATAGCTGTGGTATTTGAGGAGACAGGAGCTGTAGCACCCACAGAGCCAGTTGCCAGGTTGCATCTCCATAGGTGTTGTTCCCCTAAATGATGACTGAGGGAGGGCAGGCCAGAAACAGAGCCTCTAGTCAAGACAGTGATTCCCAGGACTCTTGGGCATAGTACTGGCACAAACTAAGTTCCCAATTTATCTGTCTCTCTCTCTTGTTTAAACACAGATATTTACATGTCCTCTCCCTATTAGACTGCAAGCTCCTCGAGAGAAGGCTTGGGTTTTTGCCTTTTTTGTGTGTCCCTAGTGATGACTATAGTCCCTGCCACATAACCATCATGGAAAAAATGCTAGTTCATTGACAGGTGGAAGTTAGTGGTGATTGATTTTTGTTTGTCCTTCATTCTCAAAGAAGACTGAGACATCAAGGGTGATGATGCCATGATGTGTACTGTGAACTGGTTTGGAGTAACTTTGTTCTTGAAGGAGACCAAGTCATCAGGGGAGATGGTACTGTGAATTGGATTGAAGTTTTAAAGGCTGCTGTGCTAAGTCACCACTTAGTATTAGTGGTGGCTGGAATGTAGACCCCTTCTTTACAGAGATTGCTCCTCGGAGTGATGACTGCAGGAGAGAGGTTAGAAGCAGGACTAATGTGCATATATGTTCGGGGGTGCTTTTCTTGGAACTTTTCAGCACAGGATCCTGCTTTTTTCCCACTGAGGTCTCAGGCAAAGTGTTTTTTTGTTGATGGTTTGATCATCTGATACATGGCACCTCAGGGTGCTTTGTTGCTTCAGGTAGGCTGACTCACCTGTGCCATTAGTTGCAACTTGTCATTGGTTATAAGATGTCTTATAGACTTCTTAAACTAGGCATTTCCCATGCTAAACTCATTTTCTTTCCTCCAACCCCAAATTTTCCATAACTTCCCTCTTACTGTGAAGAGTGACATCTAGGCTTGCAACCTGGATTTCATGCTCAACTCTCACTCTCCCTCACCTCCATATTCAATATGTCGCCATATCCCGTAGATCTTACCTCTGGGCAGCTAGATGGCACAGTGGGTAAAGTGTGATCCTTGAAGTCAGGAAGATCTGAATTCAAATTTGACCTTAGACACTTACTAGCTGTGTGACCTTGGACAAGTCACTTAACCATGATTGCCTCTCCTTCAGGGCTATCTCTAATTGCACTGATGCATATCTGGCCACTGGATCTTAGATGAAAAAAGTGAGAGAAAGTGGAGGTGGAGATTCTGAGACTGGTGACTTAGCACAGTTCCTCTACCCCCACTCAAATTTAATACACATGCTTGTCATGGCATCACCCCTCTGCTGTCACGGTCTTTGAGAATGAAGGATGAACTTTGTTATTAGATTTTACCTCTGTAATATCCCTATTATATGCCCCTTTCTCTCTGACACAGCCAACACCCTATGGCAGGTCTTCATCATCTCACCCCTGAACTATTAGGTAGTCAACTGGTTGGTCTTTCCGCCTCAAATCTCTCCCCATTCCAGTCCATCCTCCTCTTAGCTGTCCCAGGAAACTTCCTAAAGTACAGGCTTGACCATGCCAGCCCTGCTCCTACTCAGTAAACTGCAGTGGCTCCCTATCACCTCCAGGATCAAATATCAAATCCTCTATTGGATGCACAAAGTCCTTCACAACCTAGTCACTCCCTCCTTTCCCAGTTATCCTGAACTTTAACTCTTCACTACCTGCTCTGCAATCTGGGAAGCTAGGCTCCTTACTGTTACTTAAACAAGACACTCTATGTCCCAACTCCATGCACTTTCATTGGCTGCCTCCCCATGCCTGGAATGCTCTCTCTCCTCATCTCTGCCTCCTGGCTTTCTTCAAGTCTTAGCTAAAGTCTCACCTTCTATAGGAATTCTTCACCATCCCCCCTTAATGCTAGAACCTACCCACTATTGATGATCTCCAATTTATTCTGCATATACCTTGTTTATAGTCAGTTATTTGTTGTCTCTTTCATCAGCCTTTGAGTATCTTTAGAGTCTTTTCCCTTTCTTTTTGTCCCCAGTGTTTATCACAGTGCTTAAAATTGTAAGAGCTTAAAAATCTATATAATGGACTGATTGAGTTGATATTGGTGCTAGTAAGGAAGGTAGTGGTAACCCTTTCTCCATAGGGATTGCTTCCCTGAATGATGATTGATTCCCATATGACACAAAAAAGAAGTAAGAGAAAAAAGAAATCAGTACTTTTCAGAATATTTAGAAACTTTGAACAATCTAATGACCTGAGGGGAATTCTTATTAATGGTCCTGGGCTTTTAAT
Organism: Macrotis lagotis; assembly: GCF_037893015.1. Lineage (NCBI taxonomy): Eukaryota > Metazoa > Chordata > Mammalia > Peramelemorphia > Peramelidae > Macrotis > Macrotis lagotis. Next base: position 19,692,329 of record NC_133666.1, read on the forward strand.
AAGGGCCTTTTGAAACCTCCCTGTATGTTTATGCCAAAAATAAAGAAAGAAAGAATAATAAAGTACAGTATAATAAAAGCAGGAGCTCAAAACTATGCTAATCGCTTTGATTATTTCACCTAGCCTTTTGCTCGTTTTCCTTGTTTCATTAGCATGTTGATCACGGGAATCTTAGAAAAAAATGGAAGCCTTACATACCTCAGTGACCCCACATACCTCCCATGGGTTTTTTGATGGAGAAGCTTCCTATGGAAAGAAGCTTACCATGTAGAATCACAAATTAGTATATGACAATTAAAAGAAATTTTCTAAACCTCATTCATATAATGATCTGGGACCAAGGTAAGTCCACACTTACGAGAAAGCTGGTCAAAAAAGAGGCAATCTTAGCCCAACTTCATGGGTCTACAGAAATGCTGTGCTAACTTCATTGCTGTATGCTTGTGAAACCTGGGCAGTCTATTACTTCCATGCTGTAAAATTGAACCATTTCCATTTGAGTTGCCTTAAGAAGATTCTGAAGATTGCATGTACCAGACATTGAGGTCCTCTCTCAAACCAAACTGCCAACTTCAGCATTCAAACTCTACTGCAGAGAGTACAACCCCAACGGATTGACTATGTAGCGCAAATGACATTTGGATGTTTATCTAAAACAGAGAACTTGCAAAAGGCAAATGCTCACATGGAGGTCAAAAGAAGTGGGACAAGGATACTCTCAAGATCTCTCTGAAGAATTTTAGTATCTATTGTAAGACATAAGAGATGCGGGCATGTCCACCACAAAAGAAGGTGGCGTACTCTATAAGCAAAGTGGAATCTCAGTAGCACTAAGAAATTGTGAGATGTAAAAATGTAGAGACATTCGCATAATAAATATTCACAATGGAGATGAAATGTTCAAACATCTGTGATAGAGCCTTCTGTATTGGACTGATCAGCCATAGACAAACACACTGTATTTTGACCCCATCTTCAAGTAGGAAGGACAAGCAACAACAATCTTAGCCTAAGACATTCTATTTTCTTTTGTTTGTTGCTTGTGGTTACTTGTGGTCCTTGGCTTTATATAAAAAGAATTATAACTTCTTCATGATAGATAGAGAGGTGTTTTAGTTACTGAATCATCTCAATAGATGATATCAGATGGTCTAACAATGGTAAATGACCCAGAAGAGTCTAAACAGTTTATGTGTAACAGATGGTAGCAGCTTGGAGAACATGAGACCAATAGAGATAACCTGTTGGTGATCAGGTCATCTAGTAACCCAAGTTCATAACTTGTGTTGTCTGACTCTCCTTATTCCTCATTCCCCATAGCCTATCAGTTGCCAAATTCTGATGATTCTGCCTCCACAACAATTTTATATATACTTTTTTTCCATTCATATAGCCTGTACGCTACTTAAAGTTCTCATAACCAACCTATTGCCTAAACTGTCGCAATAACCTAAGCGTAGCTAGCTAGGCAGCACTGGCACTGCTGTGGATAAAGAGCTGGACCTAGAGTCAGGAAGCCTCATCTTACTAAGTTCAAATCTGACCTCAGACACTTACTAGCTGTGCCACCCCAGACAAGACCCTTAACTTTTTGCCTCAGTTGCCTCATCTATAAGATGAGTTACAGAAGGACATGGGAAACCACTCCAATATCTTTGCTAAGAAAACCCCAAAAGGGGTTATGAAGAATCTAACACAACTGAAGCAATTAAACAATAACAACAAAAATCTCCAATCTCCTCCTTCTCCAGGCCATCTTTCCCATATCTGCCAAATTGATATTCCCAAAACATATGCATTAAGACAACAAAGTTTTGCACTGACCAAAATGCAATGACCAAAAAATTGGGGAGTTTTGTGGATGGCTGATATGGGTAATAAAATCAAAAAACCTTGAGCCAGATGGGTATAGAATAAAAGCTTTTCTTACTTCATTTATTTCTCATTCTAAATGAAATTTATATGCATGCTAAAAAAATCTTGGGAATTCCTAACTCTAAACCATGTTCATTGACTGGGATAAGGACTGTGATTTCAGCTCCACTGCAATGGTTGAAAGAAAACATTCAGTCTTATCCAGAGTGACTTTTGCTTTTATTAATTGATAGACTTGGTTAGCTACATAGAGTAGCCATAAAGACTGGCTATAACTAAGAAACTGTGAACCTGACCTTACCAGGGAAAGGCTTTTCTAGTTACTACATCCTATCAGACTTTAGCTGATGTGGTTGACAGATGTCCCTGGAGAGATGAAGTGCAGAAACCGGCAATCACAAATGAGTTTAATGGGTGACATACCCATCAGAAAACAGAAAATTCCAGAAGTATGAAGAATATGGGAAAACATTTGCCACAGCGTGAGTAGAAAAATAGCAGAGACATAACCAGTAAGAGAACAAAAGAGATGCAATATGAAGTACATTGAAGACCTAACTCCAAGCAAAGACTAGATCCAGAGAAAGCAGTGTTATGACATAATCAGGGGACATACCTGACCCTGCAGTTTCATAGGAATAAAAGGCCTCTCCACACATGGGGTTCTGCTATTTCTGTCACTACTTCTTTGCCCCCCCCATGCACAATGACCCTGATGCATACTCACTCTTCTAATTTACTGTATGTGCTTGTGTAAGAGCATGTGACCCAAGTTTAAGGAGGAAATTTTCCATGGATACCTTTCTTATTTTGTGATTTCCTTAAAAGCCTTTGCTTTGAACTAATTGTATACTCTGGCCAGCCAGTAAAATTAAACACATCAGTGAGAATATCCATTCCTAGTATTTACTACAGTGATCCAAAGGCAGAAAAGGTAGGGAGTAGGGGAGGATATTGTCTTTATTTTCTTCCATGTTGTGATTAGATTACAGGGTTGTTGAAAATAAATTACACTATTGTATACAAAGTGCATAGTTTTGTTTACACAATCTTGTAATCTGTTGGGGTATATTGTGATTGGGCACCAGGTTTAGCAGCTCTTTCCAGGTATTAGAACCTTGATGTTCATCATGATAATTGACTAGCTCCAGGGACTTCTAGTTGGGGGAATGTTTCTCAACTGTGCTGCTGCTAATTTTCAAAGACACTGAGAATTTGTTAGGAAAAGAATTCTAGTGATACCTTCCTGAAATCCCTAGCCCCCTCCACCCACCCAGAATGAGTGAGGTGAGAAGGTCTCTGTTTTTGCATTGAGGTTGTCAGAGCAGCTGCAGAGGACTATGATCAAGGTCACAGTGCCTGTGGACCACATGGTTCATGCTAGGCAGCCTCAAGTTCTCAGAGGAATGGGACATGACATCCTGCCATTGAAATAGCTACAGCTGTGTGAGCAAAAGGACCAGTACCCCAATTAATTACAAGAAGTTCTAGAATCTATTCAGTTGCTAATAAAAGACTAAGAGAACAAAGATAACATGCTGAAGCAACAGAAAATGACCTTGCTGGGTTCCCAGACACCTTCCTACACACAGACCACAGAAGTCAAAAGGGATCACTTTGACTTCATTATAAGTGATAAAGACAATATGGAAGAAAGGAAGGAAAGAAACAGGGAAGAAGGGAAGAAGAAAGGAATCAAAAAATGTAATAAATGTAAAGCACTTTGTGTAAAACTTATATAACTACTAGCTCTCAGATCATCTTTGATAATAATGATAATATATTCCATTTACTCAGTGGGAAAAATTTGCCAAAGATTCCTCTTCAGTCTTTGCAGGTACTAGGCCTCTGTGGGTCTATGCAAGAAGAATTTCTCATGTTTGGACTACATCAGGGTAGTTCTGAAGCTCCCTGAGGATGTTGTAGATGATAGAAACATTGGCACCAAAGATCAGTTTGTGTCAAACCCATCAAACACTACTGATTTGTCAGCATTGATTGGGGCCAATTCCAGTCCACTGAAAGTATTAGAAGAATGATAGCTATGGCAAACTAGAGTTCACTGTCTGGACATCCTGATAAAACCATGCCTCCCAGGCAGAAACTTACAGGGAGATAGAAGCCAATTGACAAAGGATTTCAAAGGAGTACTGCTTCAAACACCTCAATGATGGTTCCATCTATGTTTAACTGTGATTCTGTATTGTCCGAAATGGAAAAATCCTTTGAAGACAAAACAGTGTCCAGGACTGGCACATTTGCATTTTGGAACAAGAAATGGAGCCTTCCCAAGGAGCCATCCATGATCTGTCACCACACTTTCCATCCTTTCTAAGCGTGATCCTAAAATATTGGCCTCGGATATGGAAGCCCTCAGAAATCATCAGGGAAAAATACTATGAATGGCATCATTACCGAGTCTTGAAGTCTTTATTCCTCACACCAAAATTATTGGTCATGGAAATTCTACTTGATTTTACTGACAATTCTGCCTTATGCACATTAACATCCCCAGAGGAGAATGGCAGCTCTAAACATGCAGAGGTGCCAAAGTCACATGTGAGCCCTGATATGTGTCCCTTAAGACAGTTCCCCTGGTCATAGGTACATTTTCTGCCACAGATAGTGTCTGATCTATGTAAGAATGCTCTCTATGTGGACATGCAGAGGTAGATATTTACTTGTCTCTTTATTGCTTACACTATTAAATGTCTTTTGCTTTGAAATCATGTTCCGTTTAGTCAAACTTTGATTTGTCAAAGTGAAAGTAGGTAAGGACTCTGGAGCTGTGGTTTTGAAGGAATGATTACTTAGAGATTATCAGAAACTTGAGGTAGCTTTTCTTTTGACTCCTGTGTGGAGGGGAATCCCATTGTTACTCTCTAATACAATAAGACTTCATAATCTTAGCCAGCATATTGTTAGTGGGAAGTGGTAGGGGGACAAGCCCTCATTTTATTTTCTTGAAATAAATCTTCTTAATATTGCTGAATATACTTTCTTAGTAGAAAATAGGCTGGTAATCATCATTGAATCTGACATTCTATGTTCCGTAGTCTGATTCCCCTCCAATTTTGAAATTCCATGTTCCAAGGACCCTCCTAGTTCTTCCATTCTGTGCTCTAAGGTCCCACCTAGATCTGACCTTATGGGCCCTCTTGCCCTAAGACCTCTTCCAAGGTTAAAATTCCTTGGGTTTTGGAGCATCTTGCTCCAACCATTGAACCAGCCAACCAGCCAACCACAAACAATCTGTAGTGAGACTAATTGTTCTAAGGTCCCTTCCAGCTCTGACATTCTCTGGCTGAATGACTAAATCCAGGATTTAATCACAGACTGGGCCTACGCAACTGTGTGTCCCAGCTCCACAGCCCTGCTGGCATGACAATAGAGCAATAAAGAGAACTTTTCTCCCACTGGCACATTTTCTCCTCCATTGCAAATTCTGCTCCTGAGACATCTCATGACAGGCCATTCCCATCGGAAGCCTTGGGAACAATTTAGCATGCCTTTCTTAGCCAAGAATCAAACTGCTAAAAGTCAGTGTCTGTCACTTAAAGGTGAGTCTTTACTTTCCCCCTTCTACTTACTGCCCTTTACAATCTTCTTCTCTCCCTAATCAGGTAGTCTCCTGACAAGTTTGTCACTCCCTTTTAGGAATGCACTGTCCAGCAATATGGTAGGGAGAAAAGGACCCTAGGCCTGGAGACAGAAGACCAGGTCTCATATTCTGAATCTGTCTCTTAGCAGCTGGGAGAACTTGAGTGAGACCTTTTTACCCTTAGACCTCAGTTTCCTCTTCTGTAAAAAGCAAAAGGTCCTAGGTGATTTCTAAGGTCTCTCCCAATTCCAGATCCTATTCTTCTGGTGGGGGGGGGTCAATCCTAGAAATGTACCCCCCTTCAAGGCACTATATAATGAAACAAAAAGTCCTGCAGACCACACCAAAGTACAACTGGCAAAACTCTTGATGCTCCAGGAAATCCATGTGATGGGAAGCACCTCTTTTCCCACTTGTTTCTCTGGAGTACAGTGGCCCATTTACTAGGTCTTTGGGCCATATTCTCCAGCAGCCAGAGTATGACCATTCCCCCAGGGCCAAAGTACAGCTCTCTGTCCTCAGAGTCCTTTCAGAATGATTCAGCAACCCTGGGGCTTTTTCACTGTTGTTCTTTTGATGCAGTAATTGAATTAACCTTAATTAGGTCCCCCCCCCCCACTTCTGAACTCACTCTCCACATAATTGCTGGCCTTCTTGTCTCAGTTCTTCCCTCTTAAAAAACCTGTGAGTCATCTCTGAGAGAAGTTAGACTCCAAAATGGCTCATAGCATAATCCTGAAAGACACCCTCTAATAGGGTGGGGGGGGGTAGGAACAATGGACTTTGCTCTATAACATTCCTTATTATTATGATCATATAGATGGATGCAGCTGGATGGCACAGTGGGTAGAATGCTGACCGTGAAGTCAGGAGGACCTGAGTTCAAATGTGACCTTGAACACTATCTAACTATGTGACCTTGGCCAAGTCACTTTATCCTGATTGCCTCACATCAAGGGTTATCTTTGTTTTCTTGATTGATATCTGACCACTCATCCTATGATTTTGGAGGAGAAAGTGAGGCTGGTGACTTAGCACAGTACACCTTCACTCAAATCAATTCACCAGATTGTCATGGCATCACCTCCCTGAAGTTATGGTCTTCTTTGAAAGGATAAGGGGCGGCTAGGTGGCCTTGTAGTCAGGAGTACCTGGGTTCAAATCCGGTCTCAGACACTTAATAATTACCTAGCCGTGTGGCCTTGGGCAAGCCACTTAACCCCGTTTGCATTGCAAAAAAAAAGAAAGAAAATGAAGGACAAACATTATTATTGCAGTTAAGCAAGAAAGGTGTAGATAACTGGCCACCACCATCCCATGGGCCACTTACACCAAGGTAATAGCAGATGTTGGATTGGTGGTCAGAGGATCTACCTGGGTTTGAATTCCAGCTCTGCTACATAATTAACTTTGTGTGTGTGTGTGTGTGTGTGTGTGTGTGTGTGTGTGTGTGTGTGTGTGTGAGAGAGAGAGAGAGAGAGAGAGAGAGAGAGAGAGAGAGAGAGAGAGAGAGAGAGAGAGACAGACAGACAGAGAGACAGAGAGAGACCGACCTTAATGGAGTCCCTTGACTTCTCTAGGATTCAGATATATTATTTAGAAATTGAGGAACTTGGACTAGGTGGCCTCCCAGAGCCTTTCCAGTTGCAGCACCACGAACATAGCAATCCTGTGACTTACGCAGGACCAGTGTTACTGTTCCCCCTTTTACTGATTGAGGAAGCTCACTAAGGTAAAATTACTTTGCCAAGGTCATTCAAGTAAACACTGAAGTCAAGATTGGAAGCCAGGTCTTCTGATTCCTGACAAATGTGTTGAACCCCTCCTCTCTTTGTATTCCCCCCCACACACACACACACACTGTATCTCTTATTTATCAACCACCTAATATCAGAAGAGCTCTGTGTTAGGAATAGAGGGATACAAAGATGAGTGAGACCTGGTACCCATTCTAAAGGGTTTTATGGTCTAGTACGATATGGAGGAAAGATGTAAATTCCCATGATATAAGATACAGTATCAATATCTGGGAGAGATTCAATTTAGTTTCCATGACAGTTGGTAGAAGGAAAAGCTCACATCCAGTTAGGAGGAATCAGGAGAAGCTTCATAGAGGTGGCAAACGGGCAGAATTTCATGGGCAGAAATGGAAGGAGGAAGAGATGTGGCAAGCAATAATAGGTGGACAAAAGGGAGAGGGAAACAAAATAGGGAGCAACTAAGTGTTGTAAGACTTTATGCAACTTACTAGTTATGTGACCCCAAACAAATCATCTACCCTCAGGGCTCGAATTTCTCTCTGTGTAAAATGAGGAGGTGGGCAAAAATGTTTTTCACTTCCAGTTTCACATGCTGAGAGTCCATAATCCAAGTCTGCCTTCTCAGGCTTCTTTTCTGGTATAAGACAAACTATCCTTTGCCAACACTTTGTTCTTTTAATTTCATGGCATTTTCCTGTCATTGCTCTATGCTGATCTTTCCCAGGCTTTGTATATAGTGTTCTATAGTCAAGGTACTAGAGGGTGGTGGCTGCAGTGATCGTTTTTGAGGTAGTCATTAGTGGTCATTTTTGATGGCTTAGTTGTTTTGGTGGGGTGCTACTAGGAGCATGCTTTTTTGTTGGTGATCCTATACTCTGGACAAAGGTATTGCCAGAATTAGGCAAAAGTGAGGGCACTATTTAGGGAGCCTTTCCTCAGGCCTTGAAACAACACCTAGTGGTTTCCTGGTTCCACCAATTGCAGAAAAGCAACTTATACTTCTGTAATTTTGCAAGGCAACAAAATGACACGCAGATTACTGTCCTCAATTTACAAATGTGTAAGCTGTCTCACCTACCTGAGGCTAGTCTGTAATGGTTCCTTGGTCAGCACAGATTTCTTTAAAGTTCCTATCCTGAAGAGAGGGAGGCAGAGCCAAGATGGTGAAGCAGAGAAAACAGCAGGGCTCTTCCAACATTTCCCACCAAACAAATTTAAAATTATGCCTCATATCAAATTCCAGAGTGGTAGAGGCAATAAAAGGACAGGTAAGATAGTTTTCTAGTCCAAGATAACTTTAGGAAGTTGGAAGGAACGATCTATGATGCTGGAGTTGGGGCTGGTCCAATGCCCACTGGCAGCAACACCAATGATGGTCCTTGAAGGTGGCAGCAGCAGGAACAGCAGCTTCAGAAGCTCTCAAAACAAAAATGGTAAAAGGATTTGGTAATTGGTCAGAAAGAGAATATAGGGGATTCTTGTGCTTATAAGGATACAGGGATGTGTATGGATTTGGGTATTGTTTGGCAGCTCCATAGCCTATATACTTCTAGGTCATAGTTCCAGAGTAGAGAGGAATATTTGCTGTCCCAAGGGAACAGGGTGCCTTAGGAGCAGTATCACAGTGACTATACATTTCCCTAAATCACACCATCTTAGAAGCACTGAAAACTTCTAAACCCTCAAAGCTACCTCTGAAAACAATATGAAAAAAAGCCTGAAACTTGGGATGATGGCCCTACCCTCAGTTCAGGAATAGAGAACAACTTTAGTATAAAGTTCAAAGTCAAGAAATAGTCTAGAAAAATGAGTGAACAAGCTACTATGTTGTCAGGGAAGATCAAGATATAAACTCAGATTATGATGTCAAAACATTTACAAGCAAAGCCACAAAGAAAAAAAATATGATTTGGACACAAGTCTAACAAGAAATTATGGAAGAACTAAAACGTGAATTTAAAAATTAAATATGAGGGTCAGAGAAAAATTGGAGAAGAAAATGAGAGCAATGTAAAAAATTATGGAAAAAATTAAGAGCTTGGTAAAAGAGACAGGCAGACAAACACACACACACCCAGAATAATATAACAACCTAAAAATCCAGAATTAGCAAAATTTTCAAAAAGTATAACAAAAGCTCACTGAAGAAAATAATTCCTTAAAAGTTAGCATTGGAGAAGTGAATACTAATGACTGCATGGGATATAAAGAAGCAACAAAGCAAAATCAAAAGAATGAAAAATAGAAGAAAATGCAAAATATCTCATCAAAAAAACAACTAACTTAGAAAACAGAAGAAGGAATAATGATTTAAGAATAATTAGATTACCAGGGCAGTTAGGTGGTACAGTAGATAGAGTACCAGCCATAGAGCACCAGCCCTGGAGTCAGGAGGATCTGAGTTCAAATGTGACCTCATACACTTAATAATTACCTAGCTGTGTGACCTTGGGCAAGTCACTTAACCCCACTGCCTTGTTAAAAAAATAATTGGATTGCTTAAAAACCATGATCAAAGAAGCTGAGACATCATATTTCAAGAAATTAACAAGAAAAATTGCTCTGATATGTTTAGATCCAGAAATTGGAAGAATCCATTGATAACCTCCTGAAAGAGATTCCAAAATGAAAACTCCCATATTTTACTCAAATTCCAGAATTTTCAGATCAAAGAAAAAAAGCTTCAAGGAGCCAGGAAAAAACCACTCAAATACCATGTAGTCACAGTCAGGAACATAAAAGATTTGGCAGCAAACACATTAAAAGAGCAGAGGGCTTAGAATATAATATTCTGCAAGGCAAAGGAGCTGGGATTATAACCAACAGCAATCTACCTAGAACAACTGAGTATAATTATTCATGGAGAAAAAAAATGAATATTTAATGAAAAGAGGACTTTTGAGCATTTCTGATGAAAAGAATCATCAAAATAAACCAGTATTAGTCAAGAAATAAAGTGGTACAACAGAATAATAGATTAGGTGCGCAATATTATATGAACATAGTAATCTAGGGTTTGATCAATTGGAGCAAAATTCATTTGATAAAAATTGCTGGGAAAACTGAAAGCAATTTGCCAGAAAGTAGGCACAGAACAACATTTCACTCTATTTACCAAGATAATGTAAACATGGAAATGTGGTTTTGACATAAAGTACAATATCATAAGCAAATTAGAGTAGCATGGAAAAAATTCTCTATAGAGAATAGAATTTATGACCAAACAAGACATAAAGAGTATTATAATATATGAAATGGGTAATTTTAAATGTATGAAATTTAAAAAGTTTTGCACAAATAAAACCAATGCAACCATAGTTAGAAGGAAAACAGGAAACTGGACTGGAACTGAGTATTTTATAGCAAGTTTCTCTGATAAAAACTCATTTCTTATTTATCTATCTATCTATAGATAGATAGATAGATAGATAGATATGGAATTGAGTCAAATATATGAAAAATAAGAGCAATTCCCAAATTGAAAAATGTTCAAAAGATATGGACAGTTTTCAGAAGAAGAAATCAAAGCTATCAATAATCACATAAAAATGTTTAAATATTTATTGATTAAAAACTGAAAATTAAAACAACTCTGAGGTACCAACTTACAACTATCACATTGATTAACATGACAGGAAAGAAAAATGATAAATTCTGGAAGAGATATAAAAATATGTACTCTAATGTACAGTTGGTAGAGTTGTGAACTGTTCCAACCATGCAACCATTGTTGACCAAGAAATACTACTAAGATATTATAGAAAAGGGAAAGGGACCTATATTTACAAAAATATTTGTAGTAGTTCTTTTTGTGGTGAAAAGGATTGGAAATGGAAAGGATGCCCATCAATCAGGGGATGGCTGAACAAGTTATGATTGTTGTACGATTGTTATGGAATAGTATTGTGTTATAGGAAATAATGAGCAGGATGGTTTCAGAAAATCATGGGAAGACTTATAGGAACTGATACAAAAGAGAAATGAATGGAACTAGGAGAACACTGTGCAGAGTAACAGTAATATTGAAAAGAGGGTAACTGTGAAAATACAGCTATTCTGATCAATATAATAATTCAAGACAATTGAAAGATTCTTAATGAAAAATGCTATCTATCTCTAGAGTAGGGGTGTAAACTTTTTTCTGCCAAGGGAGATTTGGATATTTATTTTATCATTCTCAGGTCATACAAAATTTTCAATTTAAAAATTAGCCTGCTATGTTTGGTCAAATATTTAATTAATTCACCTCTAAAAGATCCTAGATTTATTGAATTTTGAGTCTCACCTATAGTTCTCTTAGCAGCCCCAGACCAAATGATTTCACAGGCCTTATATAGCTGGTCCACAAGTCAGTTGTTGCCCATCCTGGCTCTAGGGAAAGAACTGATGGACTCTGAGTGCAGAATACTTTTTCATATTCTCGGTTTCTGCCTTTTTTTTAACATGGCTCTTATGAGAATATATTTCCTTAGACTTTATACATATAATTAACATAATGCTTGTATTCTTATTGTATGAGGGAGGGGCAGGAAGAAAGGAAATAATTTGGAACTCAAAAAAATTAAATGCATCTTTAAAAGAAATTAATAAATAAAAGGAAATAGGGAGGGGTCTCTGACTCAAGGAGCAGGTTCCCCAGGATAATGAGAGCTCCCTGCATGAGCCATGGGCCTTGGTATACCTTGTACCTTCTTTGGCACTCTGCAAATGAGTATGCCAAAGAAGGCCTGATGATCCAGGATTTTAGAGATACTATATTATTGCCTGACAGCATTCTAAATATATTTTGTAATGTCATTTGTTCTTGAACAGTAAAACAAAAACAAAGATACTTATAAGTGCCTTTAAAAAAAACACTGTCTGGAAGCAAATTAAATCATAATGAACAGAAGGGGGGAAATGTTCAGGAAGTTCATAGTTCCCCTATTTCATTTACTCTCAGGATTACCTATGAAGCTATGAAAATAGGAATGGGTATTATTTATGTAACTATTATGGATCATAGATTTACAACTGAAAGGGACAGTAGTGATCACAGTCTAACCCTCTTGGATAGATGAAGAAACTCAGGTACCAAGACATTACATGACCTGAGAAGGGTTATAGAGTCACATAGCCTCTAAGTGTCTAAAGTGTGTTTTGAACCCAGTTCTTCCAAATTCTAAGTCCTGGGCCCTATGCACTGTCTTTTTAATCATGGATTCCTTAGGCAGTGTCTAATAAAGCACATGAATTCTTTCTCAGAATCATATTTTTAAATGCATACAATAAAATGCATAGGATTACAAAAGAAACCAATAAATTTGAAATATAGTGATGATTTTTTTAAAGAACAAGTTAAAACTCCACATTAAGAAGGAAGGAAACATGCATATTTTTTTACAGATGAGGAAACTGAATCTTACAGAGGTTAAATAACTTGTCCAGGTTTGCATACCTAAGAATTTGAACAATCAACTAGCTCGACACTACACCAAGCATTTTCCAAACATCATGTCATCTGATTCTCACTATAATCCTCTAAGACAGTCAGTGTATAAGCTATTGTGTCTATTTTTAGATATGGAAAATAAGTCTAAAGTTTTATTCACTTGTGAAAGATAACAAATACAGTACATAGGAGAACACTGATACCTGAACCCAGGTATACGCTCACTCCAATGTTCTTTCTCTGGATAGAATTTTGGTTGTCCTCTAGAAGGGGAAAAAAAAAAACCTGATCAAAGAGAGGCTGAAGGAAAGAGATAAAACAGAGAAAGAAAATTATAGATCGATTTCCATAATGAATATTGATGCAACAATTTTGAACAAAATATTATTAAGGTGATTATAATATATCACAAGGGTAATATATCTAAACAATTGAAAAAATATAAATTGCTCTTGGGTAGGCTGAGTCAATGTAATAAAAATAGCAATTTTGCCTGTTATCCCTTTATTACTAATTATGAACTGCTAAATTAGTGTTTATTCAGTGCCATACCAATCAAACTACCAAAAAAATATTTAATAAAGCGGAAAAAAAACAAAATTCACCACAAAGAACAAAAGGCCAAGAATATCAAGGAAATTGATGAAAAAAATACAAAGGAAGGTGGCCTAGCAATACCAGACCTCAAAATATATTATAAAGCAGTCTGATAATAAGAAATAGAGGGTGGCTCAGTGAAATAGATTAGGTACATAAGATGCAATAGTCAATGACCATAGGAGCCCAGTGTTTGATAAACCCAAAGACCCTAGCTTTGGGGATAAAAACTCACTATTTGACAAAGACTGCTTGGAAAACTGGAAAATAATAGGGCACAAACTAGGTATAGAACAACATCTCACATCATGTTCCAAAATAGGAAAAATGATAATGATGATGTTTGTCCTTCATCCTCAAAGAAGACCATGACATCAGGGAGGAGATACCATGACAAGCACATGAAGTGGATTTGAGTAAGGGGATGCTGTGATAAGTCACCAGTCTCACTTTCTCCTCCAGAGTCATCTGGGTTCAGGGGCCAGATATGAATAACTGCAGATGGTCTTGGATGCAAGGCAATCAGGGTTAAGCGACTTGCCCAAGGTCACAAAGCTAGTAAGTATCAAGTGTCAGAGGTTGGATTTGAACCCCTGTCCTCCTGACTTCAAGACCAGAGCTCTATCCACTGTGTTTGAGTACATGATTTAGACATAAAGGATGACATGATAAACAAATTAGAAGAACAAGGAAGAGTTTACCATAAGATCTAAGGGGAGGTAAAGAATTTATGTCAAACAAGATATAACAAGCATTTGTTTTGCTCAGACAAAAGCTTTCTGAAGGAAAGCAATAGGAAACAATCTTAACAGCAAGTGTCTCTGATAGAGGCCTAATTTCTCAAATAAAAAGAGGAAGTGAATCAAATTTATAAGATTATAAACTATTCCCCAATTAATAACTGCTCAAAAATGAACAGGAAGTTTTCAGGAGAAAAAATATCAAAGCTATCCCAGTGAACAGGGTGCTAATGCTCTCAATAGGAAAAGTTTATGAGTGGACCCCACCCCCAATACAAGAAGCAGAGCTCAAAATGAGTAAAAAAAGTCAGAGAAAAACCATGCCAATAGAAAACTACTTTGAAATCAAGGACTAGCAAAGTACCATTTCAAAAAAGGACAGCAGAAAAAGTACTGCATGTAAAGCTCCAGAATGGTATAGGAATTGGTCTCCAGACCCAAAAGACTTCTCAGAAGAGCTCAAAAAGAATTTTAAGGCAGAGGCAAGATGGTGAAGGCAAGAATTCCCAGAAACTTGATCCCCCCCAAACTCCAAAGACCATCAAATTGTGACTCTAGCCAAAATTTAGATGGGGAGAACCCAGAGAAAGATTGAGTGATACAATTTTCCAGTCCAAGACAACTTAGAATTTCTCCAATTAAGGTCTGTTCCACCCGGACCAGGGGTTGGGGGAAAAAAAAAACACAGCACACCCGCAAACTGCAGAGCAGCAAAGCCTGGCCAGGTACCTGTGTCTGAGGCAGAGGGGCCAGTTTCCAGACCTCTTCCCAGGGAAAATCGGGGAAAGCCAGAAGCGGCAGTGAGAGAATTCTGTCCCACCAGAGTGGAGCTCCCGCCTCAGAGCAGCCCTGCAATGAGAACCTGCATCAGGAGTCGGCAGAGCCACCTATCACATTCAGAGCCCTCAGCTCACAGATGGTGAGGAGGTGGAGGAGACTGCAGAGGTCTCTCTGTTCTCCATGGGGCAGTACTCAACTGTTGGCCCATATTCAGATCCAAGTTGAAGTCTGGCCCCACAACACCACCAAAGCCAAGCAGGGACTCTCTTCACAACTCCAGGACAGAGGGGAGGGCCTGAACACAAGCAAGAGAGCAATCAGAGCCTCTCCTAAGACCTTGGAGGAATTAAGGTCCCTGTGGGATGTCCCCAAAACCCTCCAAATCCTTGGAAGTGCAGTAAATCAGTCATAGGCTGAGGAAATGAGCAAACAACAGAAAAAGAAGAATCTGACCATAGTAATTTACTTTGATCCCATGGAGAATCAAAATACATCCTCAGATGACAGTAAAATCAAAGCTTCTGCATCCAAAACCTCCAAGAGAAATAGAAAATGGGCTCAGGCTATGAATAAGCTCAAAGAAGATTCTGAAAAATAATTAAGGGAGGTAGAGGGAAAATTGGGAAGAGAAATGAGATTGAGGCAGATAAATAATGAAAACAAAGTCATCAACTTGATGAAAGAAATACCAAAAATACTGAAGAAAATAACATATTATAAAACAGTTTAGGCCAAATGGAAAAAGGCAACACAAAAGACAAAAGAGGAGAAGAATGCCTTAAAAAGCAGAATTGACCAAAATGGACAAATATTTACAAAAATATAAGTTTCCCAGGTTAAGTGAAGAGGAAATTAAAAACCTAAACAACCCTATCTCACAAAAAGAAATTCAACAAGTCATTATTGAGCTGCCTAAGAAAAAATCTCTTGGGTCAGATGGATTCACAAGTGAATTCTATCAAACATTTAAGGAACAATTGGTTCCAATTCTATATAAACTCTTTGGAAAAATAGATGAAGACGGAAGTCTGCCTAACTCTTTCTATGAAACCAATATGATTTTGATACCTAAACCAGGAAGAGTTAAAACAGAGAAAGAAAATTAAAAACCTATCTCCCTGATGAATACAGATGCAAAAATCTTATATAAAATCTTAGTAAAGGGGCGGGTAGGTGGCGCAGTCTATAGAGTACTGGCCCTGGAGTCAGGAGTACCTGAGTTCAAATCCGACCTCAGACACTTAATAATTACCTAGCTGTGTGGCCTTGGGCAAGCCACTTAATCCCATTTGTCTTACAAAAAAAAAATCTTAGTATATCCGTTACAGCAAGTTATCACTAGGATAATAAACTATGACCAAGTAGGATTTATTTCAGGGATACAGGGTTGGTTCAATATTAGGAAAACTGTCAGTATAATTAATTATATCAATAACAAACCTATCAGAAATCATATGATTACATCGATTGATGCTGAAAAAGGTTTTGACAAAATTCAGCACACATTATAGCCAAACTCCAAAACTCCCAAGTCAAAGAGAAAAATACTAAAAGCTGCCAGAAACAAGCAATTAAGCTACAGTGGCTCTATAGTCAGGATTACACAGGATCTGGCAGCAACTACATTAAGGGCTTGTAGGGTTTGGAATATGATATTCCAGAAGGCAGAATATCTTGGTTTACAACTGAGAATCAACTACCCAGCAAAACTGAACACCCTCTATCAGGGGAAAAGATGGACTTTCAATGCAACAGAGGACTTTCAAACTTGCCTATTGAAACAACCAGAGCTGAACAGAAAGTTTTATCTCCAAGTACAGGACTCAGGGAAACCATAAGAGGGGGTGGATGAGGACTAATTATGAGAAACTTAATGATGGTGAACTGTTTGTATTCCTGCATGGGAAGAAGACACTGACAACTCATATGGACTTTCTCATTTATAAGAGCTGTTAGAAGGAGCATATATAGACAAGGCACAGGAAGGAGCTGAATATAATGATATAATATAGTAAAAAGATGATTCATTGGGTGATAACGGAAAGTACTGGGAGGAAGAGAAAGGAGAGGGAAAGGGGGTTAAGATATTTCACATAGAAGCCAAGAACCAGCTTTTACAATGGAGTGGAATGGGGTAAGGTAATGGGGAATGAGTGAACCTTCATTCTCATCAGAAATGGTTCAGAGAAGAAACAGCATACACATTTAATAAGGTCTAGAAATCTATCTTACCCTAGAGAACAATGAGAGGAAAGGGAAGGGATAAGGGGGAATGAGGGGTAGGGAAGGGGGGAATAGGTGAGAGAAGAGAGGGTAGATCATAGGAGAGGGTACTCAGATACACTTCTGAACAGGGACAGAATGAAAGGAGAGAGAGAATGGAATACATGAGAGTGGGGAGGAATAGAGTGGAGGGAAACATAGTCAGTGAGAGCAACTGTGGGAAAAATATTGAAGCAACTTCTTTGGTGGCTATGATGGTGAAGGCAACTCATCCCAGAGATGGAGTCATTGGAATCTGGTCACAGACTGAAGTACACTTTTTTCTCTCTCTCTCACTGTTCTTGAGGTTTCTCATCTTTTGGGGGGGGATGAGGGTTTATGCTTACTTTCACAATATAAATATGTATT
The DNA here is from genome assembly GCF_037893015.1 of Macrotis lagotis. Taxonomy (NCBI): domain Eukaryota; kingdom Metazoa; phylum Chordata; class Mammalia; order Peramelemorphia; family Peramelidae; genus Macrotis; species Macrotis lagotis. Next base: position 19,709,744 of record NC_133666.1, read on the forward strand.
AAAAATATAATGATATAAAATAAACTAAAAAATTAAGAAAAAAGAATTTTAAAAACTCAAAAAGTAAAATTGGGAAAAGAAATGCAAGAGAAATTCAATAAAGAAGCACAAAAAATGACTGAAGAAAAAAATTCTTTAAAAATACAATTGACCAAATATAAAAAGAAAATAATTCCTTCAAAACTACAATTGGCAGATACAAAAATAGTTCTTTTAAAAATATAATTGACATGGGGCGGCTAGGTGGTGCAATGGATAGAGAGCACTGGCCCTGGAGTCAGGAGTACCTGAGTTCAAATCCAGTATCAGACTGTTAATAATTACCTAGCTCATATACATATATATATATATATATATATATATATATATATATATATATATATATATGACAAAATGAAAAAGCTAACTGAATTAGATGATTTTTTGACTTGGGCAAGTAGAGGCTAATGACTCTATAAGAGATCAAAATTAGTCAAGATAAATTTTTTTTAATAGAAGGAAATGTAAAATATATCACTGGAAAAACAACTAACCTGGAAAATAGATACAAGAGAAATAATTTAAGAATTATTGGACTTCCTGAGCATTTAGGTGGCACAGTAGGTATAGCACCAGCCCTGCAGTGAGGAGGACTTGAGTTCAAATCTGTTCTCAGCCACTTAATAATTACCTAGCTATGTGACCTTGGGAAAGTCAACCCATTGCCTCACAAAAAGGCAAACAAACAAAAAAATTATTGGATTTCCTGAAAGCTGTGAGAAAAAAAGAGCCTGGAATCATTTAGAAAATCTGCCCTGATATCCTAAAATAGTAGGGTAAATAAAGGGTAAAATAGTCATTAAAAGAATCCACCAATCACCTCCTGAAAGGTATCTCAAAATGAATGCAGCAAGTAATATTATAGCTAAATTCCAGAATTATCAGTACAAGAAGAAAATACTAGAAGTTGTCAGAAAGGAACAATTCAAATACCAAGGAGCTACAGACAGGATCATGCAGGACTTGGCAGCATCAACATTAAAGAATTGAAGGGTCTAGAATATGATATTCTGGAGGGCAAGGGAGCTGGGATTACAAACAACAATCAACTATATAGCAAGATTGAGCATATTCTTTCAGGGGAATTTTCAAATTTTCCTGATGAAAAGTCCAGAGTTGAATAGAAAATTCAATCTTCAAACATAAGACTCGAGAGATACATAAAAAAGTAGCAGAGAAAAGAAAAAGAGTGTTATTCAGTAAGATTAAGCTGGTTACATCCCTGCCTGAGAGATGATTCTCATAACTCATTTAGAGGGAGAAAAATAATTAGACAGAAGGTATGGACATAAGTTTATTTTGATAGGATGATATTTAAAAAACAATACATCAAAAAAGGGAACGTACTAGGATGGGAAGAAGGAGGCAGAATGGAGTAATTTATATCACACGAAGAGGAGCAAGGGATCTATTTCAGTAGAAGGAAAGAAGAGATGGGGTGAGAATTGCTTGAATCTTACTTTCATCAAATTTGACTCAAAGAGGGAATAACATATACACAAAGTTCAGATTAGAAATTCATCTTACCCTGCAGGGAATTAGGAGGAGAAAAGGGGGTGGGGGGGGAGGAAGGACTGATAGAAGGAAGGAAAGAATGGAGGGGAAAAGTAAAAGAGCAAAGGGGAAAGAAAAAGGGATGGGGGCTGATAGAAGGGTACAAATTGAGGGATGTAGTATTCAAAAGCAAAATAATAACAGAAGGAGAAAGAAAAGTATAAATGGAGGGGTGATCAGGATAGAGGGTAATAAAGAGTTAGTAATTTTAACTGAATGTGAATGGGATGAACTCTCCTATAAAATTGAAGTGGATAGAAGAATAGATTAAAAACCAGAATCCTACATACAATATGGTACTTACAAGAAACACACCTGAAGGAAAGACATACACATAGAGTAAAGGTAAAAGACTGGAGCAGAATATATTATGCTTCAGATGAAGGGAAAAAGCAAGGATATCAATCCTTATCTCAGACAAAGCAAAAGCAAAAATAGATTTCATTGAAAGGGAAAAGAAAGGAAACTACATCTTCTTAAAAGGTACCATAGATAATGAAATAATATCAATATTTAACATATATGCATCAAGTAGCATAGCATCCAAAATTTTAGAGGAAAAGCTAAATGGATTACAGGATGACAGACAGAAAAATTTACTGGAAGGGAAACTCAACCTCCCTCTCTCAGAATTAGATAAATTGAATCACAAAATAAACAAGAAGGAAAATAAGAAGGTGAATAGAATTTTACAAAAGTTAAACCTCTGGAGAAAATTGAATGGAGACCAACAGGAATATACCATTTTCTCATCAATACATGGCACCTATCCAAAAACTGAATGTGTATTAGGGCATAAAAACTTCACAAATATTATAGGAACCATTTTCAGATCATAATGTAACAAAAATCATGTGTAATAAAGGGTCATGAAAGATAGACTAAAATTATTTTGAAACCAAAAAACTTAATTTTAAAGAATGAGTGGATCAAATCATAGACTAGTAATTTATTCTAAGACTATGACAATAATGAGCCAACATACCAAAGCTTGTGAGATAGTTATTAGGGGAAATTTTATATCTCTAAATGTTTACATGAATAAAATAAAAAGAAAAGATCAATGAATTGGGCATGCAACTAAAAAAGGAAAACAATAATCTGATTTCCCTAATAATTGTTGATAAAAAATTTTTAATAAAATATAAGCAAAGGAATTATAGCAAGTTATCACTAGGATAAAACATAAAAGCCATGAGGATCCATAAAAGCCATAAGCCAGTTAGGAAAACTAAACTAAAAACTAAAACAAGAAAAGGGAATAGTTTATTTGTCAGATCTATGAAAAGAGGAAGAGATTATGACCAACAAGAGATAGAGACATGATAAAATACAAAATGGGTCATTTTTATTACATTAAATTAAAAAGTTTTGCATAAATAAGACAAATCCAACCAAGATGAAAAGGAATATAGTAGATTGGTAAGCAATTTTCACAGTTAGTGTTTTTAATAAAGGACTCATTTCTAAAATATATAAAAAGCTGAGTCAAATTTATAAGAATACCACTCATTCCCCAATTAACAACTGGTCAAAAGATATGAACAGGTAGTTTTCAGATAAAGAAATTAAAGCTGTTTTTAGTCATATAAAAAGTTCTAAATCATTATTTATTAGAGAAATTCAAATTAAAATAAATGTGAAGTACCATATCACCTGTATCAGAATGGCCAATATGACAAAAAAGGAAGTGATCAATGATGGAGGGGATGTGGGAAAACTGGGACACTAATGCATTGCTGATGGAGTTGTGACCTGATCCAATCATTCTGGAGAGCAATTTGGAACTATGCCTTTATCCAGCAATACCACTACTAGTTCCATATCCCAAAGAGATCATAAGAAAGGGTAAAAACCCATATGGATAATATATATATATATATATATATATATATATATATATATGTGTGTGTGTGTGTGTGTGTGTGTGTGTGTGTGTGTGTGTATATATATATATATATATATATATATATATATATATATATATATATATCAGCTCTTTTTATCATGGAAAAGAATTGAAAATTAAGGGGATGCCCATCAATTTATGAATGGCTGAACAAATTGTAGTATATGACTGTGACACAGTGCTATTTTTGTATAAGAAATCATGAGTGATCAGACTTCAGAAAAGCCTGGAAAGACTTGCATGAACTGATGCTGAGCAAACTGAGCAAAACCAGAAGAACATTTACACATTAACTCCAATAATATATGATGATCTACTATGATGGAGTTGTTCTCATCAGTAAAATGATCAAAGATAATTCAAAAGAACTTGTGATGGAAAACACCATGCACATTCAGAGAAGGAGCTATGGAATCTGAATGCAGACCAAAGCTTACTATTTTCAATGTTTAAAATTTGTTTTATAATTTATATTTTTCTTTTCCATTTTTTACCTTTTTGTTCTGATTCTTCTTTCACAGCATGATTAATATGGAAATATGTTGACATAGCTATACATGTATAACCTGTATTAGATTGCTTTCTCTCAAGGAGAGGGGGGAGGAAAGGGAAGAAGGGAGAAAAATGTGGAACACAAAACGTTACCAAAAAAATGGTTTTTGAAACCTATCCTTACATGTAGCTAGAAAAATAAATTACTTCTTTTTTTCAAAAAACAGGGAATGAAGGACAAATCCAAGGCCACATGCTGTTGGTTTTGTTGTTTTCTTTTTTATTTTCTGGAAAGTGAGACAAACAGGGTTAAATGACTTGCCCAAAATCACAGCTAGTAAAATTTGAGAAGTCTTCCTGATTCCAAGCCCAGTACTGTATCCACCGCAGCTCCACCTAGCTTCCCACTGCTGCATAGCAATGCTCTCATTCTGTAATTGACTCTCAAAAGACAAAGCTGACTTAGGCTTTTTTCAAAACTCCTTTTTTTAAGGCTCCTGTACCACCCTCACATTCTTTCCTCTCAAAAGAGGGTATTGACTCCTGTCTTTAACAAAAAATTTCATTTACACCATGGCTTCCCCTCCTTTCCTGTTCCATAACTCCAAACCCCTCAATAGCATTCTCCCCTCTCTCTCTCCCTTGGCTCCAGTCTCTGTCACAAAAATAATTTTTCTCCTTGCTAAGAACAACCTTTCTACTTGTGCCGTTGATCTCATTCCCTCCTCTCTCCTACCAGTGACTGCTCCATCAATCATTCTCAGTCTCTTCTCATCCTTAATCTGGTCCTATCTACTAGTTCTTTTCCCCATGTTTACATGTTTACCACATCCATAAAAAAATCTTTTCTTGACCTTCTATACCCTCAAGCTATTGCTTTATATATTTCTCCAGTTCAATTCAACAAACATTTATTTAGCTCTCTCTTTGTACAAGGTCTAGGCAGCAGGGCATAAAAGGTAGAGGCCCAGCCTTAGAAGTCAGAAAATTCTGACTTCAATTATGATACATGTTGACTGCCGAATCTTGAGCTGGTCACTTACCTTTTAGTTCCTCAGCAGCTCTCTCTCAAATGCCAAGTTGCAGAGAAGATGCAGACCCACATCTGTAAAGGGAGTTTACTCATCAGGAAATTCTCTATGCAATGAAATCCCAGGTATAATTTCTATCCCCATTCATATATGCAAGAAACTTTGAAGATACAAACACAATATGGAGAATAATTCCTGCCCTCAAGGAGTTTACTTTCTACTTGGCATGGAGAAAGGAAGTACAAATAGTGAAATACCACTTCTAAAATAAGACCATCACTATCTTTTGCCCCTATTCTGGCACACACTTCACCATTTATAGAGTGACTTACAAATTATGTCTTAATTGCCAAATGACCTTTTCTCAGTTTTATATTTCTAAAGCTTTTTACAGTGTTTGGCATCATTGCCTATTTCCCCTTCTTGATGCTCTCTCATTTGATTTTTGTGACCCTGCTTTCTTCTAGTTCTCTGTTCTCTTCATTGAATCATCATAATAGCCACACTCACATTTATGGGTATGACTGTTTACATGACCCCCTCCTCTCTCAGTAATCCCGTCTGATCTCATGAATTCAATTATCATCTGCAAATGATACCTATAGATATTTCTTAATTCTATTTATTCAATCCTAACCTTCCTCCCTACCTTTAGTGCCATACTAGTCACTACCTGCTGTATATCTCCAACTGGGTATCCCATAGGCATCTCAAACTCAATATGTCTGAATCAGAACTTTATCTTCTTCCTAAATGTACCTCTTCCTACCCACTTTCCCATTTATATTGTGGGCACCTCAGTACTTTTAGTCATCCAAATTTTCAACTTTGGCATCACCCTTGTCTCTGTCCCCACTTTGTTCACCTTATATTTAATTAGTCACCAAGATCTGCTGCTTTTATCTCTGCATAGCATATCTATTGCTTTCTCCACTCATGTGGCCAGTATGGGGCCCTTGTCATCTTTTGTCTTGTCTATTGAAAGAGCTTCCCAATTATATATTTCATCTTCTATTCTTTAAGGAACCTCTCAGCTCTGATAGTCTGTGCTCCAAAGTACCTCCCAGCTCCAATATATTCTTTTCTGTGCTCTCATCTAACTTTAATATTTTGTCCTACATTTTAAAGGAACTTCTAGCTTAGCAATTCTATAATTTGCAAAAAAAAATACTTGCCATTGTCCCTTCTCTTGAATAAAAATCAGACAGGAAAATCTAGCACCCGGGTAGACCTTGCCTGACCCTGATCTTTTGCATCAAAGGCAAAGCAAGTATTTTTTGAGGACCAGAAATGATTTTGATGGTGCTGGACAAAGGCATTACTTACTTAAGACACTGTATAGGTGAACCCAGCACAATGTTCCCCTGCTTAATGGTTTCTGGCAATAACATCATCAATACATGATGACCAAGCCTTGGATAGTGCCAAGAACCTCCTATAGCAATGTTATTAGGCCCATCGCCTGAGACACAATTTGGATGGATTACTGACAAACATCTGAAGTAGGTGCCACCTAGACTGGTGCAGCAGACACCTAATTGGTCTTCCTGCCTCAAGTCATTCTTTTCCCTAATCTAATCTCATCTAGGTTTCAGAGGAAAATTCACAGACACCTAATTGGTCTTCCTGCCTCAAGTCTTTTTTTTCCCTAATCTAATCTCTATCTAGCTTTCAAAGGGATATTCATAAAACACAGCCCTATCTCATTTTGTTACTAGATAGACTCCAGTGACTTCCCATTCTCTACTGGATCAAATAAAAATTCCTGAATGTCCTTACCTCTAAAATGGGTATAATAACAGCACCTATTTCACAGAGTTGTTGTGAGGAGTAAATGAAATAATCTGTATAAAGTCTTTAGTACAGTATCTGAAAAGATGACACTTAATAAATGTTCTTTTCCCTTCTTTCTTACTTTTCTCCTTCCTTCCTTCCTTCCTTCCTTCCTTCCTTCCTTCCTTCCTTCCTTCCTTCATTTGTCATAGAAAACCCTTCCCAAGTCAGCACAGTTCTAATAGTTCTGATGACCTATCACTTCTCTTCATGTAGTCTTCAATCCAAGTTGGCTGTTTGCCAACTTCCATCTCTGCACTTTTTCTCAAAAATCTTCCATTCTCATATCTATATCCTAGAACCCCTCCCTTCCTTTGAGGCTTACTTCAAGCATCCTTACCTATTTACAGCCTGTCCCAATCCCTTCAACTGCCAATGCCTCCTCCTGCCCCCAAATGTCCTTGGATTTCTCCTATAGTTTTTTAAAATATACTTATAGGGGTATATGTTGTCTCCTTTAATAGGTAATAACTTTGTTGATGACAGGGACTGCTTCTTTGGGAGGTTTTGCAGCCTCACTTTTGAGCAGTGTCCTGTCAACTGCTTGTCTGATGACTGCTAGATTAATCCCCTTGAGTAGCATCTTCTTGCTTTCTATATGTACATAAACATTGCTCCCATGGAACTAACTGCCTTTATAGATCACATTTTTGTGACAACAATGAACTTCATCAAGTGAAATATGGCAGAAGATAGTGTGCCTATCAATGAACATGATCACAGATTCACTTTCAAAGTAAAGGACATAGATCTATGTCTGCATCAAGTTGGAGGTTTTAGAAGTGATCTGGTTCCTTGGATTAGATGATAAAGCACAAAGACTAATGAGTTTATGGGTTCAATCACCAAATAAGTCACACCTAGTTTCATTCCATTTCCCAGTCCCAATCTGAAGCCCTATCCTTATATGGTCATCTCACTATTAGTCAATGTGAGTTGACAGGGACATGATTCAAAAGTCACTGATTATTCAGCTCTTATGATCAATCCTTCCAAAATGTCTACTTTTCCTGCCTTGGTAAGCAAAGTTGATGGATTTTTACAGCACCCCCTCTCCTAAATCCAACTCATTTGATGAAGTTTTGCAGCACCCCCTCTCCTAAATCCAACTCATTTGCACGTCACAGAATCACCTCCTTTGCCATGATCTTTAAGAACAAAGGGAAAGTAACAACAAGCAAAGTCTGGTGACCATACCTGAATCTTTGACACCTAAGGATTTTCCAAGGCCTTGAAGTCTGAGGACAGAGACGGGGAGGGCAAAGGGAAATGGGCTGGATATGGATAGAAGTCAGAGCATGCCTTAAAAATTGACTTTTTAACTAAGTCCCTGATAGCAACTTATTTCTTCATGCTTCACCTCTTCCTCCTCAAAGTTGAAGATACACTAATAAGCAAGAGGTTGTAGAGGTTCTGATCAGTTGGGGTTTTCTGGACTTAGTACTAAAGGGGATATAAGACGAGAAGGCAATGTGGTCTTTGTCTTTAGGAGTAGTCAAGCTTACTAGAAAAAGAAAACAGAAAGCAATTACACAGAAATTCCAAACACTTCAACAAATATTTGATAAATGAATGAATGGTCTATTGTGTGCATAGCACTATGCTTAACATTGGTGACACAGAGAAGAGTCAAAATAGACTCTGTCCTTGAGAAATTCACAATCTAATTAAGAGCAGAGATTATATATAAACATCTCAGTACAAATAAGATAGATGTAGGATAAGATGGAAGTGATCTCAGAGGGAAAGTACTAGTGTTAAAAATGTTCTAGAAATTCATAATTCCTTGGGTTCAAATCGTGTTTCTGATGAATATTGAATTTGTATTCCTGGGCAAGTGACTTCACCTCTAGATTGTCTAGGAAACTTTTGAAGACTGTTTAAATTCAGAGAAGGTGTTGGCCTGAAATGTTATGGGAGGTGCACATTTGGCATCAGGGAAGATGATGAAATGCCCAAGGCAGGGGGATAGCTAAATGGGATATGAAGCATGCTCTAAGGTTGGCTAGGTATCTTGGCCCAGGTGACCTCACACTCACTAGCTCACTAAGGTAGACAACTTAAGGCCAGAGTGTAGTAACAAACCCAGCTGAATAAACTCCCCCAGCCGTGGTCTCCAGAAGTCTGGAAGAGTAGGTGCCATTTTAGGTAGAGAGAGAGAGGAGAAGCAGAAGGACAGATGGCCAATAGCATATTGGATGAATGAGGACACATCAGCCTATCCTAAGGGATGGGCCATGAAGGATAGGGCCATACATCCAAAACTTCATGGAGGAGGCAAAACTTAATTCCTAGTCCAGTTTCCTAGTTTCATGATGTGTTAGGCACATAGTTAACTCTATGGCTGAATCAGACCAGATAGGCCAAGGAGAAGTAAGTCAAATACTGATTGCCCATGGATTCCTGAGTATTCAGGTCAAAATAAAAAGCTTCTTGGAGAAGGTCTGCAATCTGGTTCCTTTTGCCAGCTTTGAACCAGTCCCTTGGCCATATTATTCTGCATTCTACTGGCAAAGACTGTGGTCTAATTTTAGATAACCCTCACCTGCCTGAGGTGGGATTGGATTGTTTGAAACATTAGAGTAAACTGAAATCCCCAAACTATTGCAGAAATCATTGGAAAATGCAAATTTCACCATATCATTTGAAATTAAAAAAAAATAAGCTTTAATTTCCTCCCTTCTTAGACTTCTGTAAATCAGGTCATTTTAGGGGAAGTAATACCTAGGAATTGGCCTCTAGGACCAGAAAGGCTAGGAACAAAGATTTCAAAGAACCCAATCCAGGAACGTTTGGTGAGTGACACATCACTTCTAGGCTTACAGATGCCCTCCAGAAGGAGATGAAAATATTCAACATAAGCAGACAGATCTGGGGTCCAGGTGGGAATTTCCTTGTTTTGGGGAGGGGGGGGAATACAAGCATGTCAGGCTGCAAAATACAGACAGTCAAGGCCATCAGTTTGGACCCCCAAAGGTCTAGTTCCTATTTCTTCTGTGCCAAACATTTCCAGTCCCTCGCAAGGAACGTGAGCCATGTAGATGTCACTGCAAGTCACAAAAGAAACAGCCTGGGAACTAATTGAGGGTCTGTAGCTCCTTCTGTTGCTATTTGAAGTCCTAAATGCAATTATTTCAAAAGAGAAAAGCAAGGAGGAATACTGACACATTAAAAGCATACGGAGCTCTCCATTACACTTTCCTTTATTGTTGATATTTTTTAGAGTGTTTGAGTTTCCCATGAGTAGATATGAATCAAAAGAATTCAAAAATGCAAGTTATGCAAAGAGAAAGAAAGATGCCTTACATGATGGGGCTAAACTATGTATAGCTCTTTAACTAGAAAGATTTATCAAGGAGAAGTGGGTCAAAATAAATGTGTGTATTTAAAGATATACTCAAGTATGGGGTGCATATATACATGCATATAATCAAATGTCTGATACAGTGGAAAGGACACTGAGACCTGGGAGAAAATCTCGCTCCTGCTACTTGCTACCTGGATGACCTTGGTTTAGTTACTGAGCCTTTCTGGACCTCAGTTTTCTTCTCTACGAAATTAGTGTTAGGCAATGGTTCCCAGGGTTCCCTCAAACTCTAGACCCTGGTTACTATGCTTCTATGTGCATTTTGCCTATGACTAGGGGCAAGATATTGCCCCTTCCTGGGCTTCAGTTTATTCCTCTGTAAAATAAGGGGGAATTAGACTCCCTAGCTTCTGAGAGTCTTTCCAGCTCCAGGTCTATGAGTCTAAATGTGACCAGAAAAAGAGGTTAGTTACAAAGAAAGAACAGGAGATAATGGATAATAATAGCACCCCAAGAGCTACAGTGGTATCCAAAGCCTATTAAAGGTCGCAGAGTAAGGAAAGATGGTCAATAGAGGATTTATGGAAAAACCTCAATCATATATGGTAAGAAGATCTAGATGGGTTACAATTTGCACTGGTAGGGGTAGCACCCACATGGATATCATATTAAAGTACGGGTTGAGGCTGTGTATTTCAAATATATATAATATGGATGTATGAATAACCACTTACTAAAATACTTATGTGCCATGGACTATGCTGAATATTTGAGGTACAAATAGGAAAAGTGATACAATCAGTGCTTTCAAGTCGCTTACTCTAATTGGAAACAGAACACATAAAAAAATTCAGAAGTGGTGCAAAAGGAAGGGCCCAAATGCCCAAAGGGTACAGTACTAAATATAAGAGGAAAATCATCCACTAGGGCATAAAGATGATGTCATTTACATTACTGCTGGGAGTATTGACACTGAGATAATCGAGGATCCTTGGATCACTGGAATAAGGGCCTGACATGTTCAGGTAAACAGAGAAGCTGGGAAATTTAAGTTTCCTCAGCGGGCTGGGAATACAAGATGAGTAAGGGAAAGATTTGGCCTTTATAAAGTTGATAGGTCCATACAAATTAGAGCTAGATGGAACCTTTGAGATAATCTAATCCAAACTCCCTGTTTTATGGATGATAAAAACTTCCCAATCATACAGTGATGAGGTGGAGAGACAGGACTCACTTTAAAAGATAGCCTGGGTTCCCTAATGTTTTTAGGTAGAAAGGGACCTGGTTAAAGGATACATCAGAGTCAAGTGGCAAGATCAGGACCAGGAAATAACTAGAAAACAAGTGGGCAAAAAGAAAATTTGTGGGTTTTCAATTACCTAATTCTAACTAGAAATTTGCATTTGTAATTGTGAATTGTCTTCTGTTTGAGTTGAGTGGCAAGAATTTTTTGACTGCCAATTGAAAGAAATTGAGTAAGTGATTTGGGCCTGTGGAGACCAGAGATTGACTTTTAGGAAGAGAAATCTGGGAGAATTTGAGGGAATTGTAAAGGATCATTTTCTCCAGGCTCATATTTTGGAGCTAGCTTTTGTTAGAAAAGATGGGAGGCTGAAGAAGAAGGAGGAGGGTTGAGGAGGACTTTTAAAAATGTATTTCACATTCACTTGTCTGTGATGACAGGAGCTCCTTGAGAGCAGGGACTATTTTATTTTTGTCTTGATATCCCCAGTCTCTGGCACAGTGTCTGGCACATGGTGGGGGGACTTAACAAATGTTGGTTGATTGACCTCCAGAGATGTCACTCAAAAAATAACAAATGAGTTGAACAGATTTTGCAACAGTAATGATCAGCTTATCTTGGCTCATAGACATGACCTCGCTCAGTGTTTTTGGCCAAAAGACTGTAAGGACAATCTGGTGGGTCGTGGTCATAGATGCAGTGTAAGACTAGGAAGAAGATTTCAAATCTCCTTGGTAAAGATAATTCAACAGCATCCACCAAATGACAAATTGGTAGGGTTTATATACTCAATTATGAATGACTGACATAATAAAAAGTCCTTCCCATAAAATCCTGAAGTTAAGGTCCCATGCCCTACTCTATAAAGTCACTGTGTCTATGTTTGGGGATGGGCTGGGATAGAGTAGCACCACTAAGCTCATTCATTGTCCTCTCCAACAAGAAATAGTGTTTACACCAAGCTCTCCAAATCACAGAGCTAAACAAGAATCAACAAGTTAAGTGTCCTCTAGTGTTTGTAGCCTTCCCCTCAAGTACTGCGGGATAGCATCATCATATTTAAAACAGGAAGAAACCCTAGCAAACCATCCCATCCAACACCTTCATTTTTACAGTGAGTAAAAGTAAGGCACAGAAAGGAGACTGGACTTGTAAGAAGCAGCATAAAAACTGTGTAGTTTTGTTGGGACCTTTAAGGAAATGTGACCACTTCCTGCAACAGCAGCTGAGGTTGGTATGAGTTAACTGGCTGGCACCTGCCCCTGTTGGTAATGTGATCCATCTGCTTTCCATTCAGCAGAATTCAATTGCATTCAGTATCGAAAGGCATCACTCCAACTCCGCAAATTTACAATGTCCTACCACAGCAAGATACAGAGATTGATTAACTCATGGAAATGTGCTTGGGTTCAGGTCCTGCTGCTGTCCTAGGAAATAGACATAATTTTGAAACAAACATTTGTTTGCCTCAATCATATATATGTATATGGCTAAATATGAGATCTGAATTTGGGAAATTGCCCCTGCAACATCTTCAAAAATGTATAGTCTTAGAGAGTTACCTAAGGCAAAGGTATTAAACTTGTGGTCCATGGGTCATCAAGTTTCCCACAGAATTCTTAAGTGTGATCTAAACAAGATTAAAATGAAGTTGGGAAATATTTAAGCAAATAAATAAAATTATAACACAACATAGATAATGTTAATTTGTGGTTTTCTAAGTCAATAAGTGACCCAGGGATCAGTATCTGCCTGGCATTATTGGCCTAGAAGACTGAGAAGTTAAATGACATTGGCCAGGGTAATATAGCCATTGAAAGTTTGAAATGAAACCAATCCACATCTACATGCTCCTGAGAGGGTTCTACCTACTAAAATTGAATATTTCTTTCTGCATGTGAGAAATGAAATTCTAATTATTAAAGTAAGTGGGGGAGGGAGATTAAAATAAAGGGGGGAGAGGGATTTATTTCATTTAGAATTCTTCAGATGTGGTGAAAAGTTAAGAGCCACAAAATGAGAGAGCTGTCTTCAAGTATTTGCACATCTGTTATGGAGAAAGGGGAGTAGATTTACCCTTGGCCCCAGAGGGCAGAAATAAAAGTAATTGGTATGCATTGCAAAGGAACAGGTGAAGACTTAATATAAATGTAAGGGGATATCCATTTGGGTTACAGCAAAGCTGAAGGTCTAACTGAAACATAGAAAAGAAAAGGGGAAGCCCCTTCAGATGTGCAAGAGACATTACAAACTTTGGAAACAGTTGAGACTTGATTAGTTCAACTACACATGAAAAGAGCAGCAAAAATTTGCCCCAGGACCCAGAATTTGTCCCCATGCACTCAACTACATAAATCTGGGAATTATAACTGACTGATCACCATAAATATGTTGTCCCTCACGGAGAGAGAACCATATTCTAAGGAAGAAGTGTTGAACAGGAGAGCCTAGACCTCCCACCTCCCACCTAGAAGTCACAGAGAGTCAAAGAGAGGAGTCTTCTGTCCACGGATGTATTCATATCAAGAATGTGCTATTGGAAAACATTGTAAATGTTGAAAGCAATATTGTGGGATGATCAACTGTGATGAACTTAGCTCCTCTCAGCAGTTCAATGATCAAAGACATGCGAGGGAATGCCATCCATATCCAGAGAAAGAACTATGAAATCTGAATGCAGACCAAAGCATACTATTTTTGTTTTTAGAATTTTGTTTTATGTCTTTTCCTTTCTCATAGTTTCCCCCTTTTGTTCTGATGAATTTCACAGCATGACTAATAGGGAAATATATTAAACATAACTGTGCATATATGACCTATATCAGATTAGTTGGTGTCATGGGGAGAAAGGAGGGAAGTAGAAAAATGGAGAACTCAAAATCTTAACAAAAATGAATGTTGAAAACCATATTTAGATGTAATTGGAAAAAATAAAATAAAACATGTAAAAGAATGTGCTGGTTTCTTAAGTGAAAATGCGTATACTGAAATTTTAACAATCAGCTCTCATGAGGCCATTCAAATCCGCACCAGCACAACCCTGCTTTTGTCCATTCTAGGCTAAGCATCATTTCCCTTGTTGAAAGAGGACTCTAACTTGAAAAAAGAACAGAATCACCCAGATATTCAAGGGGCTAGGAGTAGTGGGGACTACAGATGACCACTGAAGAGAGAGTTCAGGAAAAGCAGAATCCTATGAAGAATTCAGCAGCCAGTGAAGATACTCTGCCTTGTGAGGAATAAATCTACACTAGCAATGCAGGGAGTCATCCATCATCGATGCTATATTCCACAGCACACTTCATGAAGACTCCTGAAAAATGACATCAAGTTCTTGCTATTCTAAAGTTGTAAGTTGCTTTTGTCACATATGTTCCTTCCATGTATGCCTCACTACCAATGCATTAGAGGTTCATGACCACTCTACTACCCAAACATTCCATGTGAGTTTCTTGGAGATTATAACTGACTTTTGCAAGAAACCATTTGTCATTACTGTTCTTGCTATGCCATTTGATTAAATCTCTTTTCTAGAAGCTAATTGGGACTATTAACTAATTGATCAGGGAAAGTATATCAATGGGGGCTCATGATATATAGTGTTATAAGAAGTCACCCACAAGTTTACCTCAAGTACTTGAAGATGATGATGATGTTTGTCCTTCATTATCAAAGGAGACCGTGACATCAGAGAGGATGCCATGACAAGAACATGAATTGAATTTGAATGAGTGGATGCTGTGCTAGATCATCAGTCTCATTTTCTCCTCTGGAGCTATCCAGACCCAGTGGGCAGACATAAATCTGGAGGACTGGAGATAACCCTGGATGCAAGGCATCCAGAGTTAAGTGACTTGCCCAATGTAAGTGTCCAGTATCTGAGGCAGGATTTGAATTCCTATCTTCCTGACTTTAAGGTCAGTGCTCTATCACCATCTAGCTGGCCCCATACATGAGGAAGACATTGCCTCTCTAAGGACTCAAGCTCCTATTAAGAGTTGAAGTAGGGGCAGATTTTTAAGGTTTTTCAATGTTGTAAAGAAAGGCTTTAAGAGGATATCACAGACCCTTCCAATCAGGGAGAAAAAGATAGCTGGGGCTTGTTAGCCAATCAGCTTCATCTATATGTGATCAGCCTACGTTCTTGATGTTGTATCATAGAATTATGGGTCTACAACTGAAACCACACCAGAAAATACCAAGTAAGTGTCAGACACTGCGCTAGTTCGCAATACAAAGACAAAAGTGAACTGGTTCCTTCTACCAAGAGCTTAAATTTTATGGAGTGAAGGAACCTTTGAGATTGTCTAGTCCAACCTGCTTATTTTGCGTATGAGGAACTGAGAATCAGAGAGGAAGGGATTTGTCCAAGGTCCTATAGCTAGTAAGTGACAAAGCCAACATTTGAACCAGGTTCTCTAACTCCAAATCCACAACACTTTTTTCCACAGTACTTCTCTAATGTTCCAAACAAACATGAAGTGAGAGTCAGTTCTTTCATTAACACTCCCCCCAAATATCTAATAAAAACATAATGAAAAAGCAGCAGTGATAAAATATTTGTTTCAATAAGTGTTTCATTTTTAAAGTGTTTTATTCTTGATAATTGCATTCGGTGATAAAATGGAAAACCTAGTAAAAACTATACTTTAAAAGATATAGTTTTCTTTGGTATAGTGCAACCCTCAATTTAGATGTACCCAATTCTTTTGCCCGGAGTCACCATCCTACCCTTTTTCCAACCTCACTCTTTCTAGAAAATTCCATGCACTATGGGAGGCAGGACTTGTTAGCCATGTGAAATCAGAGATGGAAATCTAATCAGAAATGCCTGAGTGGCCCCTCATCCTTACAACTCTGAGCTAAGTTGACCTGAGTGGGACTGGACCCAAGTGTTCTTCTCCTAAACCAGGAGATATGAAGAGGCATCCCCAAAACCTCAGTGCTTTTCTGGTCCTTGACTCTCTTGTTCCCCTTGCAATTTCCTGAAGGTCATCACACAGGTGGATCCCTTACATGGAACTTCTCTCCTGCCTCACTTCCCTGATACGTCTACTCTAGTAATATCAAGTTAGACCTTACAATTCCCTTGTACTTGAAATAATGACTTCTTTCTTTTAGCATGATTGTCTGCTCTGACTCTTACATAGACTTCCTGAATGGGCCAAAAGAATGGCAACAGTCCCTACACATGACAGAGGGCCTATGTGTCTAGCTATTCTTGGCAATATCACAATTAACAGCTGACAACAAATTACATTCACTTTCCAGCTATTGGAAGAGGTTCTTCACCCTTCTCTCACTTAGCACCTGTCAGCAAAATGAGTGTGAACAAGTTGTGTTCGTAAGAGCATACATCTAGAGCAGGGAGAGGCCTCAATCCAACTTACTTTACAGAGAAGGAAAATGAGGTGCAGTGAGGAGAACAGACTGGTCCAGGGTGACACAGCTAGTAAGTCTCAGAGGTGAAATTTGAACTCAGGTTTTCTGGCTCGAAGTCCAGTCCTCTCTCCACTAATGAGGCAGTAGCTATCTAAACTCATTATCTGTCAACCACCCCTCTACAAGTTGGGTAGAGAAATAGAAGAATCTTTCCCATCTTTCCACTGGTGGTCACTTCCACCCTTATCAAGGGATTGGGGCTAGATTCCTAAAACACATATTAATTGGTAACTCATTGCCATACTCTTTTCAGGAATCTGCATGTGTCTTTTATCTCTAGGATTATGGTTGAGTCATAACCTCAATTTATACTGGGTTTGTGTAATCACACAATTCACACATTCAAAAATGGACAATATAGTCCATATTTTCCCTAGGGAAACTAAATCTCTCTCATTCTCTCTCATCCCCCACCCCCACACACACGGATCCTCTCTCTCTCTCTCTCTCTCTCTCTCTCTCTCTCTCTCTCTCTCAACATATTCTTATTTTATTTAATGGAGTTCAGTGTCTGCCAGTTATTCTCTTCTCCACTGTACTTAGACAAAGAATGTGAAAGCATGGAGAAACTTTAGAGACCATCTAGTTCAATCTCCTTATTTAAAAAGGGGGAAACAGAAACCCAGGAAAGGTTCAGTTGAAGTTCACACAACAAAGTAATGGTTAAGCTGGGACTAGAACCCAAGTGCTTTAGACTCCTAAAGTGGGTTCTTTCTCCTGTACCGCACTTGCCTCACCAGCCATTTCTGCTTTCCCCCACCCCTCACTACTAAGAGAAAAAGTCTGTTTGTGAATTTTGGCATTAAAGTCCAGAAATATGTCTAATGAAATATGTGACTTTTGAAGATTGATTTTTGTGCTTATTAGTGGGCAAACCCAGCTCTGCTTTTCTTGTGAAACACTGCAATTGATTAGACAGAGTGAAGACTCATCATTTTTTTTTCAATGCTTTTATTAAAATGAGAGCGGTGTTTTGTTTTCCCTCACATTCTTATGCAATCACCCAGCACAATTTTCTACTCCCAGGTTTATAAGGTTCCCCCACCCCCCCCACTCCTTTGCAGGCAGGCCAGTTATGTAACCTGAGCCCTCCTAACCCAGGCCCTTTGTAATCCATCATGTCACTGAGGTGCACAGTCATGGGCCAACCCTGAAAAACTGGGACCAAGTTAAGGCCCTGCTAGGAGTCCCATCACTCACCCCATGGTCACATCGAGGACATGCTCTGAATAGTATCATTATGATCAATCCAAAACTACCAGATCTTCCCTCATTCAATCAAGGTTACCTTTAATGGACGGGTTAAAATAATGATGAGACTAGCAACCACCACAGCAACTCATAACACAGAGTGCTTATAGTTCCAAATGAGACAACTTCTTTTATCTGAGTTTCACAATGACCCCTTGAGGTGATTAGTTCAATTATTATCTCCATTTTATAGGATAGGAAACTGAGGCTCAGAAAGAGGTCAAGAAATTTACCGATGTCCCACAGCTAATAAATGGCAGGAGCAGACTGTGAACTTTTCCCCCCTTCCCCAATCCACCCCAGGAAAACAAAGAGGGATAAATCTCCATGGAAATCAAAAAGAGCAACAATGACAAGTAAAATCTTCCATGACTCCGTAGAAAAGTAGTCCCTCCTCTAAGGCTGATGGAGACCTTGACTCGGTCAAGACAAAGAATGGCTTTGTTACTTTTCAAGTTTCAGGCAGTAAGTTGCTCCAAGTTCTCTTAGTTTAGTACTCAGTGCAATCCACCTCAATGCCTTTGTAAAGATAGCTTTTGTTTTCACAAAACCAGTATATCCCAGTACATTCTTCCCTGCTGCCCTTGTCCATCAAGCCATCCTTAGTCACTAAGGGGCAGGAGGAGAGGGATTTGGGAGTTCAATTAAACTAAACAACATGTCCAAAAAGTCTGATCTTATATGCAGTGTTCCACATTCATGGTCCCCCACCTCTTTAGCCAGAAGATACTTAGTCCTGTAGACATCTCAAATTTTACTTATCCTAAACTGAGGTCATTATTTTCTCCTCACACTTCCAACCACCACCACCCCTTCCAAATTTCCCTATGTAAAAGCTACTTCTTGTTTCTTGGGTTCATAATGTTGTCATTATTCTTGATTTCCTAACCCTCTCTCACTCTCCATAGCCATTTCCTACATTTCCAAATTTTTCCATTTTTACCTCCCAAATCTCTCACGTTTTATCCCTTACCTGACCACCAGAATGGCAAACTAGGTACTCAAGGGCAATGCTGGCTCTTAATTTCTTAGGAGTTTCTAGGAGTCACCTTAAGAGTGGGGCATATTTGTAATGCTTTAGCTTACAAATTTCCACTGCTTTGCCTTTCCCTATGATTATCAGTTGATACCAATTAGTAAATAAGACTTAAAACAACCTTTTGTTGTATAGTCGTTTCAGTCCTGTCCAATTTTTTGACCTCATTCTGGGATTTTTTAGCAAAGATACTGGAGTGGTCCGCCATTTCCTTCCCTAACTCATTTTACAGATGAGGAAACTGAAGAAAACATTAAGTGACTTGCCCAGGATCACACAGTTAGTAAGTGACTGAGGCCAGATTTGAACTTACAAATTTGAGTCTTCCTGATCCAAGCCCAGGGAATCTATCCACAGCAGCACCACCTTGCTTCCCTAATTACCTTTTTAGCAAAGAGTATTTGCTAAGGTAAGATGATGTTTGTCTTTCATTTTTTGAAGACTATTATGACATCAGGGAAATAATGTCTTGACAAGCACATGAATTGGATTGGAGTGAAGGGAGGCTGTGCTAAGTCAGCCTCACTTTATCCTTCATCGTTATCTGGGTTCAGTGGTCAGATATGGATCAGGATGAAGGCCTTGAATGTGAGTCAATCTGGGTGAAGTGACTTTCCCAAGGTCATACAGCTAGGAAGTGTCAAGTGTCCAAGGCCAAATTTGAACTCAGGTCCAACACACTACCCACTTTGCTATCTAGCAGCTTACTAAGATAAGAACCAAAATATCTCTCCTAAAGTATGACACCCTCTTCTGCTAGTGGGTTCAAACTTTAAAAATATATGTGACATAAGACAAACTCACAACTGCTGGTTGCCAGAAGTCTCCTATCCTTCTGTCTCTACTTGAGAAGTTTCCCTTAATCGCTACTTTTCTTGCACAACCTTGGATCTTCTTCAGTGTGTTGTTTTTCCCTGCTTTAACCCTAACAAAGACAACATTTATCTAACACTTTAAGGTTTGCAAAATATTTAACAAACATTACCTCATTTTATCCTCATAAGAACCCTGGGAGTCAAGTGCTATTATTATGTCCATTTACAGACAGAAATTAAATGACTTGCTCAGAGTCACAAAGGTAGCAAATGTCCAAGGCTGAATTTGAACTCAGTTTTCCTCCCTCCTAAGTCCAGTGCTTTACCCACAGCATAATCTATGGGAAGGCTAAACTTCTTTTCCTTATCACTGTTCCCTACTTCCTCTAGCAATTCCTTCTCAGGGGCTTGATTACAAGTATCATCTCTTGACTTGCTCATTTGAATCCATGGTTTTGGTTTTCTTGATGGTATTCTACAAAGTCCACAGGGTGTGATCAAATTCCCCAACCAACCCAGACAGACTTCCTGTCACATCTAGTTGAAATGTTGTTAACTGATTGATTGATTGGTTGATTCATGGAGATGTTTGATTGACAGTCACCAGGCTCGCACAATGACTTGATGGCTCTTAAACATCAGAGTCCTAAGTCAGACTCAAGTCAAAGGCACCTTGAGGGAGTTACTCCCTCCCTTGGAGAAGTATCAAATGAATGCTTTGGACTAAATCATCTCTAAACTCTCCAACTTAGATGTTCTGTGGCTACTCTATAAACTTAAACATTCCATATACTCAGAATTTTTAAAAATGAGATAACTTTAAGTGAAATTAGTAAATTGTACCTTCCAAGCCCACGCTAAAATGGTTTATTCCAAAGATTTTGAGATTTTCAGTGAATTTGGCAATTCAATGATCTCTCTCATAAAAAAAGAGAGAGAAAATAACTGCCAACATGCCTCACATCCATCTCTGTGCCAGAATTTGAGTACCTTATAACATTTAATGATAAAACACCTTAGTTCCCCCTACCCGCATCTTTCATCTGTTCTCCCATTCTCAAGCAAAATGATACATTTAGGAGATCCACCATCATTAAAGTGTTTTAAGACTTGCAGAGCCCCAGAGAGGGAGGTGTTGCCACTATGATTTCTCCTCATTTTACAGAAAAAAGAAAAGGATGCTTAGAAAGGGAAAGCAATTTACTTAGGGCATCCAGCTGGCAAGAGTCAGAGCCATGATTCCAAACCCTGAAACCAGAGCCTCCCTAAACTTGTTTGATTCTATCTTCCTGTCTTTTATGTCTGCAAATTTTAGTCATATCAAAAACACACTGATACTTTTTATTTTTCTTATTATTTAGTTGAACAACAGGTTCTTGTTCTTATCGATATTTCATTGCTTTTGTCACCAGCCCTGCTTTCTTGATTATTGCTATTAGATGTTAGAGATTAATGTATATATTTATGGAAAAGGAATTTTGCTTGTGGGTGAAAGTTATAATGATGTTTTCTTACAATTCTTATTTTTATCTTGGGGGGGCCAACGTCACGCTGACCAAATGAATGAATATAGGGACCATTAAGTGCTTCCTAGCTGACAGGGCTGGCACAAGCTCTGACAATCAGGTGACTCACTTGGCCCCAGAGCTTCAGGCTGGAATAGCTCCCCTGTTCATAAAAACTGCTGGAAATATTATTCTTAAAAGGATTCTCAGGTAGGATGCCCATGGAGAGGTGAATTGACTGCCCACACTCCAATCCAAATTTTACCGAAATGCTTGAAGCTGAGAACTAGCATAGCTAAATGAACTCCTTCCATCTTTGCCTGGAGACAATCTACCAATCTTTGCCTGGGGACAATCTACCCGGCTCTGGAGATGCCACTCAAATGCTTCCTCCACCATTAAGTCCTCCAAGAATATACATAGCCCACCATCTGGCAGAGAACTTTGTCCTCTATATCTGTATTTCTCATGCTCCAATTTGAATTGTTTGTTGTGTCTCTCTCCTATCTCCCCTATTAGAATAGAAGCCAATGAAGAGGCAAGGTGGCATCAGAGCAGGAAAGGTAGGAGATCTGAATGCTCATAGAATCTTTACTATAGAGTTGAAAGGGATCACAGAAGCCAACTAGTCCCACCCCTTATTCATATGGAAAAGGAAATTGAGACCCAGAGGCAAGAAGTGATTTGTCCAAGGCCACACAGGTAATAAATGGTAGAGTCAAGATTTGAACACAAACTCTCTGGCTCCATACGCAGCCCTCTTTCCACTGAACCACACCTCTGGCATTTTCTAGCTATTTCAGTCTCCCTTCCTTTGACTTTGATTTTCTTTTCTGTAGAATGAAGATAGACTAGATGGCCTCAATGGGTCCATGCAACTCTAAACCTATGAAGTTATGATTCTTCCCCCCTTCCATATCTTATAATGAGAAATTTTTAAATTATTTTTAAAAACTCAGTTCAGCAAAATGAACCAAAACTGCACAATTCCAATTTTATATACAGGCTTTGAAAGGTAATTTAGATATTCATTGGCCAATAATATATGGAAACATGAGGCGAGTGATCGATCAAGGTGATCAATATCCTCAAAGCAGAACTGTCTTTGTATGAACTCATCCAGAATCAGGAAAATGGGGAATATAAAGTATGCTGATTTTCTTTTTCCATCAGAAGGCATTGATTCACGTCATTTTCTAACTGTGTGACCTTGGGCAAGTCATATCCCTACTTGAAACTCAGTTTCCCTCCTCTGGAAAATGGGAGCAAACATTTCACTCCCTGTGTCACAATGCTCTTGTGAGGATCCCATTAGATAACATAGTCAAAGCACTTCACAAACAGAACTAATTTGAGGAATGAGAGTTGTTGATCATGGGATCAGAGGAATTAGAACTGGAAAGGACCTTAGAGACTAAACGAGTTCAACCTTCCCATTTGATTGTTCTTGTCTTTTGCCTGGAAGTATGCCCTCCTCTAAGCCAAGTGCATTGAACTCTTTCCAAATTCATGAAAGCTGCCCTGAGAAAGAAATGGGCAAACAGTTGGACCCCAAGAAATGAAAATTTGGCTTTTCCCATTATGTAATTAATGTATTCATTCATTAATCCTCCAAAAGCCTGGGCTCTAATTTAATGTTTACCTCTACCAGGGTGGCTTCATTTTTCCCTCAGGAATCTAGCAGTCCTTTGTGTGAGGTGAGGTACTTGATGGAAACCAATTAGGCAAGAACAATTTTGCAAATTGCTTATTGAATATCTTGTCCACATTACCCCAATCCCTTTTCCCAGTGAATTTCCACAGACCCATGAATCAATTGAAAGGGAAATTTCCCTAAAACTAAGCAACAGTGTGAGGTTTCTCTTCTTCCCAAACAATTTCCCTCATTGGCACATAGTAGGCACTTAATAATGTTTCTTGATTGATTACAAGGAAGAAGTCATCACTGCCCTTAGGGTCTGGGTAAAAAAAAAATATGTCTGTTCAATGCTGGGAATTCATTTGTCCAACCTCTTCATTTGATAGATGTGGAATCTGTAGCTAAGAGAAAGGAACTCAATGAATCTTCCAAGAGAAAGGAAGGTCATAAGACTTGAGATATTTGACTCCCAGTTCTGGGCACTGTGCTTCATAGAAGTCACGTTGGTTCCAGAGACAATCCTCCTCTGCCTGGCAATGGCAGGACCTTGAAATGTGTTTGAGTGACTGATGAATACAAAGAACTAAATTTCCCTCCCCAAACGCAAGGGAATTCAAGTTCTTATGAGGCAGTAATTATTTTCCATAAAATTGTATTGTTCTCCTCTGTAGATTATTCTGTTTCCACTCCAGATCCTTTCTTTATGTGATTTTGTGTGACCCGAGGTTTGAGAAAACTTTTCCTATCTTAAATTCATCTGTCTTTATTGACTAACATTCCCCAGCTATTGGGGTTGATGGTACCATACTTCTATTGATCTATTCTGGTCCATTCACATGATCGTGTCTCTAGTTTAGACTATCATCACTTCTCTCCTGGATTATTACAATAGACTTCTAAAATGACACCTTGTCTCAAGCATCTCCAAGTGTCTCTATAATCCATTTCATCCCCTGCTTTTCTGCTAAAATGATTTTCTTAATCTTAATAGGCCTGTTCATGTCACTCCTCTGCTCAAAAAGTACCAGTGGTTCCTTATTACCTTCAGAATAAAATATCAACTCTTTGCTGGGCATCCAAAGGCCTTTATAACATGACTCTTCCCTACCTTGCTAGTCTTTTTATATCTTTACTTCCCTATCCATGCTCTAAATGTCAACAATGCTAATCAACTTGCAGTTCCTCAAATACAATACTCTATCTCCTATCTCTGGCCTGTTCTCTACTCCTAGAATACTTCCCCCTCATGTCTTTTAATTTCCTAAATTTCCTCAAGACTCATCTTTAATCACCCCAATTCTAAGAAACACAGTCTCTTCAGTTACTTGAACTCTCGTGTTTCCCATCTACTCTGAATATCTCTAGTTTCCATCTAGTTTTTTACATGTTGTCCCCAACATTTCCTTCTTCAAAGGCAGGGGCTGTCTTTTTCACTTTGAGTCCCTAACAACTCAGTGTCTCCCACACATAATAAGCATTTAATAAATGCTTGCCTTGCAAAATATAGAGACAAAGACATATATCTATATGTATATAGAGATATAGAGAGATAGAGATAGAAATAGAAATAGAGATAGAGATAGAGATAGAGATGATAGAGATGATAGATTATAGATATAGAGATATAGATACAGATACAGATACAGATACAGATATAGATACAGATACAGATATAGATACAGATACAGATATAGATACAGATACAGATATAGATACAGATACAGATATAGATACAGATACAGATATAGATACAGATACAGATACAGATACAGATACAGATATAGATGATATAAATATACATAATGATTTTTTAAATGATGGTGCAAATAAGACAGCCATGAACTTTTTAAAATTGCAATAGCAGGCTTGAACTTCTATAGCATAGTTAGATTTTCCCCTTTCATTTCTTTTCACATGCAATCCATTTTTTCATTTTGTGTCCTGCCCATTTTGGTTCTTGGCAAAGATGGTTGCCATTTCCTCAATACCCCAATGTACCCCAGTGTTTAACTTTTGGAGGCAATTAGGTGGCACAGTGGAGATAGCTTTGGACCCGGAGTCAATAAGAACGAAGTTCAAATCTAGCCTCACTTAATTTCCTGTAGCCAGTTAACCTCTGCCTACCTCCTTTTCCCCGTGAGCAAAATGGGGATAATAAGAATACCTGCTTCCCAAGGTTGTTGTGAAAATCAAAGACAATGCTTATAAAGTGCTATGTAAAAACTAATATTGCTGCTGTTCTTACTACATTTACATCTTAACAAGGGAATTTAGTGAGTGGACTTTCAGATACCTGAGCAGGTGGTTCGGGGAGAGACAGTGGGGGAAGGAGTACCTTTGATTATTAGTGAGAACACACCAAGCAAACCTCCCCATCCAGGGTATGGCTAATCTGAACTATGTTTTGTTTTGGTTTGTGTACTGTTTAGAAGAGGTGATATTTTTGATGTTTATCATTTAGTCATGCCTGACCCTTCCTGATCCCATATGGAGTTTTCTTGGCAAAGATATTAGAGTGAATTAACATTTCTTTCTCCAGTGGATAAAACAAAAGAGTTAAGTGACTTGCCCAGGATTGCACAGCTGGTGACTATCTGAGGAACACATTTGAACTCAGGTCTTCTTGAGTCCAGGCCCAGTACTCCATCCACTGAGTTATCTAGCTTCCTCTTATATAGTACAGTGAAAAGAGCACTATTCAAAGGAATAAGCATTTCTTAAATACTTACCATATATTCAGAGTACTATATGCACATCTATAGAACCCACAAAAGGGTCAGATTATACCATCCCTAGCTCCATCACCTCCCAATTAGAGGTAGGAAACAACAAGGAAGAAGCTTAGGACTATTTGGTATCAATAACCCTAGACTTTCAGTCTAGGGCATCCGCGTTCAAATTCTGATTCCACCAAAGTCTGATTTTGGGCCAGGTCCTTTCTCTGGTCCTCAATTTCCTTCTCTATGGAAGAATGGACCTTGACTGTATGCTGTCTGAGGACCCCTTCAGCTCTGACATCCTTTGAAAAGAAATCATAACCACTCACACCAATATGATTGTTTCCTTTATCAGAAACTCAAAGAGGGAAAGTAATTTGACTAAGATCAAGGAAGTCAGAGGCAAATCCAGGACTCAGAAGTAGGTCTCTGGATTCTGTTGTGCCATCCTTTCTTTCTGGAAGCCCAAGTTCCTCTCTCGATATCAAATATGAGGAAAGGAAAATATGATATCATACCACCTACCACTGGCTCACAAGTGCATCTTAACAGGAAACGTGCACTGGTATTGTCATTCTAATGGAAGATGTGGTAAATCCAAATATGAGCCATGATGTATGACTCAGGCAGCCTGAATACAATAGCCCAATGTATCATTCTTCTCTATTTCATGCCAAGAGAATTTTAAATCATTACAGTTGAGCTAAGTGTCCATCCTCCAATACAGGGGCATGGTGAAGGTACTCAAGTCTGGCTTCAATACTTCAAGCTCAGACATGGGCAAATCGAGGTTCAATCACTGCAATGGAGGGTATCACTTCCAAACTGCCATTGAACTGCTGCTCCTTACTGGAAAGGCATAAGTGTATTGGGGGGGTGGCAGGACTGAGAACAGGGGGAATTAGATCATTCATATATATTTATTCATAGCTTATTTTCATGAATGCCAGTGGTCAGTCCTGGGCTCTATTACCCCTTTGCAATCTCATTTATTCCAATAACATCTTGCCTCTATCCAGATGATTCTCTAATCTATCTCCCCAGGTCTGTCCTCTACCTGAGGTCCAGACTTATATTTTCAACTAGGTGTTCCAATAGAAACATGTTTCAATGATAACAATTATTTCCTACCCTAAATTGTGCCTTCCTATGACTTCAGTACTCAATGGGTTGAGAGGAACATAGATCTAAAACAGGAAGGGACCTAAGAAAGACCTGTGAATACAACTCCTTTATATGACAGAAAAAGGGAACTGAAGCCCAGGAAGAAGTAACTTCTGCAAGGTCAGTAATCAAGTAGGCATCATGGGTTGAGATGTGAACACAAATCCTGACTTGAGAGGCAGGGCTGGTCAGAGGAGGAAAAAAAGTTAGCGGGTAGTAAAATTAGATGTGAAGCAAAGAAAGAAAAAGCACTGATAAAACATTAAAAAGATACATCAAAGAAAACAGGTAAAGAAGGGGACACAAACAGGATAGTTTTGTTACTATTTCGTCACATTTCATATATACTTTAAAAAACAAACAGTAAGTCCAGATTTCCTATCAGTCCTTTTTTGCTGTATTTCTGTTGGCTGATGTTTAAGTTTTATAATTAAAAAAATAATATGGAGTAGATTGCTATGCAGAGAAAGTGTGACAATCAGAGAAATCAAATTAAAATATCATCCATGATCCTTATTCCTTGTGTGACCTTAGGCAAATCATTTTACTTCCCTAGGCCTCAATTTCTCCAGCTGTAAAATGAAGGGGGTGGGACCAGATGTCTTCTGAGGTCCCTTCCAGCTCAAGATTTAGGATATGAAGAGGAGGGGACACACTCAAGGAACTTGCTATTAGAGCTCTAAACTATTATTATGATAAACTGTTATTATCTGAATATTTCCATCTCTCTTTGGAAGATGGCTCAAAGTGGAATATTCTGGGTGTGTTACTGTAACATGGGCAACCAGCTTCTGAGACTAACTGCTATTATCCCTGTGATTAGGATGGGGATTACTAATGCTTATCCTGGTGATGTTGATTTACACATGAAGGGGGAATTAATGATGGTAAGCAAATGATGATAGCCTGTCTGAGCAGTGGGTAATGCCAGCCTTTTGCTTCTTGATGCTGCAATGAGCTAGACCAGAGGGTATCAATACCATGCTCCCCCCATTCATTCCCCCAACCCAGCTTCTAAGTTCTATAACTGTTTTTTATTCCCTCTAATCACATCTTTGCTCTCGAGGCTTCCCTGACACTACTCTCTCTTGTTTCTCCTCCTACCAATTAGACCATCCCTTCTTGGTCTCATTAATACATAAGCACCCCTTAAAACTCGTTTCTAGATTCTTCTTATCTCATTTCTCTCAACATTCTTTTCCATTTACTCATGTGGGTTGACTTATTATCTCCACAAGAACTACTTCAAAAAATCTATATATTTGACCTTAATCTCTCTTGTAGCCTCCAGTCTTGAATCCCCAATAGCCCAGTGGAAATCCCTACCTCATGATCTCATCGAAACCAAGTGTTCCAAACTGAACTTGTCACCTCCCCCCTCTAAATCTGCCTTTCCTGCCAACGTTCCTCTTCCTGTGCTAGCCATTCGGGTCCATAACTTCTGAAGAATACTAGACCACTCCATGAATAGACCATTTTGTTCTAGGTTACTCCACACACAGACTATTACAGGCCATTTCATGAACTGACTGTTCTAGACCTACTCTAATAGTTTCCCCCCAGATTTCCCATGCTACTAACTTACCAGTTTCCTATTTCTTTACTTCCCACCTCTCCATATCTAATATGATCCCCTTCTCTTCAGTAAGACAACCTGGGCACTCACTCAATACTTCTTTTCTGAATTTTTGCAATACAGGGAAATGAGTATTTAACACTACCTTATGGCAATGTCCATCCTAAGCATGTTTTTAACCTTGTGATTAGCCTTCCCTCTCCAATCGGTCTTCCACATTACGGTTAAATGCGTAATCAACAATTTGGCATTTCAAGTCTTTCATAATATACTTCTAGCCTACTTTTCTAGGCTTATTTCATATTATTCCCCTTCACTTCCTCTCTGCTCTAGTCACACTAGCCTACTCTATTACCCCAACCTCAGAATTCTCCTTCCCACCTCCATGTCTTTTCATAGGATTTCATTTCTGGAATGCACTCCCTCTTTGTGCCTACCTTAGAATCCTCAGTGTGCTTTAAGACTAACTCAAGAATATTCTCCTAAAAGAACCTATTTCTGAATACCACAATTCACCCCCCACCCCAGTCTTTAAGTGCTCTCCTCTCTTCCAATTATCTTATGTCTATTTAGTTTGACCTTGGGTGAGTCATGACCTCTCTTGGCTTCAGTTTCCTTCTCTGTAGCAAGAAGGAGTTTGACAAGATTACCTCTAAGGTCCCTTCTAGCTCTAATCAATGACACTGTGATCCTAGATCTATGACCCTATATATAACCTTAAACAAGTCACTTACCCTGTACCTCAGTTTCCTTATCTGTAACATGAGACATTCTATAATAGACATCCTCTGAAGTTCCTTCCAGCTTTGGAGTTGTGATACCAATGAACATACTGGATCTCAGAATCCTCCTTTGTAAAATGAGGCTTCAGTTAAAAGGTTTCAGAAGGCTCTCTGAGCTCTACTTCTAGAATTTTCCACATTTCCTTTGACTAAATAGCTTTCTAACCATAGCTCTAAAAATTCACTGATTTGTGTACATGTTATAGGCCTCAGTAGAAGGTAAACTCCTTGAGGACAAAATGTTTACTGCATACTTTTAGAATTGAATCAGTCACCAAACACTTCTAGGACAGGAATGGAAATTATGACTCATCTAGTCCAATTCCCTCATTTTACAGAAACAGGAATCCTTAAGATGTAGAGTGGAGGAAGGGACTGGTTGAAGGTAACAGATAAGAGAAGCAGAACTGAAAGTCAGGTTTTTCAGCTTCAGGTGCAGTGGTCTTTCCATTACACTAGGCTGTCTCATGGAAAGGCCAAGGAAAGCACCTTTTGGTTTTCCTTGTTATTTATCTGGCTGCCAGAGGGAATCTTTAATCAAGAATATAGGGGCTAACTAGGTAGTTCAGTGGAGAGAGCATTGGCCCTGGAGTCAGGAGGACCAGAGTTCAAAGTTCAAATTTGATCTCAGACACATAATAATCGCCTAGTTGTGTGACCTTGGGCAAGTCACTTAACTCTACTGCCTTAAATAAATAAAAAATGTTAAAAAGAAAAGAAAAAAGAAAATAGCCATTAATCTAGTCGACATCTGAGAACATGAAAACAAGAAGACAATTATTTCACCTGGAAAAACAACTTAATAGTTAAAGGACACATTTACCATGGGAGAAGAACATGTATATTTGTGTTATTGGAAGGAAGGAAAAAAGCAGTTTAGAATGGCAATGAGCAGCTTGGTCCACTCCCACAGCTCTGACACCTCAGGGCCCCTTCATTCCACCTGCAGTCTCATCCTGATCAACCTAGCCCTGGCCCGGATCCCATTTCTAAATAGAAAGTCATAAATTAAGGACCACCTCAGCCTTGAAGACTGTTCTGATCTCATAAGAGATAACATGGATAATAGACAGGACATTTGCTCTGAAGTCGGGAGACCTGGTCTAGAATTCTGTCTCAGGCATTACACTTGTGCTTCTGGGCACCTTACAGTACCTTGTTTTCCTATCTGTAAAATGGGTATAACTTGACCTGCTTTACTTGGTTGTCAAGAAAATGCTGTACTAATCTCAAAGCATTATGTAAGGGATAGGGGGAATAGAAATCATTGTTATTATCTTTCACCACCCTACCCCCAATTCCTTCCTTGGGGAACTGAATAAAGTACATAATTGTATTTTGCTCTCAGAGTTCTATCTTGTATTACAATTATTCTTATACCTCCCACATCTTTCCTTATCAGATCATGAAGGGAAGGATGGCACTCAATAGATATTTGTCTAATAAGTGAGTGAATGAATGGATGGATGAAAACAGAAAAGAATAGCACAATTCTGAAGAGCATCCTTAATATACTTTGCCTATTATAGACTCTCATCTTTCCTTTCACACCAAGTCTATTTTATCTAAAAACCCTTGTTGTCAAGATAACCATGGCAGTTTCAACACTCAGCATCAAGGTCTCTTCTAGTTGAAAATCTAAGATCCCTTAATTATTATATGTGCCGTATTCTTCAGTCGTATATAAGCTTCTTGAGGGTAGAGATTTGGTTTATTTTTAGTTTTGCATCCCTGGTACCTACCATTGTGCTTTGGAATCAAGGAATCCTCATCTCTCCTTTAGAGACCAATCCAAATGTCATCTCCTCTTTGATCCCTCCTTCCATCTCAGACTTCAGACAGTGATTTCAACCTCTTCCATGAACTCATCTTAGAATGTCAGTTACTAAGGTCAACTGCATTGTGCCATTCCCATCCAGACTGAAGGCTCCATGAGGGAAGAGACTATATCTTACCTAAAGTTTGACCCAGCACAGTTCTCTCCATAGTAAGTAGGTAAGGTTTATTGTATGTAGGAATGTACTGCGATGCTGGCCCTGTACCACCTTTATGCCAGAAATCTTGTTGTCATTATATAACTCTCTGAACATGACATAGCTCCCTCCCTTCCCTTTCTTCCTCTTTTTGTAACTGGAGTCAGATGCTGGCTCTGAAAGTAATCAGTTTCCACAGAACATGAGGCTTGGCCCTAATAAGTGAATCACGGTCATTTTAATTCTGCACAAAACTAGGGTCCGCATTACAATTACTTCCAGCTCGTGACTTGTCTTTGCAGGCTTCCAGGGATCAACTGAACCAAATTGGCTTCTAACCTGTGAATGGCCAGAGTCATACAGAACAGGCTAGAGACAAGAGAGTCAGGAATCAAACACAAGTTTAATTGCAAAATGAGGGAAACAGCTTGCAAACAGTGAAGTGATCTAGATACAAGTGCAAGGGCCAGGGCTCTTAGTAGGGGTGTGAGGTTGTGGGGGGACATCTCTGTACTTATGGCAATGGCTACACTGTGAGATGTAGCCAGTCAGTGAGGAATGAGACATATTTGATTCATAGCAGAGCTGCATGACTGGAACATGAGTACATATCTGAGCACTGGTCTAAGTAATACAACGGTTTTATGATTTTGTCAGAGAGTGATATCATCCAGAGTATGAATGCAAAGAATTGTTGTTATGCCAAACTCAGGGCACAGCTTGTTTGTTGGGCCTTAGCTCTGAACAAAGGAAAAGGATGTGTGCTTCTGAAACCAAGTTCCCATTCATGATTTATCTGGCCCCACAGTATCCACTGTCTGTCCACTGCTGATGTCAGAACTGTCCAGTCATATATCTTTCCATTGGGTCCACCTCTTTCTATTGAGTCCTGTGGACTCCTACCCGGGTTAGTCTATCTAGACCCTGAAGTCCCATCACAGGGATTCAATTAGTGATTTAGCATTCACATCTCCAAAGCAACCAAATGTTACAATGGAGCCTGTCTCAGGTCTAAAATGGAATCGTTTTTGATGGAAGACTTCATTTCTGAAATCAGACAAAGGAAAATAAATCACAGAAAGTTTCAAAATCATACATGATCTGAGACTTATCCAAAACCTCATGGTTGCTACAGGGAGTGGGGATGGGGCAGTCAGGGAGCCTGTGTTTGGAAATAGAAGGAGAACTGGACCCAGAGTCAGAGGTCCTTGATTCCAGTTTCAGCTACAAATCATTTCTATTGTTTCCCCCTCTTCTTATCTTACTCCTCAAGCCTAGAAACAATAGATGAGGGTAAATCAGCAGTTCACAACATTCAAAGTTAATGCTTAGCAGTGTGTATTAGTTGTCATGGGTCCTAGAATTCTCACCATTAGAGATTTATTCCTTTTGGTGAAAGCTTTTAAGGGCCCAATTAAAAGGCTATCTTGGAGGGGGAATCCAAACTCCTCTTAGTTTGCCTTAACAAAGGTAAAGTCCCAAACTTGGCAGGATCAAGAGATCTAAGTCATTTAAAGCTCTGAGTATCAATGTGCTCATCTTTAAAAAAAATGGTAACACTTTCATTTAGATCCTCACCAACCACCCAGGAGGTGGGTGCTATTACTATCTTCATTTTATAGCTTAGTTATTTCAATCCTATCTGATTCTTCGTGACCCCATTTGGAATTTTCTTGGCAAAGATACTAGAGTAGTTTGTCAATTCTTTCTCCAGGTCACTTTACAGTTGAAGAAACTTGAGGCTGACCCAGAGTCACACAGCTAGTAAGAGTATGAGGTCAGATTTGAATTCAGGTGGCACAGCGGGTAGAGTGCCCAAATTTAAATCGGGATGACTCATCTTCATGAGTTCAAATTTGGCCTCAGACACTTAGTAGCCTTATGACCCTGGGCAAGTCACTTAAACCCATTTTTCTCAGTTTCCTCATCTATAAAGTAAACTGGATAAAGACATAAGTCCCCCTAGTATCTTTTCCAAGAAAATTCCGAATGGGGCCATGAAGAATCAGACATGACTTAACAACAACAACTTCCTGATTGCAGGCCCAGTGCTCTCTTCACTGTGCCAAATAGCTTTCTACATGTAGAGATATTGAGGCAAACAGAGGTCAAGTGATTCGCTGAGGATCATCTAACTAGGAAGTGCCTGAAGCAGGATTTGAACTTGGGTCTTCCTGACTCCAGGCCAAGCACTCTATGCCATTTATCTTATCTCTTTCATATTGAGGATCAATAAAACCTTTAGGTAGAGAGCACCTTGTAATTGCAAATATAGATGATTTATCATTGTTAATAAGCTATCAGATGCCCATGTTCCCTGACTTTGGCCAGGCTTGTTCCAGTAGAGTCAGTCCCTAAGGGCTGAAAGGGCTCCTGAAAAGGATTGTACTCAGAATGATCCATTGTGCTCACACTCCATTTTCTTTTGAAATTCTCATTGTTGTTCCTTAGGCGGCTCCATGGTAACCTTACTTCAGCAGTGCTGCTGAAGAGAAAGGCTTTATTGACATTGGCTGACCCCATGAACTTGAACTAGCTTCTTCCCCCCCCCACCATTGGGATAGAATCAGACTCAGATACTGCCTTCAGCCAAATATTCTCTTGATCCACTGAGGTTTGGAGGGGAGCTTATGATTATGATTATTACTATTATTATTTATAAGGAGCCTTATTAAAATGAGAATGAAGCAGGGAATCAGATGAAGCCAACTTAAGAGCACTGAATGAATTCAGGACCAAGGAGGAACAGAAGTGAGATAGAGTAATAATAATCATACCTTGGATTTATCTAGCTCCCATCCTCCCACAGGCTCATCGTGTATGTGAACAGCATAAAGAAGAGGACTAAGAAATAAACGTTGGAGTCTGGAGTGAAAATCTCTGGCAAAAGAAGAGGAAATCATGATCCCAAGCCTAATTTGGGAAATATTCTCATGGAAACGCCTGATTCCAACATTTCTTCCACATCCTTATTAAGGGATTTCAACCCCCAAAAGCATAATCTCATAGATGAAGAACTAGAAGTACACACAGCACCCATCTAGTACAATCTCCTCATTTTACAATGCAGGACACTGAAGTCCATGGTAGGAAACATGACTTGCCCAAGGTCATATATAAGGTCATAGGACCCCTAGAGGCCATCTAGTTTAACCCCATCACTTGACAGAGCAAGAAACTGAGATTCTTGCCTTGCCCAAGATTATCCATGGGATCTTAAATCAAGAGCTGAAAGAGAAGTCAAAGAGCATAGAGCCTGCCTCCCTAATTTTACAGAGGAGGAAATTGAGGTCTATGAAGAAGTGATTTGCTGAAGGTCACACAGAAAGTGGCAAATTATTCCTTCACAGGTCTCAATTTTCTCTTCTGTAAAATTAGGGAGGCAAACTATGATCTTTGATTAAAGCAGTTCTTCTTATAGTGACAATTGGAAATTGAGGGGATGTCCATCAACTGGAGAATGGAGGACCAAGTTGTGGTATAAGCAGATGATGAATACTGTCACCCCAAAAGAAATGATGAGCAGGCAGATTTCAGAAAAACCTGGAAAGATTTACATGAACTGATGCTGAGTGAAGTAAGCAGAGTCACTTTGTATGATGATCAACTAACATAGACTTAGCTCTTCTCAGCAATACAATAATCCGAGACAATTAAAACTCATGATGGAAAATGCTCCATATTCATAGCAAAAATGATGGAATCTGAATGTAGATCAAAGCATACTACTTTCATTTTTTAAATTTTTTCTTTCTCATGATTTTTCCTTTTTGTTCTGACTTTCACAGCATGACTAATATAGAAATATGTTTAACATGATTATATATGTATAACCTATATCAGATTGCTTTCTGTCTTGGAAAGGAGGGAGGGGAGAGAGAAAATTTTGGCTCTCAAAATCTTAAAAAAATGAATGTTGAACACTATATATAATTGCAAAAATAAAATACTGTTAAGTAGGAAAGAAGATGTAGCAAGCAGCTGACAAATTCATTTAACTGCCATTTGTATTTAGAGGAAGCTCCTACAGTCTTCACTTAGTCTGGGCCCTTGACTATGACCAGATTTCCATAACATCCAAATGAACCTGAAGACTGCATCATAGTTTCAAAACTCTAGAGCTAGAGGATAGTTTAGAATCAAATTTATCAATCAATAAGCAATTTTTAACTTTCTCTAATTATGATCGCTAATGTTTCCATAGCACTTAAAGGTTTATAAACCACTTAACAAATACTGTCTAATTTAATCTTCACAATGACCCCTGCGGAAAGGTATTATTATTATTTCCATTTTACAATTATGCTCTGAACTAGGTGCTGATTTAAGTTTAAAGATAATCAATGTGCCCCAGTTAATAAAATCAGCTTCAGAGTCAGCAAGCTCTGGAATCAACTGGTAATGTGACCCTGACCAACTTATTTAACCTCTCTGTGTCCCAGGCAATTTTCTAAGATCATAAATTGTAGAGCCAGGTTTTTATCTGTATTGATAGAGGGAGTTTGCTCACCAGGAGTTCTCAACATTGATGAAATCATAGTCTGTACCAAAAATAAAAGTTTAAAAGATATTCCTTCATCCAATCCCTATTTTGTTCATTTTCAGTTATTCACATCATTTTACAGAGGAGGAAACTAATGCTATCATTAGCCTGATTATCCTCTTCTGGATACACTTCAACTTCCTATTCTCTTCCTAAATGGGGCTCTCAGAACTGAAGAAAATACTCTACATGTGGTCAGTGTCAACCAGACCTTTAGAGGACTGTGAATCTGGGGTGGCTTGGGGTAACTCATGGGACAAAGTATTTTTCATGTCCTCTCTCTGCACTGTGAAGATCATTTTAGTGCTTTTCCTCTGATGATTATTACCTATTATTCTGTATATATAGATTTTTTCCATAGTTATTTATATAGTCTCCCTCATTAGACTATAAGCTCCTTGAGGGCAGGTCTTTTGCATTTTTTGTACCCCCCTCCCCCAGTGCTTAAGACTGTGTCTGATGCACGATAAATAGTGCTTAAGAAGTGTTTATTGGGGTGGCTAGGTGGTGCAGTGGATAAAGCACCGGCCCTGGAGTCAGGAGTACCTGGGTTCAAATCCAGTCTCAGACACTTAATAATTACCTAGCTTTGTGGCCTTGGGCAAGCCACTTAACTCCATTTGCCTTGCAAAAAAAGCTAAAAAAATGTTTATTGATTGGCAATTCAACTTTTCACATAGACTATGGTTATAAGAAATTATTGGCTACCAAGTCTTATTATTGGTGTCTGCTGAGACTAGGCTCCTCTAAAACCTTCAAATCAACCATGTCATCAACTTTTACCTAGCCACATTGCCCACCACTGTCACTTCATAAAGTTGAATCTTGTTTATTTCTATTAAATTTCATCCTATCACTTTAATCTATTGAAAGTTTCTTTTGCATCCTATTATCCAACAGTTTCATATCCTTTTCAAATTTGCCTTCTTTTTTTCTATTGCAGTCACTAAAAGACTATCAAACAGCACTAAAACCAAGCACAGATCTCTGGGGGACACCACTGAAGACATATTTCAAAGTTGATCTCAAGCTACTAATGACTTACCCTTTGAGTGCAACCATTCAACCAATGGAAATCCGCGTGCCTGTATTACCATTTATCCCACAGTTCTCCATATTCTTCAAAATTAGCCTAAGGAACTTGGTCAAGTTTCCATTTACCAGACCCAGATGAAACTACGGCGCTCCCCTCATCTACCGCTCTAGTAACTAGGAGCAGTCCAGTAATATCAAAAGAGTGAGTTAGGCTAGTTTGATCAGATTTTGCTTGTTGAGACCATTATGGTTTTTGGTTACCAATTTCTCTTTCTAAATGCTCAGACCTACTTTTTTAATGATACCCTTCTGGGATTTTTTTCAGGAATCAGTTCCCTAACACCAATCTAGTCCATTCTCATCCATTTTTGAAAATCAAGCTAATTGAAACAGACTTCTGAGAGCCAAGATGGTGGATTAAACAGTAAATCACTGTAATTCTTCCATATTTACCTCTAAACAACCAGAAAATAGCACTCCAGAACAAATCTTGGACCAGTAGAACCAACAAAAAGACAGAGTGAAAAATCTTTTAGCCCAAGAAATCTGGAAGATTCACAGGTTGGTCTCACTATGGTAAAAAGGAAGTATCCCAGTAAGCCAGTAGAAAGTCCCACTTCAACAAACCAACAGTAGATCCTGAGGTCCAGTGTGGTGGAGAAGCCAAATGACAATGCCAGGAACCTCTCATGCCTCTGCAAAGGGTAATAAGCAAACTCCAGTTTTGAGAACCACCACATACTTCAGCAAAGCCTCAAGAAGACAAGCAACCTCGAATGGACAGACTAGTACATCTTCAGTGTAGCCTCTGTAAAACACAGAAACACCTCACTAGTCTCATAACACCCCTGACTGACACCAGAGAAGCTGCCACACCCCTATAGCCTCCAGCAGCACCAGTTACTCCCCACCCCACCCCTTCACTGTAGCACCAGACACAAGGGTCCCCCATGGGTATGAGAGAATGCCCCTTCCACTCTTGAGGCAAAGTTCAAATTTAAAAGAAAGGGAAAAGTTAAAAAAAATGAGAAAAATAACAAACTTTAAAAAAAAAAAGAATCTGACCACAAAAAGTAATATTTACTTAAAGAGAGAATACCACATTTCCCCATGTTTAAGACACATCCTTGTTCAAAAAAATGGGGATCTAAAAACTGGGATGGTATTATACAGTGGTTATAGATTTTTTACTTGCATTTTCCACTTTTTCGCACTTCCTGTGTTTGCATGCATTCTTTCACATGTGTTACCAGTATATTGTTACATTTTCCACATTCTGCCCAGAAATGGCTCAGAAAAGATTTTCATCTGAATTCAAGTGAAAAGTTATCCTTGCCAAAGTGAATGGAAATCATGCTGCTGAAGGTCAGTTTGGGACTCCTCCAACTGAGAAAACAATCCAAGACCAGCTCCAGTGCATCCATGCACCAGACTTGCCCAGGGAGTGCTTGTGGTCAACCATAGATCAGAGCACAGGCAGAAGAACAGTCAGAGCCTCTCCTAAGACAGTGATTCCTTATTAAACATTCCCAACGGACGGGAGTTTTGACAGTGATGAGGAGCTGTATGGATTTCATGATGAATACAACTTGAGTTCAATAACTTTATGCAATACTT
The DNA here is from genome assembly GCF_037893015.1 of Macrotis lagotis. Lineage (NCBI taxonomy): Eukaryota > Metazoa > Chordata > Mammalia > Peramelemorphia > Peramelidae > Macrotis > Macrotis lagotis. The sequence goes on from NC_133666.1 coordinate 19,748,247, forward strand.
TTTTTGTCAAATTTTGGGACCCAAAATTCAGGTGTGTCTTATACATGGGAGCATCTTATACATGGGGAAATATGGCAATATATACAATCATTTGAAAATAGAAACCTATCTTTTCTAATGAGGAAGCAGAGGGGAGGAGATTAAGTAAAGGGTAGAGGGATAGGGGTACTGACAGAAGGGAAGGCAAAACAGGGGAGGTAGTAGCAGAAGCAAAACAGTGGTGAGAAGGAAAGGATGAAACGAGAGAGGTCAAACAAGAAAAATACATTGAGTAAAAGTAAAAGGCTAGAGTAGAATCTATAATGCTGAAGTTAATAAAAAGGGCAGCAATCTGCCCTCAGACAAAGGAAAAGTCAAAATAGACCTCATTAAAAGAGATAAGGAAAGAAACTATGTCTTGCTAAAAAGTACCATAAACAATGAAGCAATGAAGTAATATATGTATCAAGTGGTATAGACTCAATTTCTTAAGAGAAGTAAAGTGAGGGGCAGAGCCAAGATGGCAGAGCCAAGATGGCAGGGTAAAGGCAGGACCTTGCTTGAGCTCTCCCCCAAACCACTCAAAATTACTTTAAATAATGATTCTAACAGAATTCTAGAGTGGCAGAACCCATAAAAAGACTTGAGTGAATCAAATTGTCAGCCCAAGACAACTTGGAAGGGTCTGCTACACTGAGGTTAGAAAGGGCCCACTGTGCAGTCCAGGTCTCCCCTGAGCAAATTAGCTCCAGCTCCAACCCACAAGGCAAGATCACCTGGGTCCCTGGCAGCAGTGTCCTTTTCCAGACCTCTCAGCCCAGGAATTGTCAAGGATAAATGGGAAGATAAGCAGAAAAACTCTACTACAGCAGAGAGAGAACACAGCCCAGTCCAGTGTAGGCCTCAATGCAGACCCAGTCCTGGGAACCAAGAACGGGCCTGAGGAGCCACCCAACAGCTGCTTCCAGAGTGCCCAGTCCATTGATGCTAAGGGGATCAGGGAAGATTGCAGAGGTCTCTCTGCTATTCCTGAGACAGGACTCTATTGCTTCACCCATATTCAGATCCAGATCACAGTCTGGAGTCCCAGTCTCAGGAAAAGCAGCAGAAGCAAAGCAGAGCTCATTGGCTGCAGCAGAACAGGGACCCTCCTCATAGCTCCAGGGCAGAAGGGAATTCTTTTGGTTGTCCACAGACCAGAGTACAGGCTAGAACAGCAGTCATAGTCTCTCATAAGACCTTGGAGAAAGTGAAAACTTGTAGGTCCCTGGCGGGGGGGGGAGTATCTCTGAAAAACAACTGGAAAAATCATCAAAACCTTGGGACAGTATATCCTTCACCCTGAAAGCCTAGCCCCACCTTAACAAAGAGTTAAAATCAAGTCATAGACTGGGGAAATGAGCAAACAACAGGAGAAAAAATACAACAATAGACAATTATTTTGGTGCTAAGGAGAATCAAAATACACATTCATTCACAGTTTCTGCATCCAAAGCCTCCAAGAAAAATATGAATTGGTCCCAGGTTATGGGAGAGCTCAAAAAAGATTTTGAAAATCAAGCAGAGTGAGCCTTACTCTCATCAGAAGTGGTTCAGAGAAGGAATAACATACTCACTCAATTGGATATAGAAATCTATCTTACGCTAGTGGAAAATAGGAAAGGAAAGGGGAACAAGGGATAGGGAAGGGGGACTGTAGGAGATAGAATGGAGGGAAGATCCTAGTAGAAGGTAGTCAGATGCAATAGACCTTTTTTTTTTACAAAAGATTTTTTTAATTTGTTTTTCTCAGTGGAGATAGGTTTTTCCATTTTAGAAAGATTTTCTTTATTTTGAGTTTTACAGTTTTTCCTCTAATCTTGCTTCCCTCCCCACCCCCCACAGAAGGCAGTCTGTTAGTCTTTACATTATTTCCATGGTATACATTGATGTAAGTTGAATGTGATGAGAGAGAAATCATATCCTTAAGGAAAAAATAGGTATAAGAGATAGCAGAATTACATAATAAGATATTGAGTTTTTTTAAATTAAAGGTAATAGTCTTTGGTCTTTGTTCAAACTTCTTTCTCTGGATACAGATGGAATTCTCCATCACAGATAGCCCAAAATTGTCCCTGATTGATACATTGATGAGATAGGCAAGTCAATCAGTGTTGATCATCACCCCCATATTGCTCTTAGGGTGTGTAATATTCTTCTTGTTCTGCTCATCTCACTCAGCATCAGTTAATGTAAATCCCTCCAGGCTTCCCTGATTTCCTATCCCTTCTGGTTTCTAATAGAACAATAGTGTTCCATGACATACATATACTACAGTTTGTTAAGCCATTCCTGAACTGAAGGACATTCACTAAATTTCCAAATCGTTGCCACCACAAACACAGGAGTGCTATGTACATTTTTGTATAAGTGATGTTTTTACCCCTTTTCAACATCTCTTCAGGGTATAGACCCAGTAGTGGTATTACTGGATCAAAGGGTATGCACATTTTTTGCTCTCTAAAAAGGTTAGATAAGTTCACAGCTCCAGCAAGAATGTATTAGTGTCCCTGATTTCCCACATCCCTTCCAACACTGATCATTGTCCTTTCTGGTCATATTGGCCAATCTGAGAGGTGGGAGGTGGTACCTCAGAGATGCTTTAATTTGCATTTCTCTAATTAGTAATGATTTAGAGCAATTTTTCATATGACTATAGATTGCTTTGATTTCCTCATCTGTAAATTACCTTGGCATATCCTTTGACCACTTGTCAATTGGGGAAAGGCTTGTTTTTTTGAAAATTCAACTCAGTTCTCTGTATATTTTAGAAATGAGTCCTTTGTCAGAAATACTAGTTGTAAAAATTGTTTCCCATTGTACTACATTTCTTTTGATCTTGGTTACAGTGGTTTTGTCTGTGCAAAAGCCTTTTAATGTAATCAAAAATCATCTAGTTTGTTTATAGTGATGTTCTCCATTTCTTCCTTGGTCATAAACTGCTTCCCTTTCCATAGATCTGACAGGTAAGCTACTCCTTGAACTTTAAGTTTGCTTATAATATTGTTTTTATGTCTAAATCCTGTATCCATTTGGGTCTTATCTTGGTATAGGGTGTGAGCTGTTGGTCTAATCTAAGGTTCTTCCATACTAACTTCCAAATTTCCCAGCAATTTTTATTGAAGAGAGAGAGGATGCAATAGACTTTTGAGGAGGGATAGTGTGAAAAGAGAGAGAGACTATAATGAATGGGGGGGATAGGATGGAAGGAAATACAGCTAGCAATAGAAACCATAGGAAAAGATATTGGAACAAGTTTCTCTGATAAAAACTTCATTTCTTAAATATAGAGTACTGAGCCAAATTTGTAAAAAATTAGGAGCTATTTCCCAAGTGATAAATGATCAAGAAATATGAACAGTTATCAGATGAGGTTTTAAATGAAATCTATAGAATATATATATTTTTAAAAATATCCTCCCTAGCGGTGGCTAGGTGGTGCAGTGGTAGAGCACCGGCCCTGGAGTCAGAAGTACCAGAGTTCAAATCCAGACTCAGACATTTAATAATTACCTAGCTGTGTGGCCTTGGGCAAGCCACTTAGCCCCATTTGCCTTGCAAAAAAACCCTAAAAAATATATCCTACCTATTAATAGGAGAAATGTGGGTTGGAACAATTCTTTGGTACTATCTTATACTTATTATGTTGGCTAATAGAACAGAAGAAGAAAATGACAAATGTTGGAAGAGATGTAGGGAAAATGAGACAGTGATGTACTATTGGAGGAGTTGTGAAATGATTAAACAATTCTGTAGAACAATTTGGAACTATATCCATAGGGCTATAAACCAGCCTACCCTTTGGTCTCACAGTCCATTGCTAGGTCTATATTCCAGAAGAGATGAAATATAGAAAGAAAACATCTATATGTATAGGGATATTTATAGCAGTTCTTTTTTTTGGTGGCAGAGAGCTGGAGATTGAGGGAATGCCCAGTGGTTGGGGAATGGCTAAACAAATTGTTGCATGTGATTGAGATGAAATGCTGTTCTATTATGGGAAATGACCAACATGATGTTCACACACACACAAACACACACACATACACACAAAGACACACACACATACAAACACACAGAAAACTTACAAGGGCAGATGCAATGGAATATGTACCTTACACAAAGTTACAGCAATATTGCAGGATGATCAGCTGTGAATGACCTGCCTTTTCTCAGCAATGCTGTGACACAAGAGAACTCTGAAAGACTTATGATAAAGAATGTTAACCATCAAAGACAGAGCTGATTGTGCCTGAATACAGACTGAAGCACACATTTTTCCCTCATTTTATTTTTCTTGAGGTTTCTTTTTTTTTTAGATTTTTGCAAGGTGAATGGAGTTGAATGACTTGCCCAAGGCCACAAAGTTTAGGTAATTATTAAGCATCTGAGGTCAAATTGGAACTCAAGTATTCCTGATTCCAGGGTGGGTGCTCTATCCACCGCCACCTAGCAGGCCCTACTGAGGTTTCTCTTTTCCTGTGGGGAGGGCGGGGTTATGTTTACCTTTACAAGGTGACTATTATAGTGATGTTTCTCGTGGCTACAAAATTTTTTTTTAGGTTTTAGCAAGGCAATGGGGTTAAATGGCTTGCCCAAGGCCACACAGCTAAGTAATCATTAAGCATCTGAGGTCAAATTTGCACTCAGGTACTCCTGACTCCAGGGCCAGTGCTCTATACACTGTGCCACGCATCCACCTGTTGGCTACAAATTTCTAAGTTACACCAAGTAATTTGCTTTCTCAGTGAAGGGGAGTAGGGTGGGAGGAAGGGAGAGAATTTGGAGTTCAAAGTTTTGGAAATAAACATTGAAACTTTTTTTTGCATGTAGCTGGGGGGAATCTAAAAAAATAAAAATAAATTTTAAAATTTGTGACAGAGTGGCTAGGTTGCTCAATGGATAGAGCACTGGTCCTGGAGTAAGGAGTACCTGAGTTCAAATTCAGACTCAGGCACTTAATAATTACCTAGCTGTGTGGCCTTGAGCAAGCCACTTAACCCCATTGCCTTGCATAAAAAAAACAAACAAACTAAAAAAATTTGTGACAAAAAAAAGAAGTAAAATGAGTTACAGGGAAGAAATTGACAATAAAACTATACTAGTGAGGAACTAAACTGTCCCCTTTCAAAACTTGAACAATAAGCAAGAAAGAAATTAAGGAGGTAAATAGATCAGAAAAAATTAGATATGACAGACCTTTGGAGAAAACTGAATGGGAACAGAAAGGAATATACCTTTTTCCCCAGCAACACATGGCACTTACACAAAAATTGACCATGTATTAGGACACAAAACTTAAAATTAAAGATAGAAAGGCAGAAATATTTAAAATATGCTTTTTGGATCATAATTCAATCAAATTACATTCAGCAAAAGACAGTGCAAAGGAAGATTAAAGATTAATTGGAAACTAATCTAATCCTAAAGAATAAATGGGTCAAAGAACAAATCATAGAAACAATTTCATTAAAGAGAATGACAAAAATTAGTCAACATTCCAAAATTTATGGGATGAAGCCAAAGCAGTACTTAGGAGAAAATTTATTTTTTCTAAATTCTTACATTAATAAAATAGAAAAAAAAACAAATCAATGGATAGGGTATGCAATTAAAAAATTGAAAACAAATTAAAAATCCCCACTTGAACACCAAATTGGAAATCCTGAAAATCAAAAGAGATAAGATTGGAAATAAATAAAAAGACCATTAAGCCAATAAATATATCTTGGTGTTGGGGTTTTTTTTTTTGGGGGGGGGATCAGATAGATAAAACAATGGCTAATTTTTAAAAAAAAAGAAGAAGAGAATCAAATATCCAGTATCAAAAATGAAACGGGTAAAATCACCACCAATGAAGGAGAAATTAAAACAATCATTAGAAAATATTTTGCCCAATTATGTGCCAATAAATCTTACAATCTGTGCAAAATCAATCAATATTCACAAATATACAAATTACTCAGATTAACAGATCAGAAAATAGAATGCCTAAATAATCCCATTTTAGAAAAAGAAATTGAAAAAGTCATGAATGAGCTTCCTAAGAAAAAATCCCCAGGACCAGACAACTTCACAAGTGAATTTTACCAAACATTCAAAGAACAATTAATTCCAATACTATATGGACTCTTTGGGAAAATAGGAGGAGATGAAGCCCTGTCAAACTCCTTTTTATGACACAAATATAATGTTGATATCTAAACTAGGAAGAGCTAAAGCAGAAAAAGAAAATTATAGACCATTTTCCCTAATGAATATCACTGCAAAAATTTTGAACAAAGTACTTGCAAAGAAATTGCATCAAGATGTCATAATAATTAAACACTATGACCAGGTGGAATTTATACTAAGAATGCTGTTGACCATACCAATAACAAAACCATAAGAAATTATAGGATCAGATCAAAGGATGCTGGAAAAGTTTTGACAAAATGCAGCATTCATTCCTTTGGGGAACATCAAACACAGTATCAGCAGCACTGCGGTGATGACCCACTATGAATGACTCAGCTCTTCTCAGCAACACAATGATTCGAGACAAGTACAAAGGGTTCACAAAAGAAAAAGCTATTCTCATCCAGATAATGATTTGCTTGACTCTGAATGAAGATTGAAGTATATTTTTTCCACTTTATTCATTTTTATGTTTTTTCTTTTGAACTATTTCTTCTTTCACAATTATGACTAATATGGAAATATGTTTTACATGATAGCACATATATAACCTTTATCAAATTGCCTGCCTTTTTCAGAAGAGGGGAAGGAAACAAATTTAGAACTCAAAATCTTGTAAAATGACTGTTAAAAATTGTCTTGATATGTAACTGGGGAGAAATAAAATGCTTTTTTTTTTAAAAAATCAAGCTAATTTGCTTTTTCTGAACCTGTTGTATTACTTCAGTTCTCTAAGATCTTTCAGAGCTCAGTGCCTATGCTTTAGCTATCACAACTTCTAGGTTTCATATCAATATATTTTATTCAATATACAGTTCATCCATACCTTTTAACTTGAATTCAGTGAGGGATGCTGGGTAATAAAAAACCATTTAATGCCAGCATTCCATTTGCTGTGAGAGGTAGTCCTATTTACTTCTTCTTTGATCCTCTCCATTTACCATTATGCCTTTTAATTGCTCTTAGCTAGTATAAGCTGATTTCAACACTATACTTGAAGGGGAAATATTTAATTTCTTACTCACGATTTTGGGGTCTACTCACCCTGCTGCCTTGTAAGGCAAAGCATATCTCTATTCTGTTAACCAAGCCCTATGAAAGAAATACCAGCTTGGTCCTGATCTTTGACCATTTAGGCCCCAGGGCCTTCAATACCAAGTTGTTACCTAGAACCACAGCTTCAGACACTAGGACCAACCAGGAGCTGCCTTTAAGAGTAAGCATAAACTATCTTCTAGGTGTGTAGCATCCTGGAATGAGGGAAAGAACCTACTGTTAGTTCAGTCAAGCCCCTGAAGAATCAATGACCAGGTCTTTACTAATACAGATGCATAACCCAATCTTCCTGATGCCTCTGCCTCCTACTCCCTTGCTTGGGGAGAGAAGAGACTGATGATGCCCTCCATTTTCATACTATTTGTGGCATAGTGGAAAGAACATTAGTTCTAAAGTCAGAGGACCTGAGTTAAATCCTACCTCTGTCACTATTGTATGACCTTGGGCAAGTCATTTCAGCTGTCTTCTCTATAAAATGAAGGTATTGGACTATGTGGTCTCTGAGGTTTCTTATAGATCTGAGAACCTATAGGTAATGTTGAGTAAGTTACTTCTCATCCCTATATAATGAAAGGGTTGGATTAGATGACCCCTGAGGTCTCTTCTACTTCCCTATTTGATGTTTGTCCTTCATTCTCAAAGAATACCATGACATCGGGGGAAATAACAAGCTTGTGAATGGGATGTGAGTGAGGAGGTACTGTGCTAAGTCACCAGCCTCACAGTCTCCTCTTAAAGTCATCTGGCTCCAGTGGCCAGATATGAATCAGGAGGACTGGAGATGGCCCTGGGTGAGAAGCAGAGTTAAGTGACTTGCCCAAGGTCACTCAGCTAATTAGTGTAAATTGTCTAGGCTAGATTCAAACTCTCATCCTCCTGACTCCAAGGCCAGTGCTCTATCCTATGTGCCACCTAGCTACTCAACCTCCCACCTCCCTATCTAGGATGCTAGCAATATGAGTATAAACTTACCCTTGCTCCTAAACCTTGCTCTCTCTCATCCCCCTCCATCTCTCTCCACATTTCTCTAATCCTTATCTGCCTCTACCTTCCCCTTTCATTTTACCCCTTGAATCCCTGTTGTTGATTGATTGATTTGGTATTTCCTTATCTACCGGCTTCTTCCCAATTTCTTACAAATATTACAAGTTATCTGCCATCAAAATACAAACAAAACCCAACAACTCCATTTAAACTCCAAGCTCTTATCCTAAATCTTTCCTCCCATTTAGAGTTAAACTCCTAGAAAAAGCCATCTAAAGTCATGGCTTCCTCACCACCCACTCACCACTCAATTCTTTGCAGTCTGGCTTCTGACCTCCCCACTCAAATAAAACTGTTCTCTCCAAGGTTACCAATGATCTCTTAACTATTCGATGCAATAGCTTTTTCTCAAACTTCATTTCACATGACCTCTCTATAGCTTTTGACACAGTCTACCATTCCTCACAACCCACTTCTGAATACTTTTCTCTCTTTACCTCCATGGCACTCCCCTCTCCTGGCTCTCCTGCAACCTTTCTGGCTATTTTAAGTGTCTTTTGTTGGATTTTCACACACCTCCTGCCTTCTCAGTTTGTACTTTTCCCAAGGTTCTGACCTGGTCCCTCTGCTATTCATTCTTTGTTTGAGCCTAAAATGGAATCCATCTCTACTCCTCCAAATCTATTCCTCCTCAACACTTGCTTCTTTCCATTGTGGCTACGACCATCCTCCGATTCGGTTAGCATTCTGACTTCAGTCATCCTTGACTTTGCTCTCCTTCATCCCCAACCACACTCATACCCCATCATTCACCAAGTCCAGTTGAGTCTACCGACACAAAATGTCTTATATCACTCCCTTATTTTCACTGACAGAATGTTCTGGGCCTGTCTTTATGCTAAACAGTTGAGTGATTCAAGTTCAGGATTTTGATGAAATGAGACACTTCTCAACCATATAACCTTTATAAAGCCAAAACAAACCACATTGATTCAGTTGAAAATAGTTCCTCAATTGCCACAATGCTCAGAAAGCTGTATTGGCTTAACCAGAAGTGGCAAGTCCATCAAGGCCCAAGAAGAATCAACTAGTGGTAGTTAAGCTTTTATACTTGAGAGTTCTGGCCATTGGACCCAGATGACTCCTTAGGAGAAAGTGAGGTTGGTGACTTCGCACAGCATTCTCAACCTAAATCCAATTCACTTGCATATCATGGCAGAACCTTCCTGATGTCACGGTCCTCTTTGAGAATGATGGACAAACAACATGCTTTAGAATATAGGTGTCAAAAGCTCAAATAGTAATAGTCATGTTGTAAAAGTAAACATAACCCGCCACACACAAAGAGAAAGCTCAAGAAAAATAAAGTGAAAAAAGTGTTGTTCTGTCTGTATTCAGATACCATCAGTTCTGACTGTGGGATGGTTCACATTCGTTATCATAAGTCCATCAGAGAAATTGCTTCAATATTTTTTCCCACAGTTGCTCTAACTAGCTGTCATTTCCTACATTCCATTCACCCACCCCCATTTATTCTATTTTTTCTCTCCTTTCACCCTGTCCCTCCTCAAAAGTGTGTTGTATCTAACTACCCTCTCCCATGATCTTACCTCTCTTCTATCCTCTACACCCCTCCTTCCCCTCCTCCCTTTCCCCTGTCCTCTAAGGTTAAGTCTTGAGAACCGTTTCATTGTTATTTTAGGGAAAAACTAGTCTCATGTGACATGGGTCTTCAAGCTTACTGCAATGGCTCCTACCTGGATCAGAACCATCAGGTCCAGTCACCATCCCAGATCCAACCTTCATCACCTTGTGTCTACACTCTTCATTGGGCTCTTTGCTTCTCTCCCTAACCCATCCTCCATACAGCCTCCAAATTAATTATCTGAAGATACACTTAAAGCACTATGTCATTTCTCTATTAAGAAAATTTTCAACGGCTCCCAATTACCTATAAGACAATCTACAAACTAAAGCTCTCCAGAGTAAGTCTCCAACCTACCTTTCAAGTATTATTTCCTATTCTCCATGCCACAGTCAACATTCATGCCGATAGAAGCTGTTAACTTCTTTGGCTTCCTGACTCTGTACACTCCATATTGGGATCGCTTCCAAGCTCTCTCCTTAGAATCCTCAATTTCAAGGACTATATCAGAGTGGCCTGATAGGCAAAGCCTTGGCTGACCTCCCCAGCGTTAATATTTTTATTTTCTTCCTCATACTACCTTGTTTTTACCTCTTCATGTTGTGTTCTGCTACCCCAGTTAATTATGAGCTCTTTGAGGACAGGGATTATTTAATTTTATTAGAAAACATCCTGAAACTATAAAAAGAGCAGTGACTTTGAAGTCAGAAGCCCTGGATTCAAATCTTGCCTCGGATAGTTAATTATCTTTTTTGATTTTGGACAAATCACCTCATCTCCTTAACCTCCAGTTTTCCTGTCTAAAAAAACCCAATCCATCTGCAAGTATTTATTAAGAGTCTCCTAGGTGTTAGACACTGTGCTAAAAGGGGATGTGAGCAGGGAGTTGCATTTGATGACCTGAGGTTCTTTCCAGTTCTGAAGCTATTATCTTAGATAAGGTACTTCCTCCCTCTTGGAACTCAGTTTCTTCAACTGTAAAATTAGAGAGATGGATCAGATGACTTGATATTCCTGCCCAAGTTTTCAAGCTATAAATTACTGTCTGACCTTAACAAATCACTTCCCCTCCCTGGGGGCCTCAATTTCCTCATCTGTAAAACATGCAACTTGGACTAGATGGTCTCTGAGGTCCCTTCCAACTCAAGATTTATGATCCTTTAAAAAGACCAAACTTGTTATCAAGGAGGAAACTCTCTATAGTGCAGATCAACTTTTGCTAGGGAACCTCCAGTCTCAGAGATACAGAGAGCACAAATGACTTGCCCAGGGTCACACAGCCAGTATGAGTCAGAAAAGATATTTTAACCCGGGTCTTTCTGAACCCTAAACAGGCTCCCTAGTCACAATGCCACACTGCTTCACACACAATATGTACTAAATTCGGGGACATGCCTCACCTACCGCCCCTCGCCCCAGGAAGCTGGGGTACTTAATGTTTTCTGACTCTGAATTCATCCACGGGAGGTATCTTCAATTGACAAATATTGTATCCTCTCTATAACTCAAGAGTCAGTCTTCAGAAGTTTCTGTGACCTGAAAAATGTATTGTTCTGTGGTCAACCAAGAGAGGAGCCATTATAAAGTGAGACAGGCTGATCTGAAGCCAGAAAACCCCTGAGTCATCCTGGGATCTTCATACAAAGTTTTTCTTGCTTAATGGAACCTTCCAGAGCACAATCACTGTTATTAACCATCATTTCCAATACCATAACCTTGGCCAGTTTGAATTCTAGCTACCTCTTGTGATTTTTTAAAGTGGTATGAAATAACAGACCCCAGTCAATGAGGTAGCCTGATATGGAGGAGGGTAAAGAAGGCAAGGGAGAGCAGACCTCTGACTCTGGAGGTTTGGGTTCAAATCCAGTGTCAGACATTTCCTGCTTGTGTGACCTTGGGCAAGTCCCTAGCCCTCTCTCCAGGTTTCAGTTTCCTCAACCTGCAGATATTTGGACAGATAGCCTCTGAAGTTCCCTTCTAACTCTGAAGCTCAGATTCTACCATCTGACATGTAGAACACTTCATTAGATGACAGGAGGAGATACCAGCAAAGTATAAGACCTGCCATTTGCCATTGGGGAACCTTACTGAGCTGGAGAGAAATTATATATAATAATAATGGCTAGCATTTCTATAGTTTTTTAAGGTTTGCCAACTGCTGTTTATATATATATTATCTCATTTGGTCCTCACAACCAGAAGTTGTAGGAGGTAGGTGCTAAGATTAGTCCCATTTTACAGGTAGAGAAACTGAGGCTGCAGGAGATTAAATGATATGTCCAAGATCACACAGCTCAGTGTCTCAAGCAGGCTTTGGGATCTGGTCTCCTAGCTCTCTCTTCACTGCTCCACCCAATTGCCTCAAATAGAAAACAATTGCAAAATAACTGCTAAGGAGGATGGGAGAGTACCGGTCTGGAGGCTAAGAGTAGGGCAAGCAGGGTAAGTTTTTTAAAGGAGACCAAGTCTGAGCTGGGGCTTGAAAAAAAATCACCAATCAATAAATCAACAAATACTTATTAAATTCCTAAGCACCGCACATCGTACTAAGCTCAGGGAATAGTTTCTGGCTTCATGGAGTTTAAACTCTATTAGGGGAAACAACAGAGGATTATAGTATCATAAGGACATCATAGGATAATAGATCCAGTCTGACCCATCCATTTTATAGAGGAGGAAACTAAAACTCAGGGCAGGAGAGTGACTTGCCCAAGGTCACTCATTATATCACAGATTCCTGGATTGAGAAGGTGGTTGAAGAGACCCCAAGGAGCCATCTAGTTCAACCTCCTTACTTGACAGGAGAAAATATTGAGGCCCAGAAGGTAAAGTGATTTGTCCAAAGTGAAACAGGTAGTAAGAGATGAAACTAATGTTCAGAACCTGGTTCCTTGAATCCAAAAGTGAATCCCATCCATGCTGTACATTTTTAATTATTAAAGGTTTCAAATGCTATGATTATTCCAAGATCACATTCTTTTTCAGAATCTTCTACACTGATCATCAAAATATCTACTGTTTCTCTAGGCAAATTGGTTATTTTAAGGGGACCTTAAGATTGTCAGTTCAGGAGCCCGATTACTGAGATGGTGGATACAAATGAAAACCACAACTGATAGATAGTAATTTGTAGGCAGAGACCCTGGCAGCTGGGGATACCAGGAAAGGCTTCATTCAAGAGGAGGTGGCCCTTGAGCTGGGCTAGGAAGAAAGCTCAGCTGGTTTAAGGATTAGTCCATGGATTAAGCGGTCCACTGGGGAGGGGGAAGGGCTGAATATGTCACAACTTTGGACTTTGGAAGCAATGCTATATTGTGATGAGGGTGTCCAAATTGGAGTCGATAAGTGAAACCTGATCTATCACGTGAAAAGTCCTGGACATGAAGCTTAAGTTCAGCTTTAAGAATGACTAAGCATCATTTTCTAAGGGACTTCCAAAGCATTGCATTTGCAGTAAAAAACAATTGTTTGCACACTTTTTTGCAATTATTTACAAACCGACACCTTTGGAAGGAAATCATGCTAATGACACTCGCCAGACATTTAATTATTGAATGTTACTCAGAAAGTGTAAGACATTTTTAATTGTTAAAGCTTTCAAATGCTGTCATTCTGTCACCAGCCACAATGACAATATGGCCTGTCATTTCAAAGGCAAAAGCTATAGATTTCATTCAATTTCCCACATGCCATCAACAGGTTTTTCTCAGCTAACAGATAAACAAACAGTGTTCCTTACTGTAAGTGCCTATCATCACCATACCCAGGGAGGTGTGGATATGCAGCAGGAACATGGGATTTGGAGAGAGGGAGGGAAAAAAAAGAGAAAAAAACGGCAATGTGGCAAGGAGCAAAACTTTTACCTTAGAATCAGAGCGTCTGTGCCTCACTCCTAGCTATGCTGCTTATTTCCTGTGTGATCTTGGTCATGTCCTTTCTGAGTTTTAGTTTTCTCCTTTTTAAAGGAGAGATTAGGTTGTGATGATCTCAAAGGGCCATTTTACTTCTTGGTACTATTTTCACATTATCAGGTAATTTAGGGCTATCTCACCAGGATACCAAAATAACAGACTTTCAAGTGGAAAATTCAGTTTGAAAAAAAATCTGTCCTGAAAAAATCTGGAGTGTCTGACTCCTCAGCACGTCTGCCTTTCAACATCTTGTTCAACTTTCGAATCCCAATTCAAATAACACTTCTTCTGGGGGACTTTCTATGATACCTCCAGGAAGAAGTGATCTTTTCTATCTCAGAACTCTACTGTTTGTCATAAGAATGGCATAAGAAAGCATGAGAAGAGAACTCAGAAGGCATCATGTTATAGATTATCTCTTCATTGCCATTAAGGACCTTTTCTTAATTTTCATCCTTTTTTCATTTCTCTGCAACCTTTGACGCTGTTGATCACTTTCTCCTGGATACTCTCTCATTACTAGGTTTTTGTACATTGCTCTTGTGGCTTTTCTCCTATGTGGCCAACCACCTCTTCTCAGTCTCTTTTACTGGATCTCCATTCTAATGTTTATTTTCAAAGAATACCATGACATGAGGGAGGTGATACCATGACAAGCTCATGAACTGGATGTCAATGAGGGAGGCTGTGCTAAATCACTGACCTTACTTTCTCCCCCAGAGCCATCTAGGTGCAGTGGCCAGAAATGAATCAGGACAACTGGAGATGGTCCTGAATGAGAGGCAATCAGGGTTAAGTGACTTGCCCAAGGTCACACAGCTAGGTAAGTATTATGAGTCTGAGGCCAGATTTGAACTCCTGTCCTCCTGACTCCAAGGCCAGTGCTCTATCCACTGCACCACCTTCTCAAAGACTCAGTATCACAAAGCCTCCATCCTGGACCCTCCTCTCTTCACCCTTTATATTTTCACTCTTCGTCCTCTCATCAGTTCCTATGAAGTCAATTATTATCCTTATGCAGATGATTACCAGATCTATAATATTCAACCCTAACCTCTCTTCTCACCTCTAAGCACAACATCAACTGCCTTTTGAACATCTTCAAATAGATTTAAAAGATATCTGAATTCCAACATGTCCAAAACAGAACTTAATTTTTTCCCACAAACTTTCTCCTCTTCCCAATTTTCCCATCATTTTTGAAAGAACCAGTCAGCTCCCAGTACCTAAGTTTCATCCTCACTCACCCCATTTATATTGCTGTGTCCACATTCACAAAATCTCTTCTAAATTTCTCATTCTCTCTACTTCCTTAGCACCATGCTAGCTCTGGCCCTCATCAGCTTGGCCCTGGATTACTATAATAATCTTCTAACTGGTCTCCCTGCCTTGTCGTTTTCCACCTCAATCCATCCTCTACATAGCTTCCACAGTGATTATTTTTTAGGGTTTTTTATAAGGCAAACGGGGTTAAGTGGCTTGCCCAAGGCCACACAGATAGGTAATTATTAAGTGTCTGAGATCAGATTTGAACCCAGGTACTCCTCACTCCAAGGCCGGTGCTTTATCCACTACGCCACCTAGCTGCCTCCATGCCACAGTGCACCTGGGTCTTCCTGATTTCAGGTAGGGCATTCTGTCATCTCTCTATTACAGTACATCCCAAGAATCCAAGACTAAAAACTAAAACAGGAATCAGCTGTGATTAATCTGGGATCTTTCCAGATTCATTTGATTAGTGGGCTGAATGCAAATCGTTTTGGGAAAAAAAAATCTCATGAAACACTTTGAATGAAACCTGTCTATCTCATAAATTGATGGAGCCAGCTGGATGGTGGGTGGAAGAAGGCTGCAGCATGTTGCTAAGGATGATTTCTGATGAAAAGAGGCATCCTTGAGGGCATGTGTGACCAGAAAGAGGGTGCACAGTTGAGAAGTGAGGATGGGGCCACACACAACAGATGGACAGCATTACAGAAGGGAAGGAAAGGAAAGGGAAAGGGGAAAAATCAACTAAACTAGTCAATACAGAAAAATATTTGATATTCTATGCAATGCTCCATATCCATCGACAATCCTACCCTCCTGTTCCCTACCCTCCCACCACCTACAAGGGACTGAGAAGGGGTATATTCCCATATCTCTTCTCTGGGGCCAAGTTTGTCCTTTATAATTTCACGACATTCATTTTATGTTGTTTTATGATATTTTTTACATTGTCATCATTATTGTATATACTCTTCTGCTTCTATCTATTTCACTTTGTATCTGTTTATAAATCCTTTTTTGTATTCATCTTTGTTGTTTTTTCATAGCATAATCATATTTCATCACATTCATGTATCACAATTTATTTGGTCATTCCCCAGCCAATGGGCATCTTCTTTGTTTCCAGTTCTGTGCTAACACACACACACACACACACACACACACACACACACACACACAGACACCAAGTGTAGTCATAAATATTTTGATGTATATGAATCTTTTCTTTTCTCATGGACCTTTTGGGGGTATATATCTAGCAGTGAAATCTCTGGATCAAAGGATATGGATATTTGAGTCACTTTATTCCCATAATTCCAAACAATTTGTTGACCTATTTCTTAGCTCCAACAATAATGCACTGGTGTGCCTATCTTTCCACAACCCTTCAACATTGACTATTCCCATCTTTTGTCACCTTTGCAAATTTGCTGCATGTGAGTTGAAACCTCAGAGTTGTTTTTATTTATATTTCTCTTATTGTTTGTAATTTGCCAAGTTCTTTTCTATGACTTTACTAAGCACTTATTTTATTGGTTTGATGTATTTCAAGTGCCATGGTAAGCACTGAGAATAGAAAGACAAAAATAAAACTTCCAAGGAGCTTATCTCCTGATATATCAGATAACAGGAATATACATAACTATAAACAGAATATCTAGCTCTATCTATCTTTGTGTGTATGTGTGTGTGTGTGTGTGTGTGAGAAAAATATAAGGTAGTTTGGGGAAGGTGGACCTAACAGCGGAGAGGACCAGGAAAGTCTTGAAGGAAATCAGGGATTCCAAGAGGCCCAAAGAGAATACAGTCCAGTCAAAAAGGTGGGGAAGGGGGGGTGGTGACAGGAAAAGTAAAGGCCTGCAAAGAGGAGATTTATATGCAGAATATCAAATCAGCCAGTATACTTGGAATGCAGAGTCAATGGAGGGGAGGAAAGTGTAAAAAAGACTAGAAAGCTAGGAAGGGAACAGGTTGAAAAGGGCATGAAATGGCAAACAGAAGCATTTTTTTAATAATAAAGAGGAATTTCTAGAGCTGTCCAACAATGGAGTGGATTGTCTCAAGAAATACAGATCTCATCATCATTGGAGTTTTTTCCTGTAGAAGCTGTGTGTCCACCATTCAGGGATGCTGTTGAGGGAACCGACAGTCTGATGTTTGTCCTTCATTCTCGAAGAAGACCATGACATCAGGGAGGTGATGCTATGACAAGCACATGAATTGGATTTGATTGAGGGGGTGCTGTGCTAAGTTACAAGTCTCACTTTCTCCTACAGAGTCATCTGGGTCTAATGGCCAGATATGAATCAGGATGACTGGAAATGACCCTGGATGCAAAGCAATCAATGTTAAGTGTCTGAGGAGGATTCGAACTCCCATTCTCCTGACTCCAAGCTCAATGATCTATTCACTTCACCATCTAGTTGCCCACCTATAGTGCAGGAAGGAATCCAAATTGGTGGTCTCTAAGATCCTTTCCAAATCTAAAGCTTTGGGGGAAATAATACTGCAGATGATGTGTTGAAGACTTGCCTTTCTCCGCCAGATGTTGGCAATGAAAGCCCATTCAAGGTAACAAGGGTGGTTTGAGGCCCTGCTCTGGGCTACCCATTGATCCAGGAAGAGTAATAGTAACAGTAGAAGTCACATATCTGCCCTGCAGGGGTAGAAGAAAGAACACTGTCATGAGAAATCTGGCTACTCCTTACACTGAGTGGACAGCTACGTGGCACCATAGATAGACCTGACCCTGAAGTCAGGGAGACCTAAGTTCAAATCTGACCTTAGATATCATCAGATATATGACCCCAGGTAAATCACTTCACCCCATTTATCTCAGTTTCCTCACCTGTAAAGTGAGCTGGAGAAGGAAATGACAATTCTCTCCAGGATCTTTGCCAAGAAAATCCCAAATGGGGTCAAAAAGAATCAGACACGACTGAACAACAAACAATGTATTCCTTCCCTGCCACTGAGATCTCAGCTCTGCTTGCCAGTCACACTTCATTTGAACCATCTCTTCTGAATTAATGTGTGCTTTTATGGAGGAGGGAATGGGTCCTTAGGCAGTTCCCAGACTAGGGGAGAGAGAAGCTTGGTTAGAAGGTAAGAGATAACATTCCAGAAAGAGTAAGAAGAAACTGTGAGAGGAGGAGACAAGGGACTCAGGGTGCAGTAGGGAGGGGAACAGACTAGTTTGGCTGGATTGCAGATGGTTTCTTAGGCTGTCTCACTACTCCCTTGAAAGGGCTATTAGGATTGCAAAAGAAGTGACCTGGGCAGGATAGGAGGGAACATCTAGTTGTAGAGTTGTCTGGGAGAGATGATGGCTTCCCCTTTAACCAAAAGACGTATGACCTCTTGTCAGGGATATAATAGAGGAAATTCCCACTGGGCTATGGCTTGGCTTAGGAGGTTTCTGATCTTCCTTTCAATTCTGATTGGAGAATTCTGTAGGTTACCCCTCCGATTTACTCCCAAGACTGTAATCTCCTTGAGGTGGAAATTATGTTATTCATTTCTGCCTTTTAGTTTTCTTTTTTTTCCATCTCTGTCTTTATTTTTATTGATATATTTTTTCTTTCTATATCTCTTTCTTTTTCAAATATATTTCTCGACCCACCCTCCTACCACATTCAGAGAGCCTTTCCTATTAACAAAATAGAAAAGAGGGGGATGACAAAATAGTTCTGCAAAACCAACTTTCATATCAATTGAGTCTTTCAATATATGCAATTTTCCATACCCATAATCCCTCACCCCTATAGGAAGGGAATCTTAATTCTTATGGGCCCAGGTATTTGGTTTTATATAATTACATAATATTCATTTTCAAAATGTTTTGTTCTTTCTGCTTACTTAGTCAATGATTATTTAATTGAATTTCCACAAAGTAGTTATATGACCTTGAATAAGTCATTTAGCTTTCTTCCACCTAAGTTTTCTTATCTATCAAATAAGCAGCTAGCTTTGCCACTTCACAAAAGTTGCTATGAATTTGTTCATAGATCATTTTTATATATGGAGGTATCAATACATGTATGTTAAGAATCTAGCAAGGGCAAAGGATGAAACATTTTTACCCGCAAGAAGCTTACATTCTAATGGGGGAGAGGACAAATATATGTCCTGAAAAATACAACTATATACAAAGTAATAAAATAGGAGGTAGTTCAGGAGTGGCTTTTGGGGGGATGGGGACGGGCTTCATATAGAAGATGTTACTTAAACTGCATCTTAAAGGAAGAAAGGGACTCTGAGTTGAGGTCAGGCAAAAATACATTTCTTGGTATGAGGGATGGCCAGGGCAAAGACTTGGAAATAGAAAGTGGGAAGGTCTGGATGAGGAACAGAGAGCAGACTGGTTTGGCTGGATTGCAGAGTACAGGAGAATGAGTAATGTACAATGAGGCTGGAAATGTAGGTCAGGGCCAAGGTTATCTAGGGATTCAAAACCTAAACAAAAGAGGCAACAAGGAAGCCACTAGAGTTGATTGAATAGGGGTGTCACATGGTCAAAATTGCCAAAAAATTACTTTGGCACAGTGTGTAGGAAGGATAGAATGGAAAGGGGAGAGACTTGGGGCAGGAAGGCCAATTAGAAGGCTATTGTAATGGTCCATTCAAGAGGTAATGAGTGTCCCAATTAAGGTGGTAGTTGTGTGAGTGAAGGAAGGGATTAGATGGCAGAGATATTGTGGAAGTTAAAAACATCAAGATTTAGCCACTGATTGGGGGGGAGGGGGAGGGAAGAGAGTGAGCAATTCAGGAAAATACCAAGGTTAAGAACATCACAGGTTAGAAAAATGATTGTACTTTACACATAAAAAGGGAAGTTTGGGAGGATTGGGGTGGGAGTGGTGGGGGGGAGACAATGAACTCTGTCTTAGATATGTCGAACTTAAGATTTCTTCAGGACAATTCACTGGAAATGTCCAAGAGACAGTTGGTGATACTGGACTGAAGCTCAGGGGACTGGATGCTCTAATGTGGGAGTCACCTACACAGAAATCATAGTCAAAACCAAAGAAGCTGATGAAGTTATCAAGAGTAGGAGAATATGGAGAGGTTTTTATATGTGAATCTGCTGAAATCACTAATAGCACTGGGAGGGAAGTAATGTAAGGAATATTATCCCCATTTGATATAAGAAGAATTTGAACTCTGCAGTGGTTAAGTGACTTACCAAGGTCACACAGTTAGGAAAGGTGATTCTCAAAGTCTGATACCAAACTAATATTCATTTCATTTCGCTATACTACAGGTGACTTCTCTTGAAATGACACTATACATTCAAAAAATAAACATAGCATCTAGAGGTGAAAGGGCCTCTAAAACCTAATGCAATCACCACATTTTACTGATGAACAAATTGGGAACCCAGTAGGGGAAGAGAATTGTCCAGAATCATGCAGGTATTAAGTGCCAGAGGTAGGATAATATTAATCTAAAAAGAAGATCAGTTCTCTCTGTTACATCCTAGCTGTATGACCCTGGTCAGGTCACTTAGCCCCTCAGTGCTCCAAGTGCGGGTGCTAAGCTAGATAGCCCTTCTAGCCTAAGATCTAAGATCCAATGAAGTTACAAAGGAGTGGTTTATCTGCAAGGGTAAATAGAGTTTCTGCATCAGGGAGTTCCCCCCCTTGAAGATACAAATAATATATTCAGGTAAAAAATGTATCTAAAATATAATCATATTTTCAGGAAGATAAGAGAGGCAATGATAATAGATGGACAGCCAAAGTGCTCCACTAGTATCTCCCCCCAAAAATGATAAGAACAAGAATTGTCCAAGATAAGGAAGCTGCTCTTTGCTATATTGGTGATGTCCTAGCACAATATTCTGAAGATATCTCTCTCTCTCTCTCTCTCTCTCTCTCTCTCTCTCTCTCTCTCTCTCTCTCTCTCTCTCTCTCTCTCTCACACACACACACACACACACACACACACACACATACACACAAGTGAACAATATAAGTAGTCTATAACTAAGTCTTTGACCATATTAGATTATTTACATCCCAACAAGTGAAATTAAGGAGCTCCAGGTTATTGAGAGAAGTGAATGACTCCTTGGTGATTAGGGTAAAACTACCTGGAACTTCTCTGAGCCATCAGTGAGGGGAGCTTTGGGGCCAGACAAAATAAAACCATAGAGTCACTAGGTATCAGCGATGTGCCCAAGCTGCTGCTGCCACCACCACCACTCTCCATCCCCTAGGGAGAGACTGAAGAATCTACCCAGAAACAGTGGAACCAAATGAGGCCCATGATGACCATAAGAACACTGGCTCTGGAGTCAAAAGACATTGTGTTCAAATCCCTCCTGAGAGGCTTAACTTAAGAGCTGTGAAACCTTGGACCACTTCCCTTCCCTGAGACTTAATTTCTTGCTCTGTAAAGGGAGGAGGCTAGACTAGCTGTTCTCTGAGGGCTCTTTAAGTTTTAAACTACCTATCTTCTCTGTGAACTTGGACAAGCTCCCTCCTTGGGTCTCAGTTTTCTCCTCTGTAAAGTAAAGAACTATATGATCTTTGAAGTACCTTCTGGTTCGAGAACTAAGATCCGATGATCTTATAAACTAGTCTTCTTCAGGGTTTGGACATCAGAGGTAAGTGGGTCCAAGGTTGACGCAACAGGAAGAAGGGATGGAAGAAGTGGGTACCACAGGAGGGTCCTTGAGAAATCACATGTGAGGTGATCTAGAGATGTGGAAAGAGACTGGCATTCCCCAATTAATGCCAAATGAAAGCAAAAGTTATTTCAATCACTCACACTTATAGAAAGGCCAAAAATAGCTGCTCCCATTTCTAAAGGAGTTCTGGACTTTCCTCACCATGGCCCAGAAGGGAAGTGTACCCATTTTACAGATGAAGAAAATGAGGTTCAGAGAGGACAAGGCACAGAAATCATGATAATAGTAAAACATACATATATATGTGTCTACAGATACATACACCACATATTATATATGCAATTCTCCATACAACTTTGTGAAAGCTACTAGAGGTATTCTTCCTATTTTTCAGATAATAAAACTGAGGCTTAGAAAGGTCAGTTGACTTACCTATAGCCCTATAGCTAAGAAGCATGAAGTCATTGGATCATCGATCTGGAGGTTATTTGGTCCAACCCTTTCATTTGACAGATAAGGAAACAGAGGATCAGTGAGATGAGGTAATTCACACTGTGGTAAGGGTCTGAGGCAGGATTTGAAGGCAGTTCTTCCTTACTCCAGGCTTCTCCAACATTCCAGTCGTGGGTGCTCTCCAGCATCCAGACAGATGCCAAACTAGGTAGTTGAAGTCCCTGACATGGTTCCCAGGACACCTATCTTTTTATTGTTGTTGGTTTTTGCAAGGCAATGGGGTTAAGAGACTTGCCCAAGATCACACAGCTAGGTGTGATTAAGTTATTAAGGGTCTGAGGCAGGAAATGAACTCAGGTCCTCCAGACTCCAGGGCCAGTGCTCTATCCACTGTAATACCTAGCTGCTCTGATGCATATCTTTTGATAACAACAGAGGCAGATAAAGTAAAAAATGATCCAGGATGTGCACCCCTGAGGGATAATCTCAGCTCCGCTCCTGTGTGATCATTAGGCACTTCAACAGCCTGGGTCTCAGTCTCTTCATCTGTAAAATTCAGGCCTTCAATGCATGGTCCCTAAGGTCTTCTCTACTCTTAGAACTCTTAGAGCTCTCTGTTTCTCTAACTCTCTGTCTTTGTCTCCTGTCTCTCTGTCTCATTCTCTCTCTTCTCTCTCTCTCTCTCTCTCTCTCTCTCTCTCTCTCTCTCTTCTCTCTCTCTCTCTCTCTCTCTCTCTCTCTCTCTCTCTCTCTCTCTCTCTCTCTCTCTCTCTCTCTCTCTCTCTCTCTCTCTCTCTCTCTCACACACACACACACACACACACACATACACAGAGTGCTTTAAGACTTTTTAAATCACTTGTACATAGATTATCTTACTTGGTCTTCACTACCTGTGGCATTGAACACTTTCCAGTGGGAAAGGTGGAATTTGACAGGGGGCCGCCATGCTTAAAATCTCATTAGTGGTCCATCCTGCTGGAGGGTAATGGGTGATAGGGTGTTAATGACTCCTTGAAGCTACCAAGAATGCTTAGGTAATCCAGGAGTCCAGTGATGGAGGAGGCCACAGGAGCAGGCAGTTGTCAGGGTAGTTCAGAATCAGTGCAGAAGGAGCTGAGATGGAAAAGATAGAGGGGGTTATGAGAAATCAAAAGGACAAATATCAGAGAACAGAGCAGACAGCTGATGAACATAAGCCCAGAATCCCTAAGACATAGTTCATGGAACTCAACCCGAGGCAGCTAACGGCTCTTACTATCACCTGTCTTAGTTTCCTTATCAACTCCTTATTAGCCATTTTTGTTCTGATCTTTCCAGTACAAAGATCATTTTCCTTGACAGCATCCTCTTATCCAACAGAAAAATCAGCCTTAATCCTTCTTTCACCAGCATAGTTTAAAAAAACACAATATTTTTGGTATACTTCAGGAAAGATGTAAGGCTAGTGAGAGAGCAGAGAGGTAGGTAATTAAACTTCCATCACTTTCTAGTTGTGTGACCCCTAAGCAAATCACTGAAATTTTCTGGGCCTTAGTTTCTCCATCTCTACAATAAGAGAGTTGAGATAGATGATCTCTTATGTTCATTTAAGCACCCAGATCCATAAAAAGCTCTGTGAAATGGGCAAGCAGCAAAGAAAGGAAACTCAGATTCTAAAAAAGAGTAGGCCAGAGGCAGGAGAATCACAGAAAAGGTTAGGCATGGCTTCAGAGGCTGCTGTCTCAGCCTCAACTCCCTTTATACTACTACTCACATCTCCAAGCCAGGAAACTAAAATCAAGAATCAAAGGACATCAGAGATCATCTAATAGAGTCCCTTCATTTTACAGAAGCCTCATAAGGGGAAGACAGAGCAGCATAGATATGGAGCTGGAAAAGACCTTAGAGACTATCAGCCCAAACTACTTTATTTTATAGAGGGGGAACTGAGGCCCAGGGAAATGAATTACCTTGTCTTTGAATTGCCTTAACACATAGGTAATAAGAAACAGAGGTTCAAAGAAAAAAGAAGAGAAAAGAAACAGAGGTGCAAGTCACTTAATGCCAATTGGCAAAAAAAAAGAAACAAAGGAAGGAAAGAAGAGAAGGAAGAAGAGAAGAAAGGAAGGAAAGGAAGAAGGGAAGAAAGAAAGGAAAGAGCAAGAAGGAAAGAAGAGAAGAAGGAGGAGGAGGAGAGGAAGGAAGGAAGGAAGGAAGGAAGGGAGGGAGGGAGGGAGGGAGGGAGGGAGGAAGGAAAAGAATTTGAATCCAAATCCTCTGAAATCATGGCTGGATGAAGTTATCTCTGGATGGGGAAAGAGATCTGGAATTCTCCAACCAAGGATACAGCCATGATGAGAGGGCTGTCAAGTTTAGGTAATCATAATCGTAATCACTTGCATTTAGAGAGCAGCAATATTAACCACTGCTATTTCTGCAGTATTTATGAGTTTTCTTCATGATAACCCTGTGAGGTAAGGAACAAAAATTCACCCATTTTATTGATGAGAAAGCTGAGGCTCAGAGAAGAATGTGACCTGTCTAAGGTGAAATAACTAGAAAGCAGTAGAACTAGGATTTGATTCCAGCTTGTCTTGTCTCCAAGTTTAGGCCACTCACTAAGCAAACTCAGTTGAAAAACAAATGAATTTAAAAGAAGATGAAAGATCTATTGATACAGGTGAGATGAGAAAGAGACCCAAGACATCCAGGAAGAGGAAGGATAAATGCACTTAAAAAAAGTTTGAGTGCATAGGGCACCCAGACATCTTGCCCCATATTCAAATGGAGTATGTGAAGAGTATCTTCTTGGCTTTTGATGTTTTGGTGCACCAGCCTTGTCCCCCCTTGCCTCTTAAAAGATACCAGCATTGGGAACTGGTCAAAACTTATTGCCCCAGTGGAGAGCTACACCAGGGGTCTGCCAGGGAGTACCCATGTCTCCCTCCATCAGAAACTTTATGGAGATGTTCTGATCAGTGGCCCCTGTGTTAGTTCTGAAGAAGCTTCAAGCTTGTTCAAATCTTAAAGCAGAAAGAAATATCATTGGTGGGCATTTCATATTTATTCTACAGCTAACACACTGTGCAGTATTGGCCTAAAATCCCCTTGTAGCATCCAACTGGGGGGGGTGCCTGCAAGGAGTCAAGCACTAAGCCATTATCTTGAAGCCATAAGGAAGTTGGAAGGTGGAAAGACAGACTTCTTTTGGGGGCAATAGAGAATCTACTCACTGGCTGGGAATGGGAGGATGAAGAGGCAATCAGAAATTAGGTATCCCAGGATCACAATAATAACTGTTACTAAGATCTTTCACAGATATTCTCTCATTTGAGTTTCATAACAACCCTTTGAAGGAAGTTAGCCAGATGTTATCATTCCCATTTTAAGATGAGGAAACTGAGACCCCAAGGAGCTGAAATCATGGACATATTAAGTGACAGAGCCAGAACTCAAACTCAGGTCTTCTGCCCCCTGAGTAGGCAATAGGATACAATGGAAAGTGGACTGGATTTAGAAACAGACACCTGGGTTCAAATCCTGACTCTATCACTTACAATTTGTGTTATCTAAAATAAATGACTCGACTGTCCTGGGCCTCAGTTTCTCTAACTATAAAATGAGGAGGGGTTAGGGGAAATGACTTCTAAGGTAGATTTCTAGGTCTTTGTGTGATCTTAAACATACTTCTTTGGGATTTAGTTTCCCCATCTAAAAAAAATAAGAGGGTTGACCTAGATGGCCTGAGAATCCTTGCAACTCTAGATCTAGGAATGAACAATCTTATAAACTAGTTTGGCTCTTGTCTTCTTTCACCCACAGTTTTAGAAACGCTTCTTGGCATTGATCTACTGACCCTGAGATCACACCACAGTTGGTGTCATCACTTGGTTGGTCTCAGCTGCCATTATCTCCTCAAATGTGTGCAGAGAGCAGGCCCTGGGGTTGGTTTACATTATAGGATGTTCTCTATCCCTGAAACCTGAGTACTGAATGAAGGAGTCAGTCAGAGACCATAGGAGTAAGGAGCCAGAGTGGTAGGAGAAGAAAGAATGAGAACAGTGACCACTTGAGGGGGACAGAAGGAAGACTACTACACAGAGAAAAAAAAGGATGTAAAGAAATGACAGGTGTAACCACCAACACATGGAGTCATTCTAAATCTGGCTTTAGCGCATGAGAGGAAGGTGAGAGAAGAGTTGGCATTGACCCCTGTTCACTTGTATATGGGATCCAAGGTTGGCTTGTGCAGCACTGCCCCTCAGTCTTGTCATCTGAAAAAAAAGAATGATATAATGCAAAGAACAGTGGACTCCCCACCAGAAGACTTCAATTCAAGACCTAGTTTTGCTATTTATTCACTGTATGACCTTTCAAGGCCCACTGCTTTGCCTCTCTGAGTCTTCTTGTCCATAAAAGCCAGTCATAGGACTTGCACTACCTACCTCACCAGGTTTTTTTGAGGAAGGTTATTTGCAAACCTTAATCATTTAGAAGCATCTTGAGGTAATGGACAGAGTTAGGAAGACATGGAATCAAATCCTACCTCTAAGGAAATATTGGATGTGTGACCTTAGGCAAGTAACTTTGCCTCTCAATGATCCAAGCAACTCTGACCTGGATGAATAGAGGATTTGGAGTTCCCTATGCTGTAAGAAAAGATGAAGAAGAAAATACAGAAAGTTCTTAGAAGACTTGTATGAGCTGATGCAGATTGCAATGAACAGAACCATGAGAACAAGGCAGAGAACAACCACATTGCAAAGAAAATCACTTTGAAAGACATAACTCTAGGGTGGCTAGGTGGCACAATGGATAGAGCACTGGCTATGGAATTAGAAGGACTTGAGTTCAAATTTGACCTCAGACACTTAATACTTAGTTATATGACCTTGGGCAAGTCACTTAACCCCATTGCCTTGTAAAAATAGAAAGAAAGGAAAAGAAAGAGAGAGAGAGAGAGAGAGAGAGAGAGAGAGAGAACTCTGACCAATGAAATCACTAAAATGAGAAAGCATGTTCATCTTCTGACAGAGAAGTAATGGTCTCAAGACATAGAATGAGACAAACATTTTCTCAATGTAACCAATGAGGAAATTCATTTTCTTTGACTATGCATATTTATTACAGAGGATTATTTTTTCTTCTTTCCTATTTTGGCTGATAGGAATGTAAGATGGAAGTTCTAAAAAATAGATTTCTATTAATTCAAAAATAATTTTAAAAGAGAAATTCAAATTTTTGAGTCCTTGAGAAAGGTGAATTTGTAATGATAAGGTGCCTTTTCTACTCTAAGTCAGCATCTTCCATTGGCCTTTTTTTCCAAAAGGGAAAAAAAATTATCTGAAAAATAGACATTAGAACTGCCAGTCAGAACATTAGCCACAAAGGGATGCAAAACTGATCTAAAGCAAAAATTGAACAGTAATTTACAGACAGTTTACCATTAAAATAGACCCATGACAGATAACTCCATATTCCAGTTAAACCATGATCTTACCAAGCTGACTTTCCCTTAATGATGCAGATTGCAGTCTATCCATGCCTGGCCATCCTATGTGACTCTTGTTCAAGTCTTTCCATAAATTTTCCATAAGAGGTATAGCCAACTTGCTGGAGGTTCTCCCCTCAATTACTGGCTGCCCAATTGTGGTCTATTCCTCTTACAACGTGATCCTTCTATTCTTGATGACATTTTCGACTCCTACCCTTTATCAGAGGTCCTTCACAGGTTTATATGGCAACCTGCTTGCTCACCATGAATCCCTTCATTGCCCTCTGTATGATCCTCAACTTTGAAGGAAGTGGTGTTCCATCGTGCTCCCATGTAGCAACAAATATAAAATAGCTCATGAAAAGAAAAAAAAATGGCCCTCAATCTTATGTAGCCCCTTTCAGCTTTTATAGTGATGTTGAAAGGGTGGTGGGGAAAGGATAAGAAGAGTTATAATTAGATAGTTCCATCCCCCAGTCCTAGGTCTGTCTTTCTGCCTATACCTAACTTTCAATGCATAGGTTCCCTTTCCTGTCCTCATTCCCAATGTGAGCTGCATCACTGAGGAATTTTCTTAAGAGGAACATGATTGACTTTCATCATGGTCAGTACCCTGCATGGACCACTGCATACTTCTTTGGGACAGGGTTGCTAGTCAATGACTAGCTCATCTTCATATTTAGGAGATCATCATGCAACTGCTTACCTTTCAACATATGACATAGTCACTATGTCATTAACTCCCATCCTATAACATTATTTCCCCTAATACTTGTGTTCAGTGAAGTTCTTTCACCATTTGATACCCTATCCCAGTCATGGATGGGATGGTTGGGGTCATTTTTCCAGTGATGAAAACATTTTCTATTCCTGTCTCATTCGGTATAAACTCTTGGGTGACTTTTCAATGGGCATTTATTTATGGTAACTGCAAAAAGGCAAATATTCATCAGGGTAAAATATGGTCAGGCCTGGGATTCTTCCATTCTTGAACTTGACCTGGCTAATGAAAATGGGATAATGTACTTATAGTTAATGAGCCCATTATTGCTCTACCAGACACTAGGTCTATTTTCTTTCCTTTTATTATGGGCATAAATTTATTCTAGAAATACAGCAATCCTTTAATCAGGATGGGCTTTATTCCTCAGTCCTATAAAGAAGTGTTATGTTAGGGGTACCCAGAACTGCCCCCTCCAGCAATGAAATTTATCTCCCATTTCACCTGCTGCAGTATCTGAAATGCCAGTCAATCAGCCAGTCAGTCAGCAAGCATTTATTGTTGAGGAAAGGAATACTTCATTCAACCAGTAGAAATCATTCCTTCTGGATTAAGCATCCCTTTGTCCAGGTGCCCTTGGCTTTTATCAGTCATTAACACCTTAGTGTGAATTATTAATGCTAATGCTTCTTCACTCTTACAAAGTGCTTTCACACTTAAATCTGTGAAATAGGTAGGGTTTTTCTCAAAAGCACTAAGTGAATATTCCCAACTGTGGTTAATTTGAAAGGGGGTGGGGGGAGAGAGAAGGGGAGGAGGGGTGGAATGTGTGATTATTTCGAAACACAAAGACCTGCTCAAATGAGCCAGACCTAGCTGAGGAGGGAAGCAGGTACTACAGATCTCAGTGGCCAAAAACTCGGCCTACAATGTACAACAAAGCAAATAAGGCTCTGAGGAGTCTGTTAAAAATGTTTGAATCCTGATAGTGTCTTCCAATGTATTAGCCCTTCCTCCTAACTTTGTGTTTATCTACAAATTTGCTAAATAGACCATCTGAGCTTTTATCAAAACCACTGTTGCTTTTTTTTTTGGGGGGGGTGTTCTGTTTTTTTAATTATAAACAGACCAAGATCATAACCAGATTCCTGGTTCACTCCACTGAAGACCTTCTAAGTTGGCATGAAATGGGATGGTTCTAAATCTATCTGATTTAGGTTGATTCAGAGTTCTCTTCTGGCTCTGATCTCAAGTGTGGGATAAATTCTCCTTTCCTTGCCAGTTTTGCACTTGCCCAGGCCCATCTCATATCAATGTCAGCCATGGCTGGGCTACCTCACTCCCTTTACCCCTCCTCTCCAGCCCTCTTCTCATGCAACTTGGCAGACCATCTCTGCTGTTCCCATCTTCTTTTTCCTGGCAGACATACCAACACGAATTGGTTTTCCTGAGGGTGGTTTGGTGTTATTTTGGCTTCCATTGTTGAATGCCAAGTCTGCCTCACCATAGATCAAATTTCTCCCACAAGCCTCAGAAAACATTGTGACAACATCATCCCTTCAAGCCCACAAGTAACAGGCAAAATGGTCCCAAGGAAGGTTATTTTGGTCACCAGAGCATAGCCCCTTTGGAGTTTGGACACTGGAGGATGAGTTCAACATCGTTGTTTTAGGTCAGCTACATTCTGTCTAGATTCATGTAGTCAACTTCTGTTTTGAGCAGAGAGTCTTAATCCGGGGTCTGTGAATTTTTTAAACCTCAACAACCATATTTTAATCTAATTAGTTCCCTTTGTAAACCTAGGTATTTCATTTTATTTTATACATTAAAATCATCGTTCTGAGAAAGGGTCCTTAAAGTTCATCTGACTACCAAATGTGGTGGTGGTGGGGGGTCATTAGACAGAAAAAGATCAAAAACCTCTATCGTAAAGGGAGTGTGTTACATCTGAATCCGCATCATTACTACCTATGTTTTCCCAGGAAAAGCATCCCCACCTCTCCAAATGATTAGGTTATAGAAGCACCCAAATTTCCCAAGGCCTGCATGGCCAGTTTAGGATTCCCCTGAAAGATTTTGGATATCAGTCCGCTGAGTCCATTCCCCAAAATGAACTGTCTGTATCTTCCATTCTCGATTCTGATTTGCCACATTTATGAGACTGCACAGCAGTTCTGAAGAGTTTCCCAGAACTACTAGAACCATCCTCTGGTGAAAGATTGCCTAATATGCTCAGAGAATGGAAAGGAACCAATTCATTTTGATGATAACCTTGAAACAGAATAAAAGACTTCTCCTAAATGGGAGAATTCCCCTTCTCTCTGTCTACCATCTTAGTCTTCCTTTTGCATGCTAATAGAGCTGATCAGAGCATACAACTTCAAAAGAAATTCAGGAAGGCTTTCTGGGGAGTCAAGCCAGTTAGGGGAGTCAGTACTTAAGCAAAACCAAAGACTCAGGAAGGGCGTGAACCATCACCAGTATTTTGATAGACAAAGGCCAAGCACCAATACTTGGGACCCACAGACATAGGCCTTGCTCTGCAGGAGTTTCCAATTTATTTACAAGAAGCAACATAAAAAGGGCAGCTAGGTAGCACAGTGGAGTCAGGAGAACCTGAGTTCAAATTTGGCCTCAGACAATAATAATAAGCTGTAAGCTGTATGACCTTGGGCAAGTCATTTAACCCCATTATTGTAGTAGTAGTAGTAGCAGCAGCAGCAGCAGAAAAAGAAGAAGAAGAAGAAGCAACATAAGAGACAGTATGTTGCAAGCAAAGAAATAATTGGATTTGAAATCAGGGGACCTGGGTCCAATGCTCTATCATTTATGGACTGTGTCACCTTGAGCAACTCATTTCCTCCCTAGGTCTCAGCTTTCTCCTTTATAAAATGAGGAGTTTTGACTAGATGGTCTCTGAGGTCCTTTCCAACTCTAGGTCTATGAACCTATGTGTGACTTTGGGCAAATCACCTTTCCTCTCTGAGTCTTAGTTTTGTTATCTGTAAAAAGAAGGGGCTGGACTCAACAAACCTGCTCATGCTCATTCTTCTGGGTCCCTCTAGATCAAGGGTTCCTATCTTGGGTTGCATGAAACTCCAATGGGTCCACATTTCAAGGAATCTATGAACTTAGATGGGGAAAAGGTTGTATGTTTATTTCAACATATTTGGATTCCTTTGTAATCCTAGTTTATTTGGTGCATTTAACAACATTAATCTTTCTTTAAAAAATTAAACAAAAGTATGATTCTGAGCAGAGGTCCCTAGGTTTCATCAGAATGTCTAAGGGGTCCATGATACAATAAAAGGTAAGGTAAAGAGCCCCTGGCCTAGATTCTAGGACCTAGCCATTGTTCCAAGCCCCAGATCCATGATCAAACCCATTTCTGGGATCTTCCAGGATCGGATCCAATTGAGTACCCAAAGACAACAAGTACTACACCAGCAGTGTCCTCTTCTTCTGTGAAATCCATGTATCAGAGGTGGCTCTCAGAGTCTTAGAATCTATGCAGAAATTGACTGAAAAATACAGCGATATTAGCCTACAGAAGAGGAGAATTTTAGAGAACATAATCTTAAAGGGCTTGAGACGTCTTAGCAAGGACTGGATGCCTACTTGTCAGAGAGATTATAGAGTGACTTCTTGATCAGGGATGCATTGGGTTAGATGCTGCTAAGCTCCCTTTTCAGTTCTAGGACTGTGATTCTGTGATACAGCCCAATCTGGAGAGGTCAGTTACCTAGAACATCCAGCTTATCTCCCGTATGGTGAGGCTGATGATTCCCCTAAACCTGACCTTCCCCAATCCTAAAAGAAGAGATAAGAAGTTTGGGCTATAACAGTGAGAATGTAGGAGAGGGGCATAGGGTAATAACGAGTCCCTGGGAGCATCTGCTTGGGACTAGGAAAGGAAATTTGATTTTTTTATTATGCTCAGGACTGTGAGGTGTCAAGATAGCACCATCAGAAGTAGTCCTCATTCTCCAAAATATCGATGCCTAATTCCTAGTTGTCCTAATAATTCTGAGACCTACTAAGCGTAAGGCGCTTTCTGGACTAGCAGGTCCTACCAAGTTGGAAAAGCTTCCAGCAATGAGTTATGGGCTTACCTGTTGTCTAAGGATCAGTCTCAGGGCAGAGAGGCTCACCCCTAGCTTGGGTGCAAATGACTAATTTTGTAGGCTACATCAATACAGAAAACCATTGGGATAGATGGGCTGCTATCTGGATCAGTACAAAGGCTATCTCTACTTTAGGAGTAGTAGAAGTATTAGAAGGTTCACTAATAAGAGAAACTCAAAGGAGGTTTCTGGAACATTACCATTTCCTGACTATTTTTGGAGTATGTGTTTGGGGAAGAGGGCAGAGAGTGCATAGAAAGTGCAAAGTCAAATGATAACAGGATGGGAGGGCAAAGGGACGGCCCCCTGAAAGTCCTACAAAGGCCCAGAGGCATGGCAAGGATGGTGAAAGTTTGGAAATCATTGGCCACAGAACATACCAAAGGAATGAGAAAACCAATAAATCCTCAGCGAAACAGAGCAGTGCCCACCTCCTGTGTGGGCAGCCTCGGTCATTCTCAGCAGGATGAGTACCCCAAAGCAGGAACCCCCGCCTGCATTGACATCACAGTTTTATGCCATGGAACACTGCTGTCTGACATTTTGAGGGTGACAAAAAAAGCCCAAACACTTAAAATTCCATTTAAAAATAAGATTTATTTACCCCTTTATTTTCTTTTCATTATCATGCAGTCTATGAGCATAGCACCCTGTGGTTTCCAATATGTCAATCCAATGAAATACCAGTTAGAAACAGTAGGATTCTAGAATTCTGAGCTGGAAAGGACTTGATAGGACATCTAATCCACTCATTTTAAATGGGAAGAAACTGAGGTCCAGAGAAGGGAAGGGACTTAATCAGAATTACATGGGTTTCAGAATTAGGACCCAAACCCAAGTTTTCTATTGGCCAGGTCTTTTTCAACCACCTCAAAATTTCTCCCTTTAATATAGGCTGTACCCCTAAAATGAGATCTTATTGAAAGGAAATATAAAATACACACACACACACACACACACACACACACACACACACACACACACACTCACACACCATCACCACAACTATTACCACCAACAACAACAATTCCACAAATATTTACTGAGCAAGTACTATTTGATAAGCATTGTGTTGGGCACTGCCAGAGGGGCAATGAAAAGGATTAAGATCATAGGCTCATTGACTTAGAGTTGGAAAGAACTTTAAAAGTCATTAAGTGTAACTTCTTCTTTTTAAAAAGGAGGAAGCTAAATCCCAGGTAGAGGAAGTAATTTGCCCAGGGCTACACACATAGGATCATAGATCACAGGCTGGAAAGGATCTGAAAGGCCAGTATATTCAACCTTCTTTTTACAGATGAGGTAACTAAAATCTAATTTTTCAATAGATAAAGTCAAAGGAAGAAATCTAGACTATCAAGAAATATATAAAATGCTTTAAATCACTGATGAGAGCAATACAAACTAAACAATATTTGAGTTTTTGAGTTTCTACCTCACACCTATAAGACTGGCAAAGATAGCAAAAGAGAAAACAAATGTTGGAGGGACTGGAAGAAAAAAAAAATATATATATATATATATATATATATATATACATATATATATATATATATATATATATATACGTTTGGTCACACTATGTTGGTCTAGCCCTTCTGGAAAGCAAATAAAATTACACCCAGGAAGTTACCAAATTGTGGATATTCTGTGACTCAGCTATACAACTAATAGTTTCATGCCCCCAAAGAAATTGGAAAAATTAAAAGAATCCATATGTACAAAGATGTTTATCACATCAATTTTTTGAAACTAAAGATTAGAAACTAAGGGAGTTTATTCATATTGGGGAATGGCTAAAGAACTTGTAGTATATAAATGGAATGGAATGATATTGTGCAACAAGAAATTATGAAATGAAAAATTTCAGAAGAAACATGAAAAATTTTATGAATTGTTTCCCAGAGAAGTGAAAAGAACTAGAAGAATAATTTATACAATGATAACAATATTATGGAGAAAAACAAATTTGAAAGACAAGAACTCTATGATAAATCATGAATACAAAAATAAATGAAGGTGAAACATAGTATTCCCCTCCTGTCAGAGATGTAAAAATCTAAAAATGAAATATGTATATATATATATATATATATATACACATATATATATATATATATATATATATATGCAGCTTTGTAATAAGGGGTTCTTTTTTAAAAAATTGCTTAAAGAATTGGAAATTGTGTCCTTCTAAAAGGTACCATAGACAATAAAGTTATTTCAATACTGAATATGTATACACCCAAAGGGATAGCATCTAAATTCTTAGAAGAGAAGCTGAAAGAATTGCAGGAAAACATAGACAGACAGCAAACCTCTACTAGTGGGAGACCTCAACCTCCCACTCTCAGATTTAGATAAATAGAATCATAAAACAAGCAAGAAAGAAGTTAAGGAGGTAAATTGATTGTTAGAAAACATAGATATGATAGACTTATGGAGGGAAATGAATGGGGATAGAAAGGAATATACCCTTTATCCTGCAGTACATGGCACTTACATAAAACCTGACCATGAACTGTGGCATAAAAACCTAATAACCAATTGCAGAAAGACAGAAATAGTGAATACATCTTTCTCAGATCATAATGCAATAAAAATCATATGCAATATTAGGCATGGAGATATAGAACCAAAACTAATTGGAAACTAAATAAC
This sequence comes from Macrotis lagotis, assembly GCF_037893015.1. NCBI lineage: Eukaryota > Metazoa > Chordata > Mammalia > Peramelemorphia > Peramelidae > Macrotis > Macrotis lagotis. Next base: position 19,783,376 of record NC_133666.1, read on the forward strand.
CCCATTTTAAAGAATGAGTGGATCAAACAACAAATTAAAGAAAGAATTAATTATTTCATCTTAGATAATGACAATAATGAAACAACACACCAAAACCTATGGTATTCACTCAAAGTGGCTGTCAGGGGATATATTATATCTTTAAATACTTGCATGAATAAATTAGAGAAAGAAGAAATAAATGAACTAAATATGCAACTAAATAAATTAGAGAAAGAACAAATTAAAAACCTCCAATTAAATACAAAATTAGAAATTCTAAAATTTAAAGAAGAAATTAATAAAATCAAAAGCAAGAAAACTATTGAATTAATAAATAAAACCAAGAGTTGGTTTTATGAAAAAAAATAAAACTAATAAACCTCGGGGCAATTTGATTTAAAAAAAGAAAGAAGAAAACCAAATTATTAGTACCATAAATGAAAAAGGTTAACTCACCACCAATGAGGAAGAAATTAAAGTAATTATTTGGTATTATTTTTCCCAACTCTATGCCAATAGATTTGACAATCTAAGTAAAATGGACAAAGATTTACAAAAATATAAGTGGCCCAAGTTAAATGAGAAGGAGATTAAATACTTAAACAACCTATCTCAGAAAAAGAAATTCAACAAGCCATCATCGAACTCCTTAAGAAAAAATCTCCAGGGCCTGATGGATTTACAAGTGAATTCTATCAAACATTTAAGGAACAATTGGTTCTAATTCTATATAAAGTCTTTGGAAAAATAGGTGAAGACAGAACTCTGCCTAACTCTTTCTATGACACCAATATGGAGCTGATACCTAAACCAGGAAGAGTTATAACAGAGAAAGAAAATTATAGACCTATCTTCCTGTTGAATATAGATGCAAAAATTTTAAATAAAATCTTAACAAAACAATTACAATAAGTTATGACTAGAACAATACATTATGACCAAGTAGTATTTATCCCAGGAATGCAGGGTTGGTTCAATATTAGGAAAAGTGTTAGTATAATTAATTATATCAACAACAAACCTATCAGAAATCATATGATTATAGCAATAGATGCTGAAAAAAGTTTTGACAAAACACAGTACCCATTCCTACTAAAAACACTAGAGTGTAGGAATAAATGCACTGCTCCTTAGAATAATAAGCAGTATCTATCTGAAACCATCAACAAGTATTACCTTCAATGGGGACAGGCTAGAGTTATCAGGGGTGAAACAAGGATGCCCATTATCACCACTATTATTCAATATTGTATTACAAATGTTAGCAATTAGAGAAGAAAAAGAAATTGAAGGAATTAGAATTGGGAAGGAAGAGACAAAACTCTCACTCTTTGCAGATGACATGATGGTATACCTAGAGAATCCCAAGAAATCATCCAAAAAATATTGGAAACAATTAACAATTTTGTCAAAGTTGCAGGATATAAAATAAACCCTCATAAATCCTCAACTTTTCTATATGTGACTAGCAAAATACAGCAGGAAAAGCTAGAAAGAGAAATCATATTCAAAGCAACCTCAGACAATATAAAATACTTGGGAGTCTATTTGCCAAGACAGACTTAGAAACTTTTTGAAAACAATTACAAAAGACTTCTCAAACAAATAAAATCAGGTTTAAATAACTGGGCAAACATCAACTGGTCATGGAGAGGTAGAGCTAATATAATAAAAATGACAATTTTACCAAAGCTAAACTACCTGTTTAGCGCCCTACCAATCAAAATTCCAAAAAATTACTTTAATGAATTAGAAAAGGTTGTGAATGGAGAAATAAAATGTCAAGAATTTCCAGGGATTCAATGAAAAAAGTGCAAAAGAAGGTGGCTTAGCTCTACCAGATCTAAAATTATATTATAATGCATAAATCATCAAAACTGTCTGGTGGGGCAGCTAGGTGGCACAGTAGACAGAGCACTAGCCCTGGAGTCAGGAGTGCCTGAGTTCAAATCCGGCCTCAGACACTTACTAATTACGTAGCTGTGTGGCCTTGGGCAAGCCACTTAACCCCATTACCTTGCAAAAAAAACTATCTGGTATTGGTTAAGAAATAGAGTGGTGGATCAGTGGAATAGACTAGGTGCAGTAGCAGAAACGATTATAGTAATCTGCTGTTTGATAAACCCAAAGAGTCCAGCTATTGGGATTAAAACTCTCTTCGCTAAAAATTCTTGCGAAAATTTCGAAGTGAGTACGGAAGAAACTTAGATTAGACCAACACCTCACATCCTATACCAAGATAAGATCAAAATGGATACAGGAATTAGACATAAAAAACAATATTATAAGCAAACTAGAAGATCAAGGATTAGTTTACCTGTCAGATCTATGGAAAGGGAAGCAATTTATGACCAAGGAAAAGATGGAGAACATCACTAAAAGCAAACTAGATGATTTTGATTACATTAAATTAAAAAGGTTTTGCACAGACAAAACCACTTTAACCAAGATCAAAAGAAATGTAGTACATAGGGAAAGAGTCTTTACAACTAAGATTTCTGACAAAGGACTCATTTCTAAAATATACAGAGAACTGAGTCCAATTTTCAGAAAATCAAGTCATTCCCCAATTGACAAATATGAAAGGATATGCAAAGGCAATTTACAGATGATAAGATCAAAGCGATCCCTAGTCATATGAAAAATTGCTCTAAGTCATTACTTATTAGAGAAATACAATAAAAGCATCTTTGAGGTACCACCTCCCACCTCTCAGATTAGCCAATATGTCCAGAAAGGACAATGATCATTGTTGGAAGGGTTGTGGGAAATCTGGGACACTAATACATTGTTGGTGGAGCTGTGAAATCATCCAATATTTCTGGAGAGCAGTCTGGAACTACGTCCAAAGGGCAACAAAAATATGCATACCCTTTGATCCAGCAATACCACTACTGGGTCTATACCCTGAAGAGATGATGAAAAAGGGTAAAAACATCACTTGTACAAAAATATTCATAGCAGCCCTGTTTGTGGTGGCAAAGAATTGGAAATCAAGTAAATGTCCTTCAACTGGGGAATGGCTTAGCAAACTGTGGTCTATGTATGTCATGGAACACTATAGTTCTATTAGAAACCAGGAGGGATGGGAATACAGGGAAGCCTGGAGGGATTTGCAAGAACTGATGCTGAGTGAGATGAGCAGAACCAGAAAAACACTTTACACCCTAACATCAACATGGGGGTGATGCTCAACACTGATGGACTTGCTCATTCCATCAGTGCAACAATCAGGGACAATTTTGGGCTCTCTGCAATGGAGAATACCATCTATATCCAGAGAAAGAACTGTGGAGTTTGAACAACGACCAAGGACTATTACCTTTAATTTAGGAAAAGAAAAACTGATATCTTATTGTCTGATCTTGCTATCTCTCATACTTTATATTTCTTCCTTCAGGATATGATTTCTCTCTCATCACACTCAATTTGGGTCAATGTATACCGGAAACTATGTAAAGACTGGCAAATTACCTTCTGTGGAGGGTGGAGGGAGGGAAGTAACATTTGGGGGAAAATTATAAAACTCAAAATAAATAAAGTCTTTTAAATAACTGAAAAAAATGAGAAAAAAAGGTTGTTCATCAAAATTAATGACATCAATGAGTCTGACAGTCTATACTGTATTTCATATTCACAATGCTTCACCTCTTCATTTTCTCCACCTTTAGGTAGGGTTAGGCTTGTTTGTTATAATTGTCCAACATTCAATTGCATTTTTTCCTTCTTTCCACTAAGTCCTTGCTTCTATTGTTCTTCTGGTTCTGTATGGATGATTCTGCAGCAGTTCTTATAAAACTTTCTATGCTTCTTTGAGGTCTCCACATTAGTTTTACAGTCCAGGGCAGCTACGTGGCATAATGGATAGATCACGGGCCATGGAGTCAGGAGGACCTGAGTTCAAATTCACCTTGGACACTTAATTACCTAAGCTGTGTGACTTTGGGCAACTAACTTAATTCCATTGCCTTAAATAACTTTTAAAATTTTTTAAAAAATTGGAAATTGAGTGAATGTCCATCAATTGGGGAATGGCTTAGCAAACTATGGTCTATGTATATAATGGAATACTATTGTTCTATTTGAAACCAAGAGGGATAGGAATTCAGAGAAACCTGGAAGGATTTACATGAAATAATGCTGAGCAAGATGAGCAGAACCAGAAGAATACTGTATATCATAACAGCAACATGGGGTGATGATCAATCTTAATGGACTTGCTTATTTCTTTTCTTTTTTTTTAGGTTTTTGCAAGGCAAATGGGGTTAAGTGGCTTGCCCGAGGCCACACAGCTAAGTAATTATTAAGTGTCTGAGACCAGATTTGAACCCAGGTACTCCTGACTCCAGGGCCAGTGCTTTATACACTGCACCACCTAGCCAGCCAAGGCCTTGTTTATTTCATCAGTGTAACAATTGGGGACAATTTTAGGGTATCTGAGATGGAGAATACCATCAGAATACCATCTGTATCCAAAGGAAGATTTGTGGAGTATAAATGAAGACCAAAGACTACTACCTTCAATTTTTTAAAAAAGATATCTTATTATGTAATTTTGTTATCTGTTATATTTTATTTCTTCCTTTAGGATATGATTTTTCTCTCAACACATTCAATTTTGATCAATGTATAGCATGGAAACAATGTAAAGACTATCAGTTTGCCTTCTGTGGGGGAGGAAAAATTGTAAAATTCAATAAAAATAAAAATAACAAAAGAAAAAATTACTTAATTAGGGGAAGGTGTAGTGAGGACAGATGAATAAAAAATATTTGCTACTTGAAAAGGAAAAGAGATAATAAATATATCAGGTAAAATCTGAACTCAGGTCCCCTTTAGAGCCCTATCCACTACTCTATATTTCCCAGTAAGGATAAGGTTAATAAAACTTCAGTTCTCCAATCACAGAGCTAATTATAGTACAATATGAACCCAAAAGAAATATACATAAATACCATTCATGCTTCTTACTCACTATCATCCCTCTATAACCCTCCCTGTCTTTCATTTTCCACATATATCTATGTGTGGACACATACATGAATGTGTGTGTATGTGTGTGTATTATATGAATAGCACTACCATCTTCCCATTCACCCAGGCTTAAAACCTAAGTCTTTAATTCATTTCTCTCTTGCATACTCTCAAACATCTTGTCAGTGTTAGTCCTTTTATTATGATGATGATTTTTTTCAATAAAAATGCTTGATTTTTCTCTCTCTTTCTTCCCCATCTCCTTTGGTAAATAGTCAAATAAAGGAAATTCCCACATTGGCCATGTACAAAAATATATGCTTCACTCTGTACCCTGAGATCACTATCTCTCTGTCATCTTTCCTCTGAAATCATCATTTGCCATTCTTGAACATTCTGATCACTGTACCATTTAGAATTAAGTCTTTTAGAGATGTTTGCCTCTACACTGTGGTTGTTATAACAAAGAATGGTATAAGGGTGGAATGGAATACTACTGAGTCCTAAGAAATGATGAAAGGAATGGTTTCAGAAAAGACATGTATGAATGGGTTCAGTGTCAGTTTTTCAATTATGCAAATACTAGTTCCTTTTCCTCTTCCTTCTCTCTATGTTCATTTGCCCTATCTCTCTGTCTCTCTGTCTCTCTGTCTCTCTCTGTCTCTCTCTGTCTCTCTCTCTCTCTCTCTCTCTCTCTCTCTCTCTCTCTCTCACACACACACACACACACACACACACACACACACACACACAGAAACACCCGTTGTCTTTCATCACATTCTCTCTGTCTTCAAAGGCCATGACTTTACAACCATATTGCTGGATCCTCCTAGTTGAGCTCCCTGACTCTCCATTCTCCTTTCCTAGGCTATTATGCATGCCATTGGAAAAATAACCTTCCCCAAGCCCATCATAGCTTCCATGTTCAAATGTTGTTTTATTTTATTTTTCTCTTATTACATGTAAATATAGTTTGTAGCATTCATCTTTTTCCAATCTTTTGAGTTCCACCTTTTTTCTTCCTCCCTCCCTTCCCTCTCCCCTCCCCAAGACATAGGTTATACATGTACAATCATGTTGAACATATTTCCATATTAGTCATATTATAAAAGAAGAATCAGAACTGAAGAGAAAAAACATAAGAAAGAAAAAACATAAAACAAGTTTTAAAAAGTGGATGTACTATGCTTTGATCTGAATTGAGACTTTAGTTTTCCCCCCTCTGGATATAGATGGCATTTTCCATCACAAGTCCTTTAGAATTGTCCTAGGTCACTGAACTGTTAAGACGAGCTGAGCCCATCATAGTTGATCATCTCACAAATCCTTCCAGGTTTTTCTGAAGTCCATCTGCTCATCACTACTTGCAGCACAATAGTATGCCATTATATTCATAGATCACAACTTGTTCAATCATTTCTCAATTGATGAGCATTCCCTCAATTTCCAATTCTCTGCTGCTACAAAAAGAGCTACATGTGGGTCTTGGCCCCCTTTTATGGTCTCTTTGGGTTATAGACCTAGTAGTGGTATTCAGCATAGTTTCCAAGACATGCCATTAGACTTCAAATAAAGAAGACTTCAAATCCTGCCTCCAACCAGTACTATCTGTACGACTCTGGACAACTTATTTCACCTCTCAGTCCCCATTTCTTTCACTACAAATGGAGAAGGCTGGGCTTCATGGTCTTCAAGATCTTTTCCAAACCTACATCTATGATCCTGTGATCAAGTTAAGTCTCTCCTCAAAACTGGCCAGTGACCCCCTCCCAGATAAAACAGATTTATCTATCAGATAAAATAGACTCTTTACTGCAACCTCCCTAGTACTCTATGATCTGTCTCCAATCTCCTTTTCCAGAGTTATTTGACATTCTTTCCTTTCACACACTCTAGGTTCCAGCCCCCTCTCCTCTCAAGTTCCTATGTATGCTTTTAGACTATCCCTCATTTCTGGAATAGACACACTTGTGTCCATTCACATCCATATCCTTCCCTGTCTATACCCTCTCCTCCTTCAAGAACCAACTCAAATTTCACCTCCTTCATAGAATCTTCTCGGATTCCCTGATCTAGGGGGTCATATGTCTTTCCCTGAATCTCCCATTCAACTCTCTATGACCTCTAGCAATCACTTAACTCATTCTAACATATTGCATCTATTTGCCTATAGACTGGAAGCTCCCAAGGGCAGGGGCAGCTGTTATTCATTGTTAGTTTTCAATCTCTGCATCCCTTGTGCCTAGGACATCTGTATGTAAGTTGAAACTTAATATATTGTTGTTGAATCAAATCGAATGCCAAAATCTGAGCTCTTCCAGTCTGGGCCCCAACAACTAAGGTTGTCAGGACCCCCCAGCTCTGAGGAGCTAAATCCTTAAAGTCCACAGAGAATAACTCAGAATCAAGGGCTTTCAGGGGCCATATCATTCATGAGGAAATGGAAACCAGATGAGCCAGAGACAAACAGCGTCCAAAAGGAAAACTGGAGCCCAGCCAGTGAATGTCCAAGGTCATTCCCTGGAAGGTGTGAGGTGGCTGCTTGAGGCAAGGCCAGACCAATAAATGCAGCCAAGGCTTAAAGTACCCTGAAGATCAGACAAAGGGCATCTCTGCCTCCTCACCAGCTGACCATTTACTTTGGCTCTGCTTGTGTTGACTGCACCAAAGAAATTGTCATTTTGTTCTGCAAGACCAAAAAGGGCCATTGCTCTATTTCTGCATTTTAAGGGCATCTACAAGCCTCAAAATCATTTCCATATAATATGTAAAAGAATTTCAACTGGCACATCTAACAACTGAGGCTGCTTGCTTTGCAAATCAAGTCCTCTGAGCTGGTGCAGAGAAAGGAAAAAGACTGATTGAGATTGAAGACACCTATTACCCATTATCTGACAAGGTAACATTCCCAGGTGGACTTGTCATCTGTCTGAATGCCAATGAAGGGACTGAGGTGGGTCTGAAACTCTGAAGTTCCCCACTGAGGTGGCTTCTGAAACATGGTCAGGTTATGGCTGCTCCACAATTTTGCAGTTAGGACATTTAACTCATTTGATAAATTGGCTATTTTGCTGTGGCTGAGCTCTTCCTGTGACACAGCGGAAGAGTTGAATTTTGCACTCCAAGAATGGATTTCACTCTAGTTTCTGCTAATTCTGCACTGTATGATCTTGGGTGAGTCACTTTACCTCTGGGAGTCTCTGTTTTCCCATCTGCAAAATGTGAGGGACTCAATGGCTATTAATCTGTGATACTATGCTCTGCCATTCAAACTCACCAGGGCCCCTTTTCAGGTGTCTACAAATAGACTCTATCATTTCAACATAAGAAAGATTCACAATTTAGCTAAAATTACTTGTCCCATTCCCCCAAAATATTTTGCATTACTTCAAATGTATTTTCGATATATTTTTCTGTGTGAGTACTATATCCCCCCAGTAGAGTATACGCTCCTTGAGGGCAGGCTTAAAAATGGTTGATAAATAATGAACTTGCACAGTAGGTTTAGCTTGCCAAGCTTTCACTCAAATAGTTCATGAATCAGTGACTTGCCCTTTACCAAGGGCCACTGCCAAGTATCTCTAACCTGTCCATGGTATGGTTGGCCTAAAATATGGGGCCAAAAAGTCATGTGACCATCCTGCTAAAAGCCTAAGATGATTCACTAATACAACCATAAAAGCCAATATTTCGTTCCACTCATCATCATCTTCTAGAGAACTTTATTTGGCCTTTTAATGTCTTCTAGTCAATCTTATTTACAACCAGCAGTATGTGTTTCTACACCAGCCAGTGGTGAATTAGTAGCCTTGTATAGACTGAGACCTGGTGGCAAGGTCTTCCAACCTGTATGTCCTGAGGGAAAAGAAAGCACACAGCATTTGTTGACCTTGGGATACAAATTTGTCACAGCCCCAAGCCTTCTGGTTTTCTCTTTTCCTGAGACCTTGGACAGCTCAGCAGCATGGCCTGGCATACATGGCTGTCCCTGGGGAACAGCCACAAAACAGAGGGAATGTACACTGAGATACAAAGGGAAGACATCCTCCCTCCTAACTGTGACTTAGTTAGTACAAGACCTTGGACAGTTCAGCAGCAGGGCTTGGCATGCAAGGTCCCCCTGGGGAGTGGTCATAGAACAGAATGAACACACATTCAGACAGAGGAAAAACATCCTCCTTCCTAACTGTGAAGTGAACAGTGCATATATTATTAGCCACTTTATTTTACAAATAAGGTAACTCAGAGCAGAGTTTAATTGCCCTAGCCAGTTCTGCAGATGGGACTGGAACCCAGGTATTTTGACTTCAAATCCAACAGTCTTTCCCCTATGCTAAACTGGTTACAAAAAGAGATTCAGAAATCTGCTCTACAGTGCCAAAGCTCTACCTGTCATGATCTCTTCCTCCTCTAAGGACTTTCGGGCTCTATATTAGCAGTGGGAATAAGACTAGTCCCACAAAAACCAACAGCCATCATCTTGCTACACCTTGCCTTATATACTAACTACAGGCAGCTCTAGTATGAGAGAGAGCTTAGTGACCTTCTCAGGGATTCTGAGTATTGTTGCTACCTCCCCAGTCCCATAGTTCAGTTGTCCTGCCTTCTTTCTTATATTAGCAATAGAAAAGATAGGCTCACACACATGCAAAGGAATCTGAGCCCAGGAGAGATAATATTTGGAAGCTTAGCCTCTTTAGTACTTTTTTCTACTCAGATAAGTTAACTAATCCAGTCCTGTGTATAATAAAACCTGGAGGAGTTATTGTGTCACCCTTTGACTCTCTATATTCTATTTTGTAGTCTGTGCTTGGTAAGTAATATTTCATTACCTACAAGTCAGATGAGAATAGACCAAATGACCTTCATCCTCTGGATTCCATGTACCAGGCAGCCTTCACTTACTGGGATGTAAAAGTCTCATATATATATATATATATATATATATATATATATATATATATATATATACATACATATATACACATATACACATATCCACACATATATATCTACGCACATATATATTGTAGGAGTCCATATACATATATATATATATATATATATATATATATATATATTAGGAGAAGGAGGATTTTGCTGTACTTTGCAAAGAATTTCAAGGCAATTTTTGAGTTTCAGCTCATTTGCAGTGGGATTCAAGAAGTGTGGGTGAGCTTTGAATGTAAAAGATGAACAATAACTGCTAAAATAGGTCTCTGCCTTCTCACATGCAGTGTTTGTTTTTTGTAATGGAAGGAAGTACAGCTTAGGGAGTCCCGAAGATGGTTTCTATGTGCTAGATTGGGTTGGGGCCATGGCGTTTTCATGACTCCTGGGACATACAGGATGGATGGCTAAAAGTGAAGGACAAAACAGGCAAGGTTTTTATTCATCTACAAAAGTGCTTCCTTCACTGAATCCCAAACAGTTGGGAGACCATTCAGAAAAGAACAACAAATCCTGCTGATTCTTACATGAATTGTAATGGCCCATTTCAATTTACAAAACTTTGGCTTTTCTAACTATAATAAACACAGATTTCCCAGTTCCTTGAGGGCAGAAAGATTCGCCAATGTGCTCTTGAATCCCTGCTTCTCATCCCAGAACCCTGTATAGAAAATCGTTTGTGATAGGCACTCAATAGATTTTTGTATGCTGAATTTCTTCATTGGAAGGTAGTGCAATGTAGTAGAATGAGTGCTGGGTTGGGAGTCAAAATTCTTGGTGCGAATCTTCTATCTTCTATTTCCTTCCTTTGTGCTTGGACAAGTTCCTTAACCTCTCTGAGCCTCGGTTTCCTCATCTGTAAAATCAGAAAATCAGACTGGATCAGAGATGTTAAACGCATAGACCACATGTGGTCTTCAGCACTCCTGAGGGTGACCCAAACCAGATTAAAATATATTTGGGAAATAATTAACAAAATACATGATATAACATAGATAAAACACATTTAACATTATATTTGAAAACTAAGTCAATATATGGCTGACAGGGATCCTATTATGAATTTGTCCATAGATATGCAACATATGTAAGGTCCATTTTCTATTTAACTTTGATACAACCAGACCAGATTACCTATGAGTTTCCTCTTAATTCTATATGTAAGATTCTATGAGTGTTCTTTTTGTCAAGTTACTAAATCCAATTTCATAGATTTTGAAGTATTTTAGAGTAGAAGGCACCTTAACTATTAGTTACTCCAATTCCCTCATTCTAAAGTGAAAGAAAATGAGTTTTACAAGGTAAAAAGTCAAAATAGCAGAGAAGGAAGCAGGACCTCTAAGTTCTCTCCCTTGACTATTGCAACAAAGATCAAGGAAAATCATCAGACTTAAAAGAGACTCCGAAATCTGTGAGTCATTTTTACTGGCCAAGACTACAGAATGAACCCACAGTCACAGATAAGCGGTGCAACTGAAACGTTTTTGCTCTGACTCCTAAACAAGTTCCTGTACTAGGTCTAAGGGCAATTAATTAGAGCAGGAGTAGGTCTGCAACTCTATTACTGAAAGCCTAGAGTATGTGGGTCTGGGATCAGCAATTGTCTACTGGAGATCCAACCATAGTTGTGTTGTGAAGACCCAGATCATGGTTCAAAGGCTGCAAAACTTAGACCAGAAAGGTACTGATGAGACAGTGCTTGAATCATACTGCTTAGGGTCCAGCTAATAAGCTTCCTGGCTGAGCTGCCTCTGAGATCCTTGAAAAATTTGCATTCAATATAAAGAAAATATACTAGCAGGACATATAATAAAGAACAGGACTGCATAAGGTCACAAAATTTTCTCCATAAATGCACAGAATCTGGCCCTAACACAAAGTCCTAATTCAGGAAATAAGGATGAAAGAATAAGGGCAGAGTGTGATACCCATTATCAAGAATTATAATGGATCCAGGAAGAACCAATACACAAACCCAGAAAATGATAACTCTAAAAACCTTAAAAGAAAATTAGAATTTGACCACTAGAGATTACAAAAGAATTTAATTAAGTTAGAGGACCTAGAAGTAGCTTTGTTATGTTTTTATTATTCTAAAAGAAGATAATGGAAAAGCAATACAATGGAGAAGAAAGGGCAGAGCCTCCCCATCCCTCTTTAGGACTCTATTCTGTTTCTTCTTCTGTAAGACTGAGAGGCTATACTACATTTCCTTTAAGGGACCTTTAAGATCTAGTTTTAGGATCTACCTGCTCATTTTCTCTCCATGGAGAGAGAGAGAGAGAGAGTGACTACTAACTGGTTATAGCAATTCAGGAAATAAAGGATAGATAGAAATTCAAAAGGCAGGGACTGAGGAAAGACAAAGAGAAGGGGTATTCAGGTCATTGGAATGGCATGGGCAAAGGCACAGAGGCAAGAAAGCAAGGAATATCTATGGGGGATGCAAAGTATTCTCATTCGACTGGAACGAAGAGTATGAGTAAAGATAAGACAAAATTATTCTCTAAGTGTCTTAACACTTACAGAACCCTATAGAGTCAACTAAACATGTAACTAAAATAATATCACCAAAGTTCCACCATATCAAATAAATCCACATAAATCATTAGTATTTTTGTACAACCCCAACAAAAGCCAACTGAATTATATCAATTTTTCATTCAAACAACTGTAAAATGTACAAAATACTTGAGAGTCTAACCCCCGTGACAGCTAGTACATATATCAATTCAACTACAAAATACTCAATAAAGAAATAGAGACCTTAATAATTAGAGAAATATTAATTACTTATGGGTTGACAATGCCAATATAATAAAAGTGACAATACTCACAAAATTAATTTACTCCTTCAATTCTGTAACCAATCAAACTACCAAAGGATTACGTTGTAGAGCTAGAAAAAATATAGCAAAATTCATCTTGAGGGGAAAATGATTAAGAATCACAAGGAAAGTAATTTAAAAAGTAAGAAAGAAGGAGGCCTAGTATTTTTAGATTTCAAAGTATATTACAAAGTAGTTATCACTAAAATGATGATGATTTGGCATTGAGAGAGAGAGAGAGAGAGAGAGAGAGAGAGAGAGAGACAGACAGCGACAGAGACAGAGACACAGAGACAGAGAGAGACTGAGACTGATCAATGGAACAAATTAGTTCATACAAAAGAAAATAAACTTAGTAGCCTAGTGTTATAGGCCAGTTACTTATATAAGAACTCACTAAAATTTCACAACAACTGCAGGGGAAACTGGGAAATAATCTGGCACAAATTAGGTTAAGAGCAATATCTCATACCATATAGCAAGATAAGCTTCAAAAGGCATACATGACTGAGATATAAAAGGTCACAGCATAACCCAATTAGAAAAGCAAGGAAGAATTATGGATGGGGAAGACTTCAGGTTCTCATAAGGGATGTAGAAAATGAAAAATGTTGGAAAGGCTGTAGAAAAACAGTTTAGGGATTTTTTTGAGCATTTTTTGAGCATACTGCTTTCTAGAATGGGTTGACCCACGAAAATGTGTTTGCATGACTATACATATATAACCTATGTCAAATTGCGTGCCTTCTCAAAGAGGAGGAGGAGAGGTAAAGAGAGAATTTGGAGCTCAAAATTTGAAAAATATTGTTAAAATTGTTTTATATGCAATTGACAAAAAATAAAATATTAAATTATTTAGAATGAGTTGACTAGTTCACACTTTCAGCAACAGTACATTCAGGAAGCAATATGAAATCCTGCTCAAACAGTCCCCAAATCCTTTGCCCCAACAATATATAATGCTATGTCTGTACCCCAAAACATCAAAGAAAGAGAAAAGGGGCCCATATGCACAAAAATATTTATAGCAGTTCTTTTTGTAGTGGCAAAGAACTGGCTGAGGAAATTAATGTATGTGAATGAAATGAAAACTCTGATCCATAAGGAATGATAAAAGGAATGATTTCAGAGACTCAAGTCAAGAAGGATAAATCAAGCACCTTCTATGTGTCATACACTATGTTAAAGACTGGGAATAAAAAAAAACCTTTGCTTCCTTCCCCCCATAAAAAAACAACAACAAATACAAAAAAAAAAAACGACACTACTCTCAAGGAGGGACACAATATGCAAAAACTATGTCGAAACAAAAGATATACAAGATAAATTGAAGACAATTTTATAGGAAGGAGCTAGCATTCCAGGAGATTGGGAAAGACTTCTTGAAGAAGATGAAATTTTACCTGGGGCCCTGAAGCAAGTGGAGATGAAGGAGATGGAGACAAGCAAGGAGATAGAGGAACCATTTATATGATACAACGTTATAAAAACATCTTTGAGAGACTTAAGTGGGTTGTCCCTTGTTCTCCAAGAGGACCAAAATATGGATGATCAGCTCAATATGAGCTTGAAAAACGATACCACATGTTGGAATCAAGGAGTCAACATGAACATTTGGAGATAGCTCTCATGTTTCCTTTGAGCTACTGCCTTCTTTGATGAGGACATGTCCAGCTGAGTGGTCCCGTGCCAGTGTCTCCCTTGTCCCATAACTGATTCCAATGTTCTTCAGAGAGACCTTGAGACTGTCCTTGTATTGCTTCTTTTGACCTCCAGAAAGACTTACCATATTTGCCCATGTATAAGACACTCTTGTGTATACAATGCACCTTAATTTGGGGGCCTGCAATTGCGAAAAAAATGTTTTCCATAAAGTTATTGAACTCAGGCTTTATTAATCATGAAATTCAAGGACCTTCTGCTCCTAGTTTTCAGTCATCTTTTGGGCAAGTCTGGGGCATGGATACATGTTCAGTCCATTCCTCTTTATGAACTTGAAACACCTATTGTGTCCTCCTGTGAAATCAGTCCCTTCTTTTTCATCATATTTCTTGCCTCCTGCTGAACCATCTTAGTGGCTACAAGAATTCCCATGGCCCTTTGCTCTTCAATCCATCTCTTCTATTTCCCCCTCTAACTGAGGTTGTTTGGCTGCATTGCCTCTCAGGGCCTTCTTCTGTCATGGCATTTTCAGTCAGGTTTCTTCTTCCCATGGTCAGTCTCAAATTGTTTTCTCAGTTGGAGGAGGACCAGACTGACATTCAGCAACACGATTTCCATTTACTTTGGCAAAGCAGATCACCTGGAACTTGAATTCAGCACTGGACAAAAATCTTTTCTGAGCCATTTACCAGAACATGGTAAAACATTGCATAATATAATGGTAACAAATGGGAAACAATGAGCACAAAGGCAACAAGTGCAGAAAAACAGAAAATGCACATAAAAAAAATCTACAATCACTGTATAAAACACTCCCAGTTTTAGATCCCAATTTTTTTTTGAAAACCTTATACATGGGGAAATATAGTAAGTAGCAATGGAGTCGATACAGATCAATGCAGTGGCCAACCATAATTCCAGAGGTCAAATGATGTAGCATACTACCCCTCCCTGGTAGAGAAATGATGGATTCATTAAAGAATATATACATTTTTGAACTTGGCAATTTGTTTAACATATATATATATATATATATACATATATATGTATATATGTATAAGTTTGTACATGTGTAAGTATATGTATATATGTGGGTGGATGCATATTCGAATATTTTTCCAGAGGATCTGGGAAGGTAAGCTAGGCAATGCAGTGGATAAAATACTGGGTCTGAAGTCAGGAAGACTCCTCTTTATAAGTTCAAAATCTGGCCTTAGACACTTATTAGTTGTGTGACCCTGCATAAGTCACTTAATCCTGTTTGCCTCAGTTTCCTCTTCTGTAAAATGATCTGAAGAAGGAAATGGAAAACTCCAGTATGTCTGCCAAGAAAAGCCCTCAAATGGCCTCATAAAGAATTCAACATGACTGAAAAATAATTGAACAATAACAGCAAGAAAGATTAAGAGGGGGAAAAATAAGAGCTTTTTAATTGAAAAAAAATATAGGTATAGAAAGGGAAAGTGTCTTAACTTAAGTCATATAGAGAGGTAGTGGCAGATTGGTTCCCTTCCTACCTGTGATGTAGGTGATCCAAATATTATTAACCATTTTATTTTGCAAATAAGTAACTTGAAGCCAGAGTTCAATTACTTTGCCCTTTTAAATTCTAGAGCTGGGTCTTGAACTCAGGTCCTTAGACTTCGGGTCCAGAACTCTCTCCACTGAACTACACTGGTTATATAGACAGCCTGATTTCTAAGGTATATTTTTCATATTTCAGTTCAGACAGACCATGCCAAATCTACTAAAGAGAGTATGCAAAGAAAATACCTCCAGAAAAATCATCCTACATCCCCAGCTTCATTGTCATATTTTCCTATGCAAATACATTCTTCACTTGGATAGATATGAGCAGATTATCCCACAGGTGTTGAATTTTTTAGAGGACTTCTTTAGCAGAGGTGGAGACCATAAAGACTGTCGTAGGCTTAATGTAAAGGACCCTGTAGCCCAAAGAAGTTCTATGGGGTACTAGTAGACTACCAGGTGTCCCTTTTCCATTTTCTATCTCTCACCAGTCTCCAATCTCCATCCCCTGACATGGGACTGAAGACCTCTACTGCTGAGATGATAAACACAAGGGCAGGTGCCAGCAGCATGGTTCTACAGGAGGCCCCTGGGAACTTGTCCCTCTAGTGGTAAGTATAAGTAGGGTTTCAGATTATTTGGTTGGCACAGGTCTAGAAAGACCCCAATAAATGCCATCAGCTCCATTGCTGGAAATGAACTGCTCAAATGTCCAAAACTTCCTCGGTCTAAGAGAGATTCACAAATAAGCAGAACTTTACAAGTTAAGTCTACTCCTCCTGAGCAACAAAAGATGAAGCAGCACCATGGAACTGTCAAATAAAATGGATTTTCTGTTTATTTTTGTTTTTCTAAGCAGGTCACTTCCATTAAGGTAACATGGTATTGAGTGGATAGATTGCTAACCTGAGAGTCAAGAAGAAAAGGGTTTATATCTATTTCTTTTCCTTATAAATAGTAAGACAAATCAAATCCCTTTCCCTCCCTGGGCCTCAGTTTCCAGTTTCCTCTATAAACCGAGGGAATTGGACTAGATGACTTCTGAGGTTTATCTCAGTTCTAAATCTAGGATCTTATGTGTGACTTTGGGTAAATCAATCCCCCTAGACCTCCATTTCCTCCTCTGTAATATGAAAGGGTTGAACTAGATGGTCTCAGAAGCTCCTTCCATGCTGTATAAGACCTTGGATAAGTTACTTCCCCTCTATTCTGTTTCTTCTTCTGTAAGACTGAGAGGCTATACTACATTTCCTTTAAGGGACCTTTAAGATCTAGTTTTAGGATCTACCTGCTCATTTTCTCTCCATGAAGAGAGAGAGAGAGAGTGACTACTAACTGGTTATAGCAATTCAGGAAATAAAGGATGGATAGAAATTCAAAAGGCAGGGACTGAGGAAAGACAAAGAGAAGGGGTATTCAGGTCATTGGAATGGCATGGGCAAAGGCACAGAGGCAAGAAAGCAAGGAGTAGCTATGGGGGATGCAAAGTAGTCTCATTCGACTGGAACAAAGAATATGAGTGAATTATCACTGTGAATAGCAATAAAAATAGTGTTTTAAAGTTTAACAAAGTTTTTCCTCTCCTAGGACTTGAGAACTAATTTTGATGCCATTTTCACAAATGAAGAAATTGAGACCCAAAGAGGGTAAATAACTTGTTCAAAGTCACACAGCTGGTATCTGAACTGGTCAAATCTGCCATTGTTTTAGTACTTCCTTTTGGTTCATAATCATTTTTAACCTCCTCATTTTTCAGAGGGGAAACTGAGGTCCAACAAGAGGAAAAGACTTGATGATATTTAATCTTCTACTCATAAATTAATGCAGTAGAGCATTAGCTAAGAAAGGAGAAGAAATATGTTTAGAAAGGAGTTGATATGAATTGGGAAGATGACTAAGATATCTGGGTGCCTCAGGTACCTAACCTAAACTTTACTGAGTTCAAACATTCGGAGCATTGAGGGGGATACAAATCATAGGAGCATAGATTTTAGAATGGAAGATAACTTAGAACTCATCAATTCCAACCTCCTCATATTTCAAATGAGGAAACTGAGGCACAGAGAGCTTAGTGACCTTCATAGTTATACAGTTAATAGGTTTCTGAGATAAGATTCTAATCCAGGTCTTCCTAACTCAAGATCCAAGATGCATCAGATCAGTCAATCAATATGAAAACATGAAACATCTCAAGGAGCTTGCAATGCAAGAAAAGACATACAAAATAGATAAAGGGGAGTCTAAAAGGAGAGAAGGTCCTAGCAGTAGAATGGATTAGGAAGGCAGATAGAGGGTTTGAAGGAAAGCAGAGATTCTAAATGACAGAGGAATAATGTCTTGTACTTCCCCCTTGATGTCAAATATTAATACAAACCAAATACTGGATCTTAAAAGATGTCTGAGATGCCCATCAAGAGGCAGAACTGAGAAAGGAGGGGGTGAGTTTGACTTTAGCAGCTCTATGTTAGACCAAGTTAGACCCAGGCAAATTTGGTTATTTGGCTTGAGAGCAATTTCAGATATAAAGGAAGCTGCAAGCTGTTGAAGGGATTGGCTGCAGAATTGGAAGATAACCATATAACATTCCAATCAATTTCAAAAGTTGCACGGCCCAAAAGAGAAATACAAAGAAATATGCCAGAAGCTAAGGCTCACGGCCTAAGAGATGATCCAGGTTAATGGAAATGAGGTATTGGGGTCAGGGATAGGGGTTGAGAACCACCAAATAAATAGAACCTGCTTAATCACAACATTGGAGAATTTGTCTTGGCAATTCTCTCCATCCTTAGTGAGCTTTGCCAGGATTGTGAGTTTGACCCTCTTCAATCCTCAGTTTCCCTTCATCTGGCTACAGTTCACCATATTTAGAAAACCCCCAAAACTCTGGCCATTTTTCTACCATGCTACTTCGCTCTAGCTTCCACTGGCCCTGGGGACCCCAACTTCTAAATAGTGAGAATTCACCACACCTAGCCCAAACCAAAATCAACATGTTGCTCCCTAGCCAACTTCGGATAATGTTAAAAGTAGGGACCATGTATCGTTCCCCATTACCTCTCAGCTAGATGGTGCAGTGGATAGAACACTGGCCTTGGAGTCAGAAGGATGAGAGTTTGAATCCAACTTCAGACACTTGCCACTTACTAGCTGTGTGACCTTGGGCAAGTCACTTAACTATGATTGCCTTCCATCCAGGGCTGTCTACAGTCATCCTGATCCATATCTGGCCACTGGACCCAGATGGCTCTGGAGGAGAAAGTGAGGCTGGTGATTTAGCGCAGTGCCCCCTCACTCTAATCTAATTCATGTGCTTGTCATGACATCACCTCCCTGATGTCATGGTCTTCTTTGAGAAGGAAGGACAAACACTACCACCCAATTTTCTACATATAGCTTTAGGAACAATTATCAACTTTATATTTTTTTTAGGTTTTTTGCAAGGCAAATGGGGTTAAGTGGCTTGCCCAAGGCCACATAGCTAGGTCATTATAAAGTGTCTGAGACCAGATTTGAATAGGAACAATTATGAAAACAATACTAACATCCCTGGAAAAGAAGCAATCATCAATTACTCTATGTCTACTCACCATTGCTGTGACTGCATTAACAAAAAAAATTCTTCTTTGCCTACCATACCCTTATATATGCTGTCTTGTCCTATTAGAATGTAAAATATCTAAAAGCAGGCACTGCCTTGCTTTTAAATTTATCTGCACAGTATCTATGCATATACTATTAAGCACATACTAAATGCTTAATAAATATTCTTCATTCAGTTATTTATTTATCTGTCATGTTCAACTCCTCAGTACTGGTAATAGGTTTTTTTTTATTGATTCAATCTTGGTAATTGTCTATGCTCCCTCAGATCTGACATCTCAGTTCTTCCTGTCTACCCTGTACTAAACATGGACACCTTTCCTCCCACTTTTCCCTTGGTACCCAGTACATATGAGGAAATTTAGTTTCCATTGACCATAAGGGACTTGTGGTGATTCACATTCAATCAGACCTTGGTCACTCTCTGTATCAGAATAGTTAAAACATCTTCCTTTCCCCTAACACCCAACTACATGACTATCACTGTGATCTGACATGAAACATGGACTCAATGGTTGATCAAATATCTATCTATATTACCTCAATTACCTCAATACTCCCTATACCCGGAAGATTTGAGAATGCAAAAACGCTTGGACAGAGCTGCTTTGTCTTGGATGTTACCAATGAAGAGCAATTTAGCAAAACAAGATGCCTGGTGCATCTTGACCCAGATTCAGCATTTTCTTAGCCAGAACAAATGGTACCTCAGCTCCACCCCTCCATTAAAGAAGCAGTGATGATTATCATCTCCTAAAACAGGAATGATAATTTCTTACAAGTTTTGCCACACTTGAAATCCATCAATTAATTCAGCAACTTATATTTATTACACACTTCATCAGGGACAGAGAAGTAATGAGAAACAATTCTTGTGCAGGAGCTTAAACTTCAATATGGACATAATACCATCACTTGAAATTATTAGAGACCATAACAATGTGCATTATGGTACTTTACTCTGTGTTCTGGAGTTGAATAAGAGAAGTAGATTGAAATTCAGTTCAGTTCAATTCAATAAAGTAACTTCCTTCATACCAAGAAATAGGAAGCATGATAGAAAGCCAAAAATAAAATCATTCCTGCCCTATGGTAGCATCTCTTCTACTGGAGAGAAGCAACATTTATACATGAAGGCAGGAATTCCCGGAAACTCATTCTGCAAAAAAACTCCAAAAGCCATCAGATCATGACTCTAGCCAAACTTTAGAGGGGCAGAACCCACAGAAAGACTGAATAATACAATTTCCCAGTCCAAGACAACTTAAAAGTTCCACAGGAAAGCTCTGTTTCACCAGACCAGGGGTTGGAAAAAGCCACAGCCATAGTGCAGCCTAGGGACCACCAGGAACAGCTTGAGAGGGTTGTAAGAGAAGTCTGCCACCACAGTGAGTCCAGAACCAGCCTCACAGCAGCCCTGCTGTGAGAACCTGCAGCAGGAATCGGGAAAGCCAGGATTTACTCCAGAACACAGCCCACAGATGGTAAGGGGGTTGGGGGAGACTGCAGATGTCTCTCTGCTCTCCCTGGGGCAGGACTCTGCTGTTTGCCCACACTCAGATCCAGGTTGCAGTCTCAGCTCCCATACCACCATAGCCAAGCAGGGAGCTTCCTCACAACTCCAGGGCAGAGGGGAGGGCTGGTGGTCATCCACATCCCAGAGCACAGGCAAGAGAGCAGTCAGAGCCTCTCATAAGACCTTGGAGAAATTAAGGTCCCGGTGAGGTGTCCCAAAAAACCCCAAAGCCTTGAAAGTGCAGTAAATCAGTCATAGGGTGAGGAAATGAGCAAATAAAAGAAAAAGAAGAATCTAACCACAGAAAATTACTTTGGTGCCATGGAAGATTCAGAAGATGATAAAATCAAAGCTTCTATATCCAAAACCTCCAAGAGAAATAGAAAATGGGCTCAGGCTATGGATAAGCTCAAAAAAGACTTTGAAAAGCAATTAAGGGAGGTCAAAGAAAAAATAGAAGCAGAAATGAGAACAATGCAGATAAATCATGAAAACCAAATCAGTAGCCAGCCTGGTGAAAGAAATACAAAAAAATACTGGAGAAAATAATATGTTAAAAACCAGTTTAGGCCAAATGGAAAAAGCAACACAAAAGGTAAATGAGGAGAAGAATGCTTTAAAAAGCAGTATTGACCAGCTTGAACTGGAGATACAAAAGCTCTCTGAAGAAAATAACTCCTTCAAATGCAAAATGGAGCTAAACAAAACCAATGACTTTGCAAGAAATCATGAAGAAATAAAACTATTCCCCCCAAAACCCCAAATTAGAAGAAAATGTGAAATATCTCATAGGAAAAGCAACTGACCTCAAAAACAGATTCAGGGGACAGCTAGGTGGCACAGTAGATAGAGCACTGGCCCTGGAGTCAGGAGTACCTAAGTTCACATCCAGCCTCAGACACTTAATAATTACCTATCTGTGTGGCCTTGGATAAGCCACTTAACCCCATTGCCTTGCAAAAACTAAAAAGAAAAAAGAAAAAACAATAGATTCAGGAGAGATAATTTAAAAATTATTGGATAACTGCAAGTCACTACCAGAAAAAAAGCCTAGATATTATTTGTCAAGCAATAAAATAGACATTACAATTTCCAGCCAAGATGAAAGAGAAAAGACAGGCAGTGTGTTAAGTGCTGCTCTTTCCCCTCAAAAACAACATGAAAGAAACCTCTTAACAGAAATTCAATCCCAGAAAGGAAAGTTAGGAAAAGAACACCTACCATGAAGATCTGTCTAAGGGAACCATGGCTGAAACAAGAGACAAAAGCAGAGGGTCAGCGCTGAGACACCAGATAGGGAAGCCAGAGGGTTAGCCTCAGCTGTAGAGACTTTGGTAAGTGGCAGGTGCAAGGTCCAACTTTGGCCAGGGGAGAGGGGCTACAGGAGAGTGAGTTTCAACACAGAATTTCAGAGCACACCTGGAGAACAATCATCTGGGCCAAGGATCTGAGCTCTATACTTCAGCAGAGCCCTTTGCCCAGAACAAACCCACCCCCTCAGGCTCAGGTGTGGGCAACAGAGTTCACTCAAAGGAAAGAGATTAACTCCCTCCCCTAGGATCCAACCCATTGTTCAAGGTTAACTCAGACCCTGCAGCTAAGGGCCCCAAACAATCTAGAGAAAGCAACAAGCACCCCCTACTGGCCGGCCCTTGGAATTACTAAGCCAAGTGAACAAAGTCTCTAGGATCTTCAAAAGTAAAACTGTGAGAGAGAGCCCCCCCTAAAACAAGATCCTAGAAAGATGAAGAACGGCCAGCAGGAGGGGGCGCCCCTGGAAAAATACTTAGAAGAAATAGATGCTTTTTGTTAATTTTTTTTTTTACTTAAAGATTTTATTTATTTTGAGCTTTACAATTTTTCCCCTAATCTTACTTCCTTCCCACCACCTCCTACAGAAGGCAAGTTGCCAGTCTTTACGTGGTTTCCATGGCATACAATGATCCAAATTGAATGTGATGAGAGAGAAAATTTATCCTTAAGGAAGAAACATAACTTATAAGAGAGAGCAAGATCAGACAATAAGATATGAGGGTTTTTTCCTAAATTAAGGATAAAAGTCTTTGGTCTTTGTTCAAAGTCCACAGTTCTTTCTCTGGATACAGATGGTATTCTCCACTGCAGACAGCCACAAATTGTCCCTGATTGTTGCACTGATGGAATGAGCAAGTCTATCAGTGTTGATCATCACCCCTATGTTGCTGTTAGGGTATAGAGAGTTTTTCTGGTTCTGCTCATCTCACTCAGCCTCAGTTCATGCAAATCCCTCCAGTCTTCCCTGAATTCCCATCCCTCCTGGTTTCTAATAGAACAATAGTGTTCCATGACATACATATACCACAATTTGCTAAGCCATTCCCTAATTGAAGGACATTTACTTGATTTCCAATTCTTTGCCACCACAAACAGGGCTGCTATGAATATTTTTGTACAAGTGATGTTTTTACCCTTTTTCATCATCTCTTCAGAGTACAGATCCAGTAGTGGTATTGCTGGATCAAAGGGTATGCACATTTTTGTTGCCTTTGGGCATAGTTCCAAATTGCTCTCCAGAAAGGTTGGATGAATTCAGAGCTCCATGAACAATGTAATAGTGTCCCAGATTTCCCACAATCATTCCAACAATAATCATTTTCCTTTCTGGTCATATTGGCCAGTCTGAGAGGTGTGAGGTGGTACCTCAGAGAAGCTTTAATTTGCATTTCTCTAATAAGTAATGATTTACAGCAATTTTACATATGACTATATATTGCTTTGATCTCCTCATCTCTAAATTGCCTTTGCATATCCTTTGACCATTTATCAATTGAGAATGACTTTTTAAAAAACATTTGACTCAGTTCTCTGTATATTTTAGAAAGGAGTTTTTTGTCAGAAATATTAGTTGTAAAGATTGTTTCCCAGTTTATTATATTTCTTTTGATCTTGGTTACAGTGGTTTTATCTGTGCAAAACCTTTTTAATTTAATGTAGTCAAAATCATCTAGTTTGTACTTAGTGATGTTCTCTATCTCTTCCTTAGTCATAAACTGCTTCCCTTTCCATAGATATGACAGGTAAACAAGTCCTTGATATTCTAGTTTGCTTATAATATTGTTTCTATGTATAAATCCTATATCCATTTTGATTTTCTTTTGGTATAGGGTGTGAAGTGTTGGTATAATCTAAGTTTTTACCATACTAACTTCCAATTTTCCCAGTGGTTTTTCCCAAAGAGAGAGTTTTAATCCCAATAGCTGGACTCTTTGGGTTTATCAAACAGCAGAATATTATAATCATTTCCTGCTATTGCCCCTAGTCTATTCCACTGATCCACCACTCTATTTCTTAGCCAATACCAGACAGTTTTGATGAATGATGCTTTATAATATAATTTTAGATCAGGTAGGGCTAAGCCACCTTCTTTTGCACTTTTTTTAATTGAATCCCTGGAAATTCTTGACTTTTCATTTCTCCATATGAAGTTCCTTACAATTTTTTCTAATTCATTAAAGTATTGTTTAGGAATTTTGATTTGTAGGGCACTAAACAGGTAGTTTAGTTTTGGTAGAATTGTCATTTTTATTATATTAGCTTGACCCATCCATGACCAGTTGATGTTTGCTCAGTTATTTAAACCTGATTTCATTTGTGTGAGAAGTGTTTTGCAATTGTTTTGAAAATGTTTCTGAGTGTGCCTTAGCAAATAGACTCCCAGGTATTTTATACTGTCTGGGGTTACTCTGAATGGGATTTCTCTTTATAGCTCTATTCTGTATCTTGCTAGTCATATATATATATATATATATATATATATATATATATATATATATATTTAAAAGTTGAAGATTTATGAGAGTTTATTTTTTTTATCCTGCAACTTTGCTAAAATTACTAATTGTTTCCAGTAGGTTTTTTGGATGATTTCTTGGGATTCTCTAGGTATACCATCATGTCATCTGCAAAGAATGAGAGTTTTGTCCCTTCCTTCGCATTTATAATTCCATCAATTTTCTTTTTCTTCTCTAATTGCTGAAGCTAATAATTTTAATATGATATTGAATAGTGGTGGTGATAATGGGCATCCTTATTTCACCCAGATCTTATGGGGAGTGCCTCTCCTTGTTGAATATAATGCTTGTTCATGGTTTCAAATAGATCCTGATTATCATTCTAAAGAACAATCTATTCATCCCTACACTATCTACTGTTTTAGTAGGAATGGGTGCTGTATTTAGTCAAAAGCTTTTTCAGGGGAGGCTAGGTGACACAGTGGATAGAGCACCAGCCTTGGAGTCAGGAGTACCTGAGTTCAAATCTGGCCTCAGACACTTAATAATTACCTAGCTATGTGGCCTTTGGCAAGCCACTTAATCCCCATTGCCTTTCAAAATCTAAAAAAAGGTTTTTCAGCATCAATTGATGGAATCATATGATTTCTGATAGATTTGTTATTGATATAATTAATTATACTAACAATTTTCCTAATATTGAACCAACCCTGCATTCCTGGGATAAATACTACTTGGTCATAATGTATTGTCCTAGTGATAACTTGTTGTAATAGTTTTGTTAAGATTTTATTTAAGATTTTTGCATCTATATTCATCAGGGAAATAGGTCTATAATTTTCTTTCTCTGTTTTAACTCTTCCTGGTTTAGGTATCGGCACCATATTGGTGTCATATAAAGACTTAGTCAGAGTTCCATCTTCCCCTATCTTTCCAAAGAGTTTATATAGAATTGGAACCAATTGTTCCTTAAATGTTTGATAGAATTCACTTGTGAATGCATCATAGCATGGAGATTTTTTCTTAGGGAGTTCAATGATGGCTTATTGAATTTCTTTTTCTGAGATAGGGTTTTTATGTATTTAATCTCCTCTTTATTTAACCTGGGAAACTTATATTTGGGTAAAACTTCATCCATTTCACTTAGTCAAATTTATTGGCATAGTGTTGGGCAAAATAATTCTGAATTTTTACTTTAAATTCCTCCTCATTGGTGGTGAGTTCATCTTTTTCATTTATGATACTAGCAATTTGGTTTCCTTCTTTATTTTTTTAAATAAAATTTACCAGAGGTTTATCAATTTTATTGGGTTTTTTCATAAAACCAATTCTTTATTTTATTTATTAATTCAATAGTTTTTTGCTTTTGCTTTTATTAATTTCTCCTTTAATTTTTTAGAATTTCTAATTTGGTATTTAATTGGAGGTTTTTAATTTGTTCTTTCTCTAATTTTTTTTATTTTCACATTTAGTTCATTAATTTCCTCTTTCTCTAATTTATTCATATAAAAATTTAAAGATATAATATATCCCCTGATTGCCACTTTGAGTGAATACCATAGGTTTTGGTATGTTGTTTCATTATTGTCATTATCTAGGTTGAAATGATTAATTCTTTCTATAATTTGTTGCTTGATCCACCCATTCTTTAAAATAAGATTATTCACTTTCCAATTAGTTCTGGTTCTATATCTCCATGGCCCAATACTGCATATGATTTTTATTGTATTGTGATCTCAGAAAAAATGTATTCACTCTTTCTGCCTTTCTTCAATTTATCATTAGGCTTTTATTCTCTAGTACATGATCAATTTTTGTATTAGTGCCATATACTACAGAGAAAAAGGTATATTCCTTTTTATCCCCATTCAATTTCCTCCATAAGTCTATCATATCTATGTTTTCTAACAATCTATTTACCTCCTTAACTTCTTTCTTGTTTATTTTATGATTATATTTATCTAAATCTGAGACCAGGAGGTTGAGGCCTCAAACTAGTAGAGTTTTGCTGTCTTTGTCTTCCTGTAGTTCTTTCAGCTTCAAAGAAACAGATTATGACCCAGAGAGATCTAACACTTCTGAGGAGAAAATGAATTGTTCTCCAGTCCAGAAAGTCTTCCTTGAAGAAATAAGGAAGGAGTTTAAAAATCAATTGGAATAATTGGGAAAAGAAACTTAGAGAAAATCAATATCTTGCAACAAGAAAACAAATCCTTGGAAAATACAATTGGACAAATACAAAATGAGAAAAACTCTCTCAGAACTTCCATTGTGAAAATACATAAAGAAAATGATTCTCTCAAAACTACACTTGGTCAAATGGAAAACTCCTTCAAAAATAGAATTGACCAACTGGAAAAGGAGTAGAAAAAGATAAATAAAGAAAATTCTTGTTCTCTAAATAAAGAATGGAATCAGTGGAAACTAATGACTTCATGAGACAACAAGATTCTGTAAAACAAAACCAAAAGATCAAAAAAGATAGAAGAAAATGTAAAATACCTCATCAGCAAAACCACTGACCTCGAGTGCAGATCAAGAAGGGACAACCTGAGAATTATAAACCTTCATGAAACCACTGAAGAGAAAAATGCCTGGACTTAATATTACAGAATTTTAGTGATAGAAAATTGTCCTGATATCATGGAACTAGAGGGCAAACTAGTTGATGAAAGAATACATTGATCCCCTCCAGAAAGAGATCCTAAATGAAAACACCAAGGGATGTTGTGGCCAAATTCCAGAACTATCAGATAAAAGAAAAAAATATTAAAAAATAACCAGAAGGGGCGGCTAGGTGGTGCAATGGATCAAGTACCGGCCTTGGAGTCAGGAGTACCTGGGTTCAAATCTGGTCTCAGACACTTAATAATTACCTAGCTGTGTGTCCTTGGGCAAGCCACTTAACCCCATTTGCCTTGCAAAAAAAGTAACCAGAAAGAAAATATTTAAATACGAAGGAGCCACAATAAGGATTACGCAGGACCTGGCTGCCTCAATATTAATGGACTGAAGGGTCTGGATTGAGATATTCTGAAGAGCAAGGGAGCTTGGAATGCAGCCAAGAATCCACTATCTGGCAAAGCTGAGCTTTCTTGTCCAGGAGAAAAGATGGACATTTAATGAAATGGGAGACTTCCAAAATTTCCAGATGAAAAGACCAGAGCTAAATAGAAAATTTGAACATCAAACAAGAAGCTCCAGAGACACATGAAAAAGTTTAAAAAAAGGTAAAGGAAAAAAAAACTATTATCCAACAAGATGAAACTGGATATATACCCATTCACTTGATAGAAAGAGTCCTATAAATCTTAAGAATTGCAACTCTATTAGAGAGAATATACTTAGCCAGATAAGATGGATACTCATAACTTTTCTGTGACTCAGAATGATTTAAAAATAATACCTCCTTAAAAAGGGGGACAGGAAGGTGATGGGAGGAGGATGGAGGAGATTGAATGGGGTAAATCTCATTACATCAAGGTACAGATGATCTGTTGTAATAGAGGTGAAGAAGGGAGGAGGTGAGAATCACCTGAATCTTCATCTCATCAGACTTGGCTTAAAGTTAACTTAGACACATTCAGTTAAATTAAGAAACTTATCTTTCTTTTCAAGCATTAAAAGGGGGAAATGGGAGCGGGGATGGGGAAGGGGAGAAAAAGGGAAGTAACAGAAGGAAGGGAAGAAGGGGGAGAAGGAAAAGAGAAAAGAAAGGGGAGGGGGTTGATATAGAACGGCAAACACACTGAAGGTGGCAGTATTCAGAAACAAAATACTGGGAAATATGGGAAAAGGGGAAAAATACAAATAGAAAGAAAATAGCATGGAGGGCAAAAAAGAATTAGTAAATATAACTTTGAATGTGAATGGGATGAACTCTCCCTGAAAATGCCAGCAAATGGTGAAGTGGATTAAAAACTAGAATCCTACAATATGCTACTTAGAAGAAACTCATTTGAAGCAGATGTAAAGGTAAAATCTTGGAGTAAACTATATTTTGCTTCATCTGAAGTGAAAAAAGTAGGAGTAGCAATCCTTATCTCAGACAAAGCAGGTGCAAAACTAGATAGCATTAAAAGAGATAAGGAAGGAAACTATAGCCTCCTATAAGGTACCATAGACAATAAAGTGATTTCAATACTGAATATGTATGCACCCAGTGGTATGGCATCCATACTTTTAGAGGAAATGTTAAAAGAGCTACAGGAAGATATAAACAGCAAAACTCTACTAGTGGGAGACCTCAACCTCCCACTATCAGATTTAGATTAATATGATCATAAAATAAGCAAGAAGGAAGTTAAGGAGGTAAATAGATTGTTAGAAAACATAGATATGATAGACCTATGGAGGAGATTGAATGGGAATAGAAAGGAATAAACTTTTTTTTTCTGCAGTACATGGCACTTACACAAAAATTGATCATGTACTAGGGCATATAAACATAATGATCAATTGCAGAAAGGCAGAAATAGTGAATACATCTTTCTCAGAGGATAATGCAATAAAAATATATGCAATATTGGACCAGGGAGATAGAGACCCAGAATTAATTGGAAATTTAAAAGCCTCATTTTAAAGAATGTGTGGATCAAGCAACAAATTATAGAAAGAATTAATATTTCATCCTAGACAATGACAATAATGAAGCAACATACCAAAACCTATGGGATATACTCAAAGTGGCTGTCAAGGGTTAAAATATATCTTTAAATGCTTAGATGAATAAATTAGAGAAACAAGAAATCATTGAACTAAATATGAAACTGAAAAAAAATTAGAGAAAGAACAAATTAAAGACCCCCAATTAAATACCAAATTAGAAATTCTAAAAATTAAAGGAGAAATTAATAAATTCAAAAGCAAGAAAACTATTGAACTAATAAATAAAACCAAGAGCTGGTTTTATGAAAAAAAAAACAATAAAATTGATAAACTTCTGGTCCATTTGTTTAAAAAAAAGAAAGAAGAAAACCAAATTGCTAGTTTCATAAATGAAAAAGGTGAACTCACCACCAATGAGAAGGAAATAAAAGTAATAATTTGGAATTATTTTGCCCAACTCTATGCCAATAGATTTTACAATCTATGTGAAATGGATGAATATTTACAAAAATATAAGTTGCCCAGATTAAATGAAGAGTTAATTAAAAATCTAAATATCACTGTCTCAGAAAAAGAAATTCAACAAGCTATTATTGAACTCACTAAGAAAAAAAGCTCCAGGGCCTGATGGATTCACAAGTGAATTCTATCAAACATTTAAGGAACAATTGGTTCCAATTATATATAAACTCTCATGGAAAAATAGGTGAAGACAGAACTCTGGCTAATTCTTTCTATGACAACAATATGGGGCTGATATCTAAACCAGGAAGAGTTGAAATAGAGAAAGAAAATTATAGACCTATTTCCCTGATGAATATAGATGCAAAAATCTTAATAAAATCTTAACAAAACAATTACAACAAGTTATGACTAGAACAATATATTATGACCAAGTAGTATTTATCCCAAGAATGCAGAGTTGGTTCAATATTAGGAAAATTGTTAGTATAATTAATTATATCAACAACAAACCTATCAGAAATCATATGATTATATCAATAGGTGCTGAAAAGGTTTTTGACAAAATACAGCACCCATTCCTACTAAAAACACCAGAGAGTGTAGGAATAAATGGACTGCTCCTTAGAATAATAAGCAGTATCTATCTGAAACCATCAGCAAGTATTTATATTCAATGGGGAGAGGCTAGAGGCATTCTCCACAAGATCAGGTGTGAAACAAGGATGCCCATTATTAATACTACTACTCAATATTCAATTCTATATTCCAAAAATCTTAAAATTATGCATCAAACTAAATTTTCAAGAGACAGAACCCACAGAAAGATCCAGTGAGGCAATTCTCCAGACCAAGATAACCTGGAAAATAGTGAAAAGGCTCTGCTCCACAGGGTTAGAGGGGAGCCTGGGAGCTGAGCTCATGGCAGCAGGGGCAGTTCCTTGACCTATGCCCAGGGGAGCACCGGGCACAAATAGGAGGATCAGTGGAGGGGACCTCTGCCAGAGCAAGCAGAGAAAGCCCAAGCCCTCTGGGCAGTTGCAGCAGTCAGCTCAGCAGCTAAGGCCACAGTGTAGCACAGATCCTGGAAACAGAAGCAGGCTTGAAGCTAGTAAGCAGGAGTGGAGTCTGTAATCAGCAGCCCCAGGCAACTGAGCCTTGAGTACTCAGCCCACCAAAGGTAGGGGAGTGGAGAGAGACTTCAGAGGTTTGTCCTCTGTGCCTGGAACAGGACTCGGGGGATCTGACCACATTCAGATCTAGATCACAGTCTAGGCCCCCCATAGAACAGGCTCCCCTCAACCTCAGCCCCATGGCAGAGGGGTGAGCTTGTGGTCATTGACAGACCAGGAGGGAAGTCAGAGCTTCACACACTGAGATCCTTGTGGGGGGGGTATTCGAATAATACTCAAAAGCTCAGGAAGCACCCCAAACCCAGGAAAAGGCTGGAGAAATGACTAAACAGAGAAAAAAGAGGAACACCACTGAGAAGTACATTGTCTATAATCCAAGAAAGATCAAAATACTCAATCTGAAGTTGAGTAAGTACAAGCTCCTGCATGTAAAGACTCCAAGAAAAATGGAAATTGGGCTCAGGCTATGACAGAGGTCAAAAAAGATTTGAAAATCAAGTAAAG
Organism: Macrotis lagotis; assembly: GCF_037893015.1. NCBI lineage: Eukaryota > Metazoa > Chordata > Mammalia > Peramelemorphia > Peramelidae > Macrotis > Macrotis lagotis. Next base: position 19,814,895 of record NC_133666.1, read on the forward strand.
GAGATAGAAGAAAATTTGGGAAAAGAAATGAGAGAGATGCAGAACAAACATGAAAAAGAAATCAGCAGCTTAATCAAGGAGATCCAAAAATGCTGAAGAAAATAACATGTTAAAAATCAACATAGGTCAAATGGATAAAACAATTTAAAAAGTGGAGGAGAAGAATGCTTTAAAAAGCAGAATTGGACCGATGGAAAAAGAGATAAGAAAGCTCTCTGAGGAAAAATATATAGAATGGAGCTAAAGGAAGCTGATGATTTTATGAGAAGTCAAGACACAGTACTTCAACACCAAAAGAATGAAAAATTAGAAGAAATTGTGAAACATCTCATTGATAAAACAACTGATGTGGAAAATAAATTCAGGAAAGTTAATTTAAAAATTATTGGGATACCTGAAAGTCATGATCAGGAAAAGAGCCTTGACCTCATTTTAAAAGAATTTCTACAATAAAATTGCCCTGATATCCTAGAAGCAGAGGGAAAAATAGAAATTGAGAGAATTCACTGATCTCCCCTAGAAACAGATCTAAAAATGCAACTGCCAGGAATATTATAGCCAAGTTCCAGAACTCCTAAGTCAAAGAGAAAATATTAAAAGCAGCCATAAGAACACAACTCAAATATCATGGAGCTGCAGTCAGGATCACACAGGACTTAGCAGCAGCTACATTAAGGGCTCATAGGGCTTGAAACATAATATTCCAGAAGGCAAAAGTGCTTGGAATGCAACTTAGAATCAACTTCCCAGCAAAACTGAACATCCTCTTCCAGGGGAAAAGATGGACTTTCAATGAACCAGGGTAATTTCAATTGTTCCTGTTAATACAAATAGAGCTGAACAGAAAGTTTGACCTTCAAATAGAGAACTCAGGTGAAGCATAGAGAGTGGAGGAGAAGGGCAAAATATGAGGGACTTAATGATGATGAACTACATATATTCCTGCTTAGAAAAATGATAGTGATAATGTTCATATAAAACTACACATTTAATAGAACAGGTAGAAGGAGCTTTTATAGATAAATCACAGGAGAGAGCTGAATGTGAAGATATAATGTATTGTAAAAATTGAGTCAATGGCTACAAGGGAAACATAATGGGAGAAATAGAAAGGAGAGGTGGAATAGGCTAAGATATTTTGTATAAGTTTTTTTTTTCATTGCAATGAGCTGTTCCAATGATAGGGAAGACAGGGAAGGCAAGGGGCAATGACAGAACCTTCACTCTCATCAGAGATGAGTGAAAGAGGAAACAGCATATACACTCAATGGGGTATAGACATACAGAGTAAAAAGAAGAAGGGGGACAAGAGGAAGGAGGGGATATGAGTGATGGAGGAGAGAGTGGATCATGGGGAAGAGTGGTAAGATAGAATGCATTTTCTTTTTTACTTTTTGCAAGTGGCTGGAACTGGGTGATTGCTGGGTCTTAGGGGTGGTATGTGGCCTCGGGTAATCTTGGCCTCAGGGTCAGTGATCAGTTCCCTGTGTCATTCAGGTATCCTACAGCACATTTTAGAAGAGTTACAGAGTGAAAGGAAAGAAAAAATATAGTATATGGTGGTGGGGTGGTATAAATGGAGGGAGTTATGATCAGCAACAACAACTGTAGAAAAATATGGAAGTAGCTTTGGTGATGTACTTATCATAAAGAATGTGATCCGGCCGAGACAGAGCTGGTGGTGTTGGAACACAGACTGAAGCTTATTTTTTCTCTTCCCTTTACTTTATTTCTCATGAGCGTCTATATTTTTTGGGGGGAGGGGGTATTATGTTTGCTCTTAAACAATAATATTTTAGTAATGTATAAAAAGCATCATTTGCACAAAAATGAAAATAAATAAATAAATGCATTTGAAAAAAAGAAATGTTAGCTTCAGCAGTAAGAGAAGAAAAAGAATTTGAAGAAATTAGAATTGGGAAGGAATAGACAAAACTCTTACTCTTTGCAGATGACATGATGGTCTACCTAGAGAATTCCAAAAAATCATCTCAAATCTACAAGAAATAATTAACAACTTTAGCAAAGTAACAACATATCCAATAAACCCTCGTAAATCCTCAACATTTCTATATATGACTAGCAAGATACAACAGACAAAGCTAGAAAGAGAAATCCCATTCAAAGTAACCTCAGACAGTATAAAATATCTGGGAGTCTACCTGCCAAGGCAGACTCAAAAACTGTTTGTAAACAATTAAAAAACACAAAATAAAATAAGATTTAAAAAACTGGGCAAACATCAACTGCTCATGGAGAGGTTGAGCTAATATATTAAAAATGACAATTCCACCAAAACTAAACTATCTGTTTAGTGCTCTACTAATCAAAATTCCAAAAAAAAATACTTTAATGAGTTAGAAAAAGTTGTAAATAAATAGTAAAATAAAAAATAAAAAAGTCAAAATAAAAAGTCAAGAATTTCCAAGGATTCAATGAAAAAAAGTACAAAAGAAGGTGGCTTAGCCTTACCAGATCTAAAATTATATTATAAAGCATCAGTCATCAAAACTTTCTGTTATTGGCTAAGAAATAGAGTGGTGGATCAGTGGAATGGACTAGGTGCAATAACAGGAAATGATTAGAGTAATCTTCTGTTTGATAAACCCAAAGAGTCCAGCTATTGGGATAAAAACTCTCTCTTTGATAAAAAGTGTTGGGAAAATTGGAAGTTCATATGAAAGAATCTTAGATTAGACCAACACCTCACACCCCATACCAAGAGAAGATCAAAATGGATATGGGGTTTAGACACAAAAAAAGAATATTATAAGCAAACTAGAGATCAAGTAGTAGTTTACCTATCAGATCTATGGAAAGGGGAGCAGTTTATGACCAAGGAAGAGATGGAGAACATCATTAAAAGCAAACTAGATAATTTTCATTTCATTAAATTAAAAAATCACTGTAACCATAATCAAAAGAAATGTAGTAAATTGGGAAACAATTTTTACAACTAGTATTTCTGACAAAGGACTCATTTCTAAAATATACAGAGAACTGAGTCACATTTTCAAAAAAAAACAAGCCATTCCCCAATTGACAAATGGTCAAAGGATATGCAAAGGCAATTTACAGATGAGGAAATCAAACCAATCCATAATGATATGAAAAATTGCTCTAAATCATTAATAATTAGAGAAATTCAAATTAAAACATCTCTGAGTTACCACCTCCCGCCTCTCAGACTGGCCAATATGACCAGAAAGGACAATGATCAATGTTGGAAGGGATGTGGGAAATCTGGGACACCAATACATTGTTGGTGGAGCTGTGAACTCATCCATCCTTTCTGGAGAGCAATTTGGAATTATGCCCAAAGGACAACAAAAATGTGCATACACTTTCATCAATTCCAATACTGTGTATATACACCCTGAGGAGATTAGGAAAAAGTCTAAAAACATCACTTGTTCAAAAATATTCATAGCAGCCCTGTTTGTGGTGGCAAAGAATTGGAAATTAAGTGAATGTCCTTCAATTGGGGAATGGCTTAGCAAACTGTGGTATATGTATGTCATGGAACACTATTGTTCTATTAGAAACCAGGAGGGATGGGAATTAAGGGAAGCCTGGAAGGATTTGCATGAATTGATGCTGAGCAAGATGAACAGAACCAGAAAAACATTGTACACCCTAAAAGCAACATGGGCGTTATTATCAACCTTGATGGACTTACTCATTCCATCAGTGCAACAATCAGGGACAATTTGGGGCTGTCTGCAATGAAGAATACCATCTGTATCCAGAGAAAGAACTGTGGAGTTTCAACAAAGACCAAGGACTATTACCTTCAATTTAGAAAAAAAAACCATTATCTTATTATGTAATTTTGCCATCTCTTATACTTTATTGTTCTTCCTTAAGGATATGATTTCTCTCTCATCACATTCAACTGAGATCAATGCATACCATGGAAACAATGTAAAGACTAACAGAATGCCTTCTGTGGGGAGTGGGGGGAAGGAAGCAAGAATGGGGAAAAATTTGTAAAACTCAAAATAAATAAAATCTTTCTGCAAAAAGAAAAGAAATAATATGGCAAAATAGCCCTAAGATCGTAGAAGTAGAGGGTAAAATAGAGATTGAGGGAACTCACTCATCACCTCCTGAAAAGAGGTCCCAAAAGAAAAACTTCCAGGAATATTATAGCCAAATTCCAAAACTCCCAAGTCAAAGAGAAAATACAAAAAGCTGCCAGAATCAATTCAACTACTGTGGCTTTATAGTCAGGATTACACAGGATCTGGCAGCATCTAAATTGAGGACTCCTAGGGCTTGGAATATGATTTTTCCAGAAGGCAAAAGATCTTGGTTTACAACTGAGACTCAACTACCCAACAAAACTGAACATCCTCTTTCTGGGGAAAAGATGAACTTTCAATGAAACAGGGAACTTTCAAGCTTTCTTATTGAAGGGGCGGCTAGGTGGCGCAGTGGACAGAGCACTGGCCCTGGAGTCAGGAGTACCTGTTTTCAAATGCAGTCTCAGACATTTAATACTTCCCTAGCTGTGTGGCCTTGGGCAAGCCACTTGACCCCATTTGCCTTGCAAAAACCTAAAAAAAACTTTCTTATTGAAACAACCAGAGCTGAACAGAAAGTTTGATCACCAAGTACAGGACTCAGGTGAACCATAAAGGGGGTGAACGAGAAGGACTAGTTAAGAGGAACTGACTGATGTTGAATTGCTTGTATTTGTCCATGGGAAGAAAATACTGATAACTCAATAAAAACTTTCTCATTTATAAGAGCTGTTAGAAGAAGCATATACACACAGGGCACAGGAAGGAGTGGAATATAATGGTATAATATAGTAAAAAGATGGACTCAGTGGGTGACAAAGGAAAGTACTGAGAGGAAGAGAAAAGAGAGGAAGAAGGGGTCAAGTTATTTCACATAAGAGTCAAGAAAAAGCTTTTTCAATGGAGTGAAACAGGGGAAGGCGAGGGGGAATGAATGAGCCTTCATTCTCATCAGAAATGACTCAGAGCGGAAATAACATACACACTTAATAGGGTATAGAAATCTATTTTACCATAGAAAAAAATGAGAAGAAAGGGATGGGGTAAGGGGGAATGGGAGGGAGGGCAGGGGGAATAGATGATAGAAGAGAGGGAAGATCGTGGGAGAGGATACTCAGATACAACACACTTTGAACAGGGACAATGTGAAAGGAGAGAGAGAAAATAGAATAAATAAGAGTGGGAAGGAATAGAATGAAGGAAATACAGCTAGTAATAACAACTGTGGGAAAAACATTAAGGCAATTTCTTTGGTGGATTTAAAATAAAGAAGGCAACTCATCCCAGAAACAGAGCCATTGAAATCTCAACACAGACTAAAATACATTTTTTTCTCTCTCACTATTCTTGAGGTTTCACATCTTCTTGGGGGGGGAGGTTATGTTTAATCTCATAATAAGATGATTGCTATAATATAAAATATATTTTATTAGCTATTTCTGAATTCCCCTTAAAAAGACACTTAACACAGTATTTGGTGCATAGTAGACACTTAATAAATTCTTATTCCCTTGTTTCATGGTTGAGGAATCAAGGATCATGTAAAGAAAAAAGAGCTCATTACTCACTAGAGAATCAAGAAAACCTTAATATGAGTGAAATGTTAGTAGGCAGAGTTGAGGAAAGGGAGTGAGGAGAGCATTCCAGGCAAAGAGAAGGGTGTGAAGAAAGGCCCCAGATTCAAGTGAAGAGAACACTGAGTGATGGGGGAGGGGATGGAGAAGGAGATTTCTCTTCAAATATGTGAAGGGCTGTCACTGACACTTAGAAGGATTCCTTTTGTTCAGAAGATAGAACTAGATGCAGTAGGTAGAATATACAAAAAAAGCAAATTTCTTATTATCTAAGAACTTCTCTATCATTGAGATCATATCAAACAAAGAATGAACTGTTTCCTAAGACAAAAAATATTTTCTTGCTGGGAATGTTCACATAAAGTACAGACATCATGTGACTGAGATGCTGGGGAGCGAATTCATGTTTCAAAGGATCAGATTAGACTGCCTCTGTGCTATTTTCAGTGAGTGAACAAATGACCTTATTGGGTTAAATTGGTAGGAAAGGCTAATGGACTAACACATTTGGATATGGAAGGTACCTTAGAGACCATCTAGTTGAACTACTTCAATTTATAGATGAGGAAACTGAGGCCAAGGAGGTTATGTGATTTTCCCAAAATTACATATGGCATCCTAGATCTCAAACTGAACAACCTCAGGCCAGATAGTTTAATCCTTTTGTTTTACAAAGAAGGAAACTCAAGTTCAGGGAATTTAGGTGACTTGCTCCAGGTCACATATAGTATCATGAGTTTAAATCCTGTCTCACATTTTTACTATCTGTATGGCCTTGGGCAAACTATTTTCCCTCTGTGGACTGCAATTTCCTCACATGTAAATTATGAGGTTGAATTACATGGTTTCTGATTTCCCTTCCAACTCTAAAGTTGGGCTTCTATGAATGACTTTGGACAAGTCACTTAACCTCCCTTGGTTTGGATTAGATGTCTTCTGAGGTCTCTTTCTATATCTAGATCTAATTATCTTATGGATAAAAAATTATGGATTCTCTGAAGACTCCTTGAGTGACAAGGAAAAGGGGTAATCTGAGTGTGTGCTGGGTATCAGAAGGAAGCTAGTTTGGATTTAAGAATTAGCTCTATGACTTGCTACATGGATAATTCCCATGCAGTTAATCCAGAGTGTAGCCCTAACTTAATACGCTTTCTTTGAAATGCTTTCTAGAATCTCATAATCTAAACAGATTAGAAACCACAGTGGTTCTGACCTTCAATGCCATATGCTTTAGCCTTTGAGCAAGAAACAAAATAAAAACAAAATATTTGACTTGTTTTTCTTTAAGGAGAACAAAAACACCCTGGAATGTATTTAGAAGAGGATCCCAGCAACAGTGAAAATGTAGATAAAAATTCTCAAAGAGTTAGTACACAGAGTGAATAAATACTTCTTCAGAACATGGGATTCTCTTCTTATAAACAAAGCTTTTTGACATCAGGTAGGAAATTGTAACCATTTTTCTCTTTTACTACTTTTTCTGATTTGTTGCACTGAATATTCTGTTTTATCCCATGCGTGGGGAATGACTTGCTAATTATATTTCCTTTACATGCTCCTGAGCTGATTGGATTGGTGGGAGACCTTAACCATATTTGGTTATATCAACAATCCAAATTTATATGTTTACTACAACTCTAACAGCTCTAAAGGAGACTGTGGCGATGAAACCCATCATGATCGATGAAACCCATCATGATCGTATCATCACTGCTGCCATTCAATAGTGGTATGGGATTAGCAAGAATTCTCCACATAAGCTCTTATTTTGATTTTACCACTATCTGTCCTTGAGAAGTAAGCATTTATATCTGGAAAGCTTCTCACTGAATTAATCAGTTCAGGAAAGTGACCAGGTGTTGCCCAGGATGAATGAAAAGCATGTGCTAAGTGCTGGGAAAAATATTTAAAAAGACAATTCCTGCCCTCAAGGAGCTTATTTGTTAATAGGGAAAGATAACATAAACATAATGAAGAATGGAGATCAGAAAGGGTTACTTTGTTCTGGAGCAGGTAAAAGGGCAGTCAGATGTTGAGATGACTTGGATGAGAGAATCTAAAAACCATTTTAACTGTTTTTCTCTAATGGAGTAAGCCTTCAAGCCAATAACAAGCAGTGAGAACCCTAACTTAACTGGCCTATTGATTCTGTTTCTAATCATTTTTTCATTACTTCATTTATGAGTATTTCACTCACAAACCATTTAAATCATAGAATGTCAGAGTCAGAAGGAACCCAGAAGACCATCTAATCACTCATTTTTACAGATGGGAAAACTGAGACTTAGTATAAATGAAGTGGTTTAGGCACATATAGTTTGAATTCATTCAAATTTGCTAGTTTTCATCTTGAAAGATAAAATGAGTCAAGTTGTGATGGGAAGAGAATCTTCCCAGAGGATGATAAAAAAAAGAATCTCGGGAGTCTTCTGACCTAACCCCCACATTCTAGAGATGAGAAAAATAGACTCAGGAAAGTGAACTTAGATGGGTAGAAAGTAGAAGACCTGGAATTTGAATTCAGGTCCCATGATTTCAAGTGGAGTTCTCCAAGATCAGTGTGCTTTCCACTGCCTTTAATCATATCCTATTCTATGCAAAGCACTTTTCTACCCGGTCAAGATTTTTTCAATCTTAAATCATCCAGAATGTTGACTAACTCTCCAGCTTTGTGTCATCAGCAAAATTGATAAGCATGTCACCTACACCTTTATCCAAGTAACTAATTTTTTTCTTGTTTTTCTTTTAAATAATATTTTTCCAATTCACATAAAGATAATTTTTAACATTCATTTTTTATAAAATGGCGAGTTCCAATTTTTTTTTCCTTCTTAAGATGGAAAGCAATTAAGTTACATATGTGCAATCATGTAAAGCATATTTCCACATTAGTCATGTTGTGAAAAAAGAAACAGAACAAAAGGGACAATCCTATGAAAAAATAATGAAAGTGAAAATACTGTACTTCAATTTACAGAGCTTCCCATCAGCATACTCCATCAATTCTTTTTCTGGCTGTGGATAATATTTTACAACATGTCTTTTGGAATCGTATTACTGAGAAGAGCTAAGTCAATCATAGTTGATCATCATACAAGGTTGCTGTTCAAGTAATTGATTTTTAAAAAATTAACAGCACAGAACTAAGGTCAGCTCCCCAGGGAACTCTCCTGAAAACCTTCCAAGTTGGCATTAATCCATTAATAACTATTCTTAGGGTCTAGTCATTAAATTAGTTCTGAATCCATATAATAATACCATCATCTAGCCCACAGAGTTTCCAGAAGAAAAATGTGAGAAGGTTTAATAAACACTGTGTAAACTCTAGACAATCTATACTTACAGCATTCCCCCTAATCTACCAGTTTCATAAGTCTGTCATAAAAGCAAAGACAGGGTGCCTGACATGATCCATTCTTGGTTGAAGCCATGCTAACTTTTTGTAATCACTGCTTCTTTTCTTAAAGTTCATGATCCATCAATTTAATTAAACATGAAAGGATTTTGCCAGGAATCAAAGTGAAGTTTTTATTACCTTTGGGGAGTCTACTTTCTACTCTTTTTTTTTAACAAATTGGTACATTTGTCTTTCTCTAACACTACAACATGTCTCTTATTCTCAACGCTCTTTAAAATACAGTGGTTCAGCCGTCACATCTGCCAATTCTTCCAGTAGCCCAGGATGCAGTGAATCTGGTCCTGATAACTTGTGCACAACAAGAAAAAACTAGCAAACTAGGCTGTCTTTTACCATCTACTTCTCTTGGGTATCATCTCTCTGTTGACCTTTTTTTGGTTGTCTTTCCCAATCCAAAAATCATTTTTCTTGTCAGGAAAAAAATAGAAGCAAAATAGGAATTGACCATCTCTGCCCTCTTTCTGCCATCAACTATCATTTTCCCACCCTCCCCAAGCTATCATCTTATCCTTTCTCTGAATCTCTGTTTCTCCCAATATAGCTTTAAAAAACTCACTTTTGGGTATCGTTAGCTTTCTTCACTGGCCTCATCTCATTCTAATCTTTGGAACTTCTGACACAATTCTTATAAGATCAATTTTGTTTTTATTCTCTGTTACTTCTTACTGATTTTGAAATTTTGATGAGTTCTCGATGCATTCACATTGGGGTCTTTAAATAACAACCTTTGGTCCTTCTTAAAGGAATTGTTTCTTTGGTTGAATTCAGAAGAGATTTCCTATCTCTCCAAGAATAATTTCTCCTTTAGAATTTTAGTTCAGTAGATCCTATCTAGCCATTTTCTAGTACCTTTTAAAGCTGTTATCCAAAGATCTAGGGTACACATCAAGTTATTCCCAATTTTCCTCCCCTGTCACAAGTACTTTGATGAAATTCTCATTTCCCCAAAAGTTCACATCATTTTCATTTCAGCAACCAATTCTTCCTTATTGGTGGGAATCAGGTCAAATGCAGAATTTATCCTTATTACTTTCTCCAATTTGTGAAGACTGAAATTATCATTAAGACAAGTTAAGAAATTATTGTCCATTCTACTTTGTCATGAAGGGAGATCCAGATGATGTCTTAATAATTGAAGTTCCAGGGGTGGCTAGGTGGCGTAGTGGATAAAGCACCAGCCCTGGAGTCAGGAGTACCTGGGTTCAAATGCAGTCTCAGACACTTAATAATTACCTAGCTGTGTGGCCTTGGGCAAGCCACTTAACCCCATTTGCCTTGCACAAACTTAAAAAAAATAATTGAAGTTCCCCATCATAACCATATCCAGGGATGTACTAGAGTTAGCTTGAATTGGTTTGCAAGATCACAGTTAAATTTTCAGTGTGAGCTTTTATACTTTGGAAATCACCCAATGCTACATATCAGAGTCTGATTTGTTATATCGTCGAGTGTATAGACTTAATAAAGGGATGGATAAAATGTTAATAATGCAGATTAAATTTAAAAATGTATTGTGCATTTTCAGAGGGCCAGTTATTTAATATTTACTAACACATATGAAAATATTTCTGAGACATTTGATCATTTTTCTAAATATTATATTTTTTTTCTGTTTAAAGGGTTATATTTGAAAACTAAATTACTCTGATTCCTACTTCTTTGATTTTTACCGTCATCCAAGTTGCTTCACAATTTCTGAATTCTGTCTTGCTCTGACATGAATGTTCTTTTTACTCTACTGTGCTATAATACTATTATGAACTATTATTACCTTTGGGGAGTCTACTTTCTACTCTTTTTTGCCCACCCTATTTTTGTCAGTAAGGTATACCTATCCAGAGCAACAGTCCAGTCATGGACATCATCTCACTATATCTCAGTGACCAATGAAGTAAAATTTGCTTGTTTCGATTAGGAACTCTTGTTGCTTATCCCTTGATTGTTGTTTAACCTTTGTAAATTTCTGAGATGACTTATGAGCCCATGGGTTTTACTACCAGCTCTTCTTGGATTTGGTCTCCTGTGAACTTCTGCGTGACTACTGCAATTCTTCTTCCAAAGATGAAACAATAATATATTCTGAAGATATTATCACTGTTCTCTCAGGTGTCTAGCTTGGTGGACATATATAACCAGTTTTCTCCCTTGCCCTCTATTTTCATTTGAAGGCCCTTTTGAAAATTAAATTTGCAAGACTCTGGGCAATGTGAACATATTGACAAACCTTGGTTGTTTGACTAAATTGACAAATTGATTGAATTTATTGGTAGGTTAACTCCACAGATGGGTTATTTGATTGAATTAAAGGGTATTTGGCTGAACTGACCCATCTATTCAATCAAAACCATTGAACCAGCTGTGGGGATAGACAAGGTCAGTGGCAGGTTGGGAGGAAATTGGAATATAATTGTTAGGAAAAGCTTCATAATGATGAATCACCAAGAGTTGTGTGGGCTGCCTTAGGAGGCAGTGGTTTCCCACTAACTAAAGGTCTTCAGGCAAAGGCTGAATGGTACTCATCAGGAATGTCACAAGGATTCTTGTTAAAGTAAAGGTTAAACTAGATAGCCTCTAGATCTTCATCTGAGTTTCTGTGATTTGGCAATAATTCCAATGACATTTTTCCAGTGCATCATGAATACATTTCAGCCAGAAAAAAATTCCCTTCTTTAATTTGTCTATAGACAAATTAAGAATCCCTATTAGTCTGGACCCAAAGAAGTCATATGTTGTATTTCAGGTAGATGAAGTTGAAGAAGCCGATTTGGAATCAGGAAACATATTCAAGTTCCCTTTCACTTCTTAGTTATATAATCTAGATCAAATAATTTCCCCTCTGAACTTTATTTATAAATCTGTAAAATGGGGGTGCCAGTATTTTCATTACCTACTTAATACAGGATAAAGAAAAAAATAGCTTTGTAAACCTTTAGGTGTTAAAGAAATATGGATTATTATCACTATTGTCAAACAAATTAACAAGCGTGTACAAAATTCCTACTGAGTCAAACGATTCTGAAAGGTTCTATAGATGAAATGGGTAGAAAAGCAGCTCATGAATGTAACATGAAACCCATGTACCAGAATTTCTCCCTCTACATTTGAAGGAAGAACATAGCTAGATATAAAGGGGCTTATCACTAATAAGTTGACCATTAGGTGATGAATTTCTTAGACATAGTATCCCTTGAAACAAACAGACAAAAATACAAAACTGCCCCTTAATCCTATACAGCTCTATTCTACTTATGTAGGTGTGGTAACAGCAGTAGAAGGAATGGAAGGTGTAAAAGATACTTAGATCACTTTTTTTTATTTTTTAAATAAAAGATTAAGGATACTTTTTCTCCAATATCCTCTCCTTCTCTTTGCACCCCCCCCCAATAGTCACACTATATCACAAAGAATATTTTTTAAAGGGATAAGAGGAAGAAGGAAAAAAAGAATACAATAAAACCAAATAATATATTGAAAAAAATCTGAAAGCTCCTACTTCTGGCAAGGAATTAGGAGACGGTGTCTTCTCAAAACTCTTCTTTAGAACCATGCTTATTCTTTGTAATTTTGCGACATTCATTTTCTATTGTTTTGTAGTGATTGTTTTTTCCCCCATTAACATTGTAGTCATTTAGATATTATTTTCTTGGCTCTGTTTACTTTGCTCTGCATCAGTTCGTATATGTGTTTGCATGCTTCTCTTTATTCATATTATTCATGTTTTCTTATAGCATGGTAATCCATTATGTTCATTTAGTCATTCTCCAATTAAATGACATCTACTTTGTTTTCAATCTCTTTTTTTAGGTTTTTGCCAGGCAAATGGGGTTAAGTGGCTTGCCCAAGGCCACACAGCTAGGTAATTAAGTGTCTGAGGCCACATTTGAACTCAGGTACTCCTGACTCCAGGACCAGCGTGCTCTATCACTGCACCACCTAGCCACCCCTGGAACTTCAGTTATTAAGACATCATCTGGATCTCAAAAAAACTCAAAAAATACATTTTATACTATCCACAAAAATTAATTTAATTGGTGGTACTTTAAAATGAGATTTTTATCCAGTGGTCAATGAGGGGATGCTCTGCTTGAGGAACTGAACTACATCATGGTAACATTTCTTATCATACATAAAACCAGAAGGCATGAAGAAATTGGAGCTAAATGGAAGGACATTTTTTTAGACTCACCTTAGAGAAACAAATAAAGGAGTTGGTGGAGTCAGTTTTGTAGCCTAGCCAAAGACAGGAAGAAACAGTATTTGTGTATATCCTTGAGCAATAGTCAGAGCATGCCTCAAATCCTTGCTAACTGTGTGTTTGTGGACAAGTCATTTAATTTCTGTCAGCCTCAATTCCCTTATGTATATAATGTGATAATAATAGAAGCTATCTCTCAAGGTTGTTGTGAAGATCAAATGAGATAATATATATTATATATATGCATACATATATATATATAAAGTATTCTGTAAACTTTAAAATGCTAATTGTTGTCATACTCATTGTTATTTCACAAGACACTTGTTCATCTTGCCTTGTAATGTTCATGATATGCAAGAAAGAGTCTGAAAAAAAGAAATGAGTAACTTGTGTGCCAAAATCTATTGCAGAACCTGGGAAAGTAGATAAATTCTTTGAAGAAATCATCGAGCCTCCAAATAAAGTCCATATATTCTTTGATTTTGATAGAATTACTTTTCCAATTGACGAGTAACTGAAAAAGGCCTTGGGGGGGTTAGGAGAGGGGAGTCTAAGATCCCATTAGTTTTTTTGATTGCCATGTCAACTCATGTTGACATCCTTTTTAACCTTTTTTTCTCATAGCCAGTTCTATCACAATTGCCCTTAAACCAACTCAGGGAAACACAACCTATACCTCTACGGTATTCAGTTTCTTTCCCAAGACTAAGCAATCTTTCACAATGCTTTTTAGGTTTGTGCTGCCAATATCATTTATGTCTACCTCAATGATCAGATATTCATTTTGGTAGGTCTTGGGAGATTCTCTGTTGTGTCCTGGATAGACTCCCTAGGAAGCCAATGGACCTCTCTATTGTTATAATCAGATCCACAAATAGCTTACTCTAGCAGCCCTCAGTAGGCCACCACTGATCACCACTACTCGTTTCTTCTTTAATCTCTCAACTGATCAATTCTCTGACTCTACTGAATCATTTTGTGGAAGATAAGAAGCCGCTATCTGAACAGAGCCCCCAGCTTCCTCCTCTTCAGGAAGAAAGAGAATCAAATCTGGTTGGAGAATGCAAGTTCAATAGCCATGCTTTTCCTTATATTCTGCATCTGTGTGACACTTCTAGTTTTCAACAAGGATGGGAGTGACATGGTTAGGCAGAAGTTTATCTTTAGAAGATATGGGGGATTTATTGGATTTCAAATGCCATATTAGTCATCAGTATGGTGTGAAATTAGGTTTCTTCTCTTCTAACTCAGATTGCCTTCTTTTAATGAAAAAAATCCTCTTTCCATTTTCCTTAAGAACATATCATTGTTCTTAACGACCTACAGTGTGGAGAGATATTCTTTGAATGCTTTCATCTTCTCTTTTAGGCAAAGGAGAAACCTACACTTGGAAAACATACAGCAACTGACAAAAAATAAAAACTGTGTCTTTCAAAAATGTCACTACATATTATCTCTGCTCTCCATACTGGTTGAGAGTTGCCACTTTGCTTTTTTGAGCTACCTAGTGGTGTTTACACCTCACCTCTAAATACTTTTCAACTAATTATATCTTCTAAATAACTTGATAGGTTCACTCAGCTTCCTATTATAACTTCCCTAACTCAAATCCTATGTCCCCAATTGCCTGGCATTAATCTCCTATCTATTTTATCAATTTGCCACACCTACCAATCCACTCCACCAAGTGACTTTATTCTTCAATTTTTTCCTCTAATCTTTTCATACTTACCTTACGTTGTCACCGTCCTTCTCCTTGAGTTTTTCATCTTGAGGTATTTACTCTTTAATCTACCTAGATCTTTCTTCCGTCTGCTCTTTCTCCTTCAACTCTGTCTTGCACAGTAGTCAGAAAGAAAATTTGGACTCGGAGACGATTCTTGAAATTCTATTCAATTTCTCCCAAATTTTTTCTTGTCCAAACACAATCTCTGACCTTCTTGACAAGTTGAAATCCCTTCAAATCACCTGCCCATTCTCATTCTTACTCCTCTTCAATTCTACTGCTTTCCTCTCCTGTTCTTTCTCTGACAACTTTCTTACAGAGGCCTTTTCTATCTTTACCTTTTTCAACCCTTAGCTCTCTTCAAGGCTCAGTTTAAGTGCCTTCCTACAAATGGCCTTTTCTGATTTCCTCATTAGTCCCTCCAATCCACCAACAAATTATTTTGGATATATTCGGTATCTATTCTGTGGTTTTCTACACGCACATATCCAACAGACTGTAAGCTGGTAGACAAGAGCTCTACTGTTTTTGTCTTTGTAAAACCCTGTTCCAAGTATGGTACATTCACACACACACACACACACACACGTGCATATAGTGGATGCTTAATGAATAAGTATTGAATCAAATTAAAGAAGTCGCTACCCATAAATCCAGATGTAATAACAATGAAGACAACAGCAACATTCTTCTCAGCATTTCCCCGTCCCCTTTTTGGATACTTCTGGCCACTGGAGATCTTCATCAAAGAACATAATGTCACATGAAGCAAGGCAGATACTTTATCTATTCTTGCAAAAGAGAAAGAAACAAGGTTTGGAATAAAAGGATCTGGGTTTAATCTCTCAATTTCACCACTTAGTAGCTACGTGACCTTGGTTGAGTCCCCTTCTGCTTTCTGGGCCTCCATTTCCTCATTTATTTAAGGAATTGGTTAAGTTAGTCTCTAAAAACCCTGCCAGTTCTTGATGTCATGATTCAGAAGCAGCTGTGGAGGTATAGGAATATGGTTGTCTCCACCATCCATCTGCCTGGGTTTTCCCTCCCCACAGGCAAGCAGGCAATGGTGTATCTACAGGGATGATTGATGAGGTGTCCATTAATTAGCTTCCCAAGGCTAACACTTGGGGAAAACCTGAAGGCTGTGAATGAAGCCCATGATTCATGAGTCCCCCTTTTTAAACTTTATTGCTATAGTCTCCCAAGAGACCACTGTAGTGAGCTCATTAAACACCCGAAGAGCCCCTTGTGAAAGTAGATTGAGGATGCCACTATGAAAAGGGCCCTCCAACTGGCTCCGAGAACAAATGATGATTGGGTGGATGCAAACTTTAAGGCGAACTCAAGCATCACAACCCAATTGAATGCACCTGTGCTTTTGGCCTTTTGCCTCGGGGCAGCAACCACAATATCTCCAGGCCCCCGTTATTTATTGACCTGTAATAAGATCCTGTTGGATGGGCATAATAGGACTTGCTGAGTTGAGGGACTGCGCAATGACTGGATACACAGATGGTGATCATCTTTATTTATCTCTGACCCTTAAGTCACACCTACCCCGAGATAACTACCAAAGAGACTATTAGCTCTTGTTCTGCCTTGAAATCTCAATAGCAATAAAGAGCTCCAGCTGACAAGTGATCAGCCCTTGAAATGAGCCTCTTACTCTGTTTTTTTTCCAGGATTGCCACTGTCTGGGAGCTGAATCTTTGACTTAAGTGAGGCACAGTGAGTTTTTTAACCTATTTTCATTTTGGCCTCTTGGGGATGACTCAAAACAAGTCAGTTTCCATTGAGTTATTGTGGGGAAGCTGTGTGACCTTGGATAAATCTCTTCTTGTTTCTTGTGTGACCTTGGATAAACCCCCTCCCCCCCGCATCTAGACCTCAGTTTCTCATCTGTAAAAGAAAAAAATAACAAATATAATCATTTTGTTGTTAATGCAAATTAAATTAGTATTAATAAAATCAATAAAAGTATCCTAGTTTCATCCTTACAGTCTAGTAGTTTCAGACACATAGAGAAAAGCCAACCCTACATCAATGAAATGGAGGTGCTGTTTGATTTGGAGTTGACTCAAGTCAATCCACTAATAGTTTTGCTTCATCTACATGAGCCACATATAGATCATTCAACAGTTAACAAAGAGACATTAAGTCATCTCAGGAGAATGCTATTCCACAAAGATAAGCATTGAGAAGACCTCAAGTTGATTCCAGTTAAATGAAGCTCCCTGGCCTCAGTTTCCCATAGTGATCTACTAGTCAAGCATCAGAAAGCCCCAGTTCTTTTTGCTACCTTGTATATTTGGGAGAGGAGGATATGAAATCAAATTTTATCCTTTAATCCCCTGAGTTTTCCAAGTATCAAGTATCAAGATACCAAGTATCCAAAGACTGGCTCAATATCTTTTTTTTCAAAATTTTTGCAAGGCAGTGGAGTTAAGTGACTTGCCCAAGGCCACACAGCTAGGTAATTATTAGGTGTCTGAGACCCGATTTGAACTCAGATCCTCCTGACTCCAGGACCAGTGCTGTATCCACTGTGCTACATTGTTGTATCTCAATAATTTTTTTAAAGGAAAAACTAACTTAAACTGATTAGGGAAGGCATTAGGTGAGTGCTGCTACTACAAGGGTGCCTTGGCCAGATAATTTTTTTTAAGAAATTCTTAAAGAAAATACAGATGAGAAACTCAAATTAAATGCTATTCAAAATTCATACAATGGATAGATTGGAAATTTGTTGAGGGCAAGTACCATTTTCCCCTTAGTCTCTGTATCCCTAGCAACTACTGCAATGGCTGGTGCTTAATAAACGTGTGCTGATTGATTATAGAATTGCCTAATCTCCAAAAGCTCAGCTCATCTAGAACCTTCTAAATGGCACCTTTCCCTATTCCCCCAGCTGATAATACCCACTCTGGAAAAAAATTTCCTTGTGCATAAGCATTTCTTTGTATATATATTTTGTGTATATGTAGTTGTATTTTGTCTCCCTTGGAAAGAATGTAAGCTCTTTGAGGGCAGGGACATTATTCTCAGTACCTGAAAACATAGGAGCCCTGAGCCTAATTCGAGTATTCTATGGAAAATCAGCTCAATCATAATAGCCCATAACAATCATAGGTTACTTTCAAATACCTCCCTCCCAGATTTTAAAAGGACTTTCTGTTACATTTCTGGGAATATGAACTGAGAAAAAAAAATTTTTTTCTGAAAACATATCATTAGCTCTGTCTCTTTACTGTAAGGTAGCATTTCATCACATCTGTACTTTTGTTTTTGTTGATTTGCCTCTTAGCCTTAATAGAGAGGAGAATAAAAGAATGGATAATTTTATTTAGGGGGGAAAGAGTTCCCCACTCAACATAATAACAATATTTCACCTGGGCAAAGTCATCACATAGCAGATCTTTAATAATGCAACATCCAAAGAATGAAAAGCGGTCAGACTTCCAGACCTCAATCACCTTTATGATAATAGAAGTTTTTGTTCTTTCACACCATTACCAAACCAATGTTGCCATCCTGGGGTCAATTCTATCATCATTTACCACTTAGATTATGGTATAGGTGCCTTAGTTAGTGATTCAATGCTAGCTTGCTTCTATTTCAGAAAGCTTGAATGAAGGGTTCAGGGAGGACAGGAAATTCACAGGGTTTGTTTTCCATCTGACTGGCATTGCCACTGATAAGGAAGGAAGATACTATTGAGATCCTTTCTTTGATGATGTCAGAAATGGAACCTAACTATTAAATTTGTTCAAAGGAGGAAAGGAAAAATATACTGATATTTAATGTGAGAGGGAAGAATTCATGGAGAAGATGCTCACTATACCCTACAGTTTGGAGTTACATTCCTAACGCTACAGTTAACAGCTTAGAGCAGGTGTGGATGTGGGGTGTCAGCTGCTACAGCACAGGAAGGAAAGTGTCCAAGCATGAAGCTTGACAGCTGTGGACATGCCTTTGGAAAGTTCTACTCGACAGGGTAGGGATTGCTTAGAAGGACATATAAACAGGCAGCAAGCAACAGATGGTCACTGGTGATTGTGAGACTCCACCACCATCACCCCCCATCATTCTTCAGTGGCATATGGTAGATTCAGAGTCATTAAATTGAGCATTGAGGAACATGGGTACAGTTTTCCATATGACATGAGAAGGCAGCAGTTGTATGTTAAGAGTCCTGCCTAAGTTTTCTATATTTTCTGAAGGGGACTAATATGAGCAACTGGCCATCCAGATGTGATGTGTTCTCCTTGAGAGAGTCATTTCCAGAAGCTTGGTGGCAGTCATGGTCATCCAAAGGGGCAGAAACAATTGATACACAGAAATGGAGTACCACTGTTACCCTTGGGGACCCACCAGTGACAGATGAATGGCCACACACTTGCCTGCCTGTTGTTTTTTTGTGACCCCACAGCCTAAATGAGATACTTCCTTGCCCTTAGGGGAAACAGGCCATGGAAATTAGTGACTTTCTAAACTAAGGAACAAGTCCTTCATACTCAAGTTAGTTCCCCTTTGTTATGAAAATGGAAGAGGTGTTTATAATATCATGCATGCATGCTATACAATTAATGTATTGCTCTGTTAAGCCTACTCACACCTTCTCAATGCCCTGTTTTATACATAAGCAAAGTAGGTAGAGGTCAGATGAAGGGCAGTCACATACACACACACACACACAGCCTATCTGCTTATCTTTAATGCTGAAAATTTTATTTTTTATTTTTCCAATTATATGTAGACATCATTTTCAACATTCATTTTTGTAAAATTTTCTCCCTGACCTAAGATAGAAAGTAATCAGCTAGAGGTTATACAAGCACAATTATGTTACACATACATATTTCCATATTAGTCATGCTTTGAAGGAAGAATCAGAACAAGAGGGAAAAAATCATGAGAAATAAAAAAAACAAATTTAAAAAGTGTGAAAACAGTATATTTTCATCTTCATTCAGACTACATAATTCTTTCTCTGGATATGGAAGGCATTTTCCATCACAAATATTTTAGAATTGTCTTTGATCACTGTACTGCTGAGTAAAGCATAGTTTGATCATCACTCAATGTTTCTGTTAGTGTATACAATGTTCTGCTAGTTCTGTTCATTTCACTTAGCATCAGTTCATGTAAATCTTTCTAGATTTTTCTGAAATCTGCCTGCTCATCATTTCTTATAGGATAATAATATTCCATTACATTCACATACTTGTTCAACTATTTCCCAATTGATGGCGTCCCCTCAATTTTCAATTCTTTGCCACCACAAAAGGAGCTGCTATGAAAATTTTTATACGTGTGGGCCTTTTTCTTTTCTTATGCTCTCTTTGGGATACAGACCCAGTAATGGTATTGCTGAATCCAAGGATACGTTAATGCTTAAAATTTAACTAGTCTTGATTTATTCCTTTGTGTGGAAGTATTGTTCCCAGTTAAAATGCAAATTCCCTTGTGTAGGGGAAACAAACTAGTCCATTCAAATGAGAGTAAAGCACATTAGACAACATAATGAGGTGCTATCATTATTTTTATGAGCCAGATATCTGTGGTTGATAGTATAAATTCATTTAGGAACTATTTTACAACTAACATCTAGCCAGAAGTAGGTTTGATGGGGAGAAGGAGGATAAATTTAGAAGGGCAATGTGCCAGGAGAGGTGATATGACAGAGGGCAGAAGATAACTGAAAAGGTGAGAGTAGTGATGATAATCTTTGTCTAACTGACAGTTTTTTCCATTAGGCTCTGCCTTCTCCCATATGATATAAATTAATTGGTCCCATGCTCAAAAAACCAGAGAAGGAAAGAAATGAAAGAAATTTAGAACACTGAATTCAGATGTGGAGGGGCATTTAAATAAAGTCCATAATGTTCTAGATCAGGGGTGTTTAATCTAGGATCTGGGAACTTTTAGAAAATTTCTATTCATGTTACAGTATGATTTATTTCCTTTGTACTCATATTTCTTGAGATAGATATTTCATGATTTTAAAAACATGATTCTGAGAAGGGATCTGTAGGCTACAGAGGATCATGAAAAGGGTACAAGACACACAACAGGTTAAGGACTCCTGTTCTAGAGGATAGAATGACAGAGCTAAAAGTGACTTTAGAACTCACTTATCCCACTTTTTCTCTCACTTCATTTCTCTTGAGGTTCTCTGTCTTTTGGGGAGGAGGGGGATTTATATTTGCTTTTACAAAATGATTATTATAGACCTATGAAAATAAATATATCATTAAAACTTAAAAAAACAAAGAACTCACCCCAATAGTCAATCATGTTATAGATGAGGAAATAACAGAGACTAGAAGCCACTCCAAACACACAATGAATTCACTGGGCAAAGTCAGGCCTAGAATTAAAGTCTCCTTTGTCCCAGGTCTTTCCTCTATAAATTTGATGGTAGTGATGACAATGTCCTCTCTCCTGATTTCCTAAGAAACTATTGCTTATTTTCATTCATCAGCACACAAAACTTCTTCCCCTTGCTCATTATTCTTTTCTAACAGTGTTTGTATTTGCCTTCCCCTTTGTATACCAGTCTTCCCAGTGTTTGAGATCAGGATTATACAATAGCAAGAGTTATCTGGGGAGAGAGGGCTGATTCATAGAATCTTTGGTTCAGCAACATTTACTATTTTCACACCTCATATCCTGTATTTATCGCCTAAACTCTATCCTTAGACTTGATCCATTATGCCCAGATCCTCTGTCTAGGTCTCTGTCTCTTTATTCCCCCATCTCCTAGCCTGCATTCCTACATTAGCCAAGATTTCTGGGTATTGTTCATTCTTTACTTCCTGAAAATAGAATGTGTATCCTGATTTATCTGACATTCATGGATTTCATCTTCAGCATAATCCATACCTGCATACCTTTATTTTGTCAACTATCTTCTGGTTTTACCTCTTTGATTCTAACATTGGGGCTTTCCGATTTTCTTAAAGTGATTGGTGGGGTCAAAGAAAAAAATACTTTATCGGAGATACAACTTGGGCAACCATGGTATCAGAGATACAATCTGGCAAACACCAAGTGAGATAACAATTGTAATGTGCTTTGTAAACATTAAAAGGTTAGCATTGTTGCTGTTGTTGCTACTCCTGCTACTGTTGCTGCTGTTATCATCATACATGAACTGAGAGCACAAATAGAGGGCATGTTTGTTATCTCATTAACTACCACTGATATGAGAGGAAGTATAGCATAAACTCAAATGTCTTCAATCTATTCAAAATAGGAGGTAAGGAAATACCACTGGCCATGGTGCTGACAGCTTCTCTGATAATAATGCTATCACTAAAGACAAGCAATACCTGGAGAAGGGACATGAACATACATATTCCCCCCCTGGGGGTTTTTTTCCTGATGCTTAGCACACCAGGAAAGAAATGTCAAAATATCTACCTGAAAAAGATTTCTCTGCAAGAAATTCATACCGTGCAGTGGTATACTCTTCATATCCCAGAGGCTTAGGGTCATAGGATCATAGAACCGTGGAAACCATCTACTCCAACTCTTTCATTTTACAGAGGCAGAGACTGAAGGTCATACATAGGATCCTAGACCTAGATCCAGCACGTATCTCAGCAAAAATTCCACATCCACACGACTTACAAGGCCTGATGCTGAGTGAAGGGAGCAGAACCAAGAGAACGTGGGACACGTTAACACCAACATTGTGAGTTGACCAACCTCGATGGATGAGCTCCTCTCAGCAGTTCAGAGAGCTAGGACAACCCTAGGAGGCTGATCATGAACAATGCCATCCCCATCTGGAGGAGGAAAAGCAAAACAAAACAAAAATACCCTACAGCATCTGAATGAATACTACATTCAGTTTTTAAAAATTTCACTTCTGTATTTCTTTCCTGTCTCCTGGTTTTCTTTCTTTGCCCTTAATTCTAATTCCTTATACTGAAAATGACCAGTCTGTAAACATGTTAAACACAAATGAGTATGTACAATGTTCACCTGACTGTTTGCCACTGAGGGGAGGGTGGAAGAAAATTATGTAATTTAAAAATATGCATAAGAATATAGGTGAATGTTGAAAAACTTGCATAACATGTAATAAAATAACAATTGAAAAAAATCTACATCAACCTCCCCATTTTACAGAAGAAAAAACGGAGGGTCAAAGAACTGAAGTTCTATATCCAAGGAAACATATAGGATCATAGACCTGGATATTACCAGGACTTCAGAGTACATAACATCCTATCTGTTCCCTCTAAAGAGGTGGTATTTGAAGTAGTATTTGAACCCAGGTACTCTAACTAAAGAGTCAGTTCTTTGCTTTATCACAAATTATGAATAATCTATCTTCCCACAAGCTGATCAACAAGATACACCTACCATTACCTGGTTCGCTCCTTCCTTCTTTTCTTTCCTTGGTGGAGCAGTGCCTCCTTGCAACTACATTATGTAGCTTCGTTGCAGATAATTCTGCTGCTTCCCTGAATCATATGCTGATTCAGCTTTGCCATAACCAGAGGCCATGGTGGTGACCACCTCTCTACCAAGAGGTCCGTGTTAGTTATGTTGTGTGAGAAGACTCAAATCAAAACAGAGAATTCATCTACTTGCTCTTGAAGCTATGACTGAGATGTTTTTTCACTTCTTTGGCTGCCATGTCACACTGCTGACTCATAATGAGCTTGAAGTGCCCTAAAACTCCTAGATATTTTTCACACAACTTCTGTCTAGCCATGCCCCTCCCGTTCTATAATTTTGGAATTGATTTTTTCAACCCAAGTGTAAGATTTCACATTTGTTCCTATTAAATGTCTTCCTATTAGATCCAACATAATGTGCTCACCATTGGGCCCTTTTGGGATCCTTACTGTCTTATTACTATGTTAGCCATCCCTCCCAATTTTATGGCATCTGAAAAAATGCATAAGGAGTTCATCTACAACTTCACATGGATTAAAAGAAGGAAATGAAGTCAAATGACCTGAAAAAGATTTCTCTGTAAGAAATTTATACCATGCAGTGGTGTGCTCTGCATATCCTGGGAGCTTATGATCATAGGATCATAGAACTCTGGAAACCATCTACTCCACTTCCTTCAGTTTTCAATATTCACAATCAAATCATGGTAGCTCCTTGTGATCCTTGCTTCCTTTGTTAGACCATTCTTTTAATGTTATATACCATCAATTATGACTAGAATGTCTATACATGACTAGACACATACTTCAAAAAAAGTTGATAATGAAAAGCCAGGGCAGCTAGGTGGCACAGTGGATAGATTCTTGGCCCTGGAGTCAGGAGGACCTGAGTTCAAATCCAACCTCAGACACTTAATAATTATCTAGCTGGGTGATCTTGGGCAAGTCACTTAACCCCATTGCCTGGCCAAAACAAAAAGAAAAGCCAATGTAAATGAAAATATTTATAGCCAAATCAATTCAACAAGCATTTATTAAACCCCTACTATGTGCTAAGCAATATATTAAGTACTGGGGAATGCAAAGCAAAACAAAGGATAATCCCAGCTCTAAAGGAGTGCACAGTCTAACAGAGGAGACAATATGCAAGCATTTATGTACAAACGAACAAGATATATAAAGAATAACCTGAAAATGTTTCTAAAGGGAGGGCACTCCCATTAAGGGGATGGGAAGGTATCCAGAAAGACTTTTTTGTAGGGGTACAATTTTTGCTGAGACCTGTGAGAAACCAAGCAAGCCAGTGATTGGAGCTGAAGAAGGAATTCCAGGCAGGGCAGGGCAGACAACGCAAATGCACAGTCAGGAAATGGAGTAAGGTCCAAGGAAGAACAGGGAGGAAACAATACTTTGTTTTCATAATAACAAAGAACTGGAAGCAAAGTAGGTACCCATAGTAAATAAGTATTAGTCCCTTAAAGTGATGGAACATTATTGTACTGTAACAAATAATGAATATTAGGATTACAGTGAAATACAGTGAAACATGGGAAATGCTTGTAATGAATACAGTGAAACACAGAAAATACTGATGTGAACTGATGCAAAAATGAAGTAATCAGAACTGGAAAAATAATCTACCCTATGACTAAAACTATGCAAATGAAATGAATAACAAAAATGAAACCATCACAGCTAAATGCTATGAATCTATAATGACCAACCTTGTTCCCAAAGTAGAGGTATGGGAAGGCACCTCCTCCCACTTCTTTGTAGAGATAGCATCCTGATTCATATCTGGCTACTGGACCGAGATGGCTCCAGAGGAGAAAGTGAGACTGATAACTTAGCACAGCACTCAAATCCAATTCACTTGCTTATCACGCCAACAACTCCTGATATTTTGGTTAGTTTTTGCTGAACCATTTTTTCTACTTTGTTTTTGCTATAAGAAATTATTCTCTGAGAAGGAAAGGGAAAAGAGATATTGGGAACTGAAAGTGATATAAAAGCAAAAACATCAATAAGAACTTATTTTAAAATTAAATAAAACAAAACAAAATAATGTTTCAGTCCACCTCCAGGAATCAGAATTGAGTTCATTGTCCTATAATGTATTGCATTATTTTCCCTTTTTTTAAAAAAAAATTAGTACATTTGTCTTTCACCAGTTTTGCAGTTCCTTTCCAGATTCCATGATCTTTCAAATATCACACCTATTGGTTCTTTCAGGATCCAAAGATATAGTTTATCTGGGTCTGGTGAACAGTGGTTCTGATGGCTCCTGCCATCCAAACTCCTTATCTCCTTCTTCTCTTTATCCATCCAGCATGTATTATATTATGTAGACAAATTTTCTTGCTACTGCATCATTGATCTTTACCCAAATTGTACTTTCTTACTATACAATGCCAACCCTCCCTGACACCTCCTTTTTCTTCTCCTATTTCTTCTAAATAAGGTATAGTCATCTAGAGACTATTCTGTTATGGATCTCAACCCACTGGGTCCTAGTGATATAAATGTGTCTCCTTGTTTTGAGAATATAAATTCATTATGTTGATGATCAGATAGTGGAGGCCAGGGGTTTTCCTATTAATTCCTTTTTTGGATTTTGTCTCCTATGACTTGGAGATGTCTCAGCTTCTATATTCAATTTGAGAGCCTTCTGAGTGGATTTGCAAGACTCTAAGCAAATAGACTCTCACCAGTCCTTGTCAAATGTGCTCTATCTTAGATGAGAGTCTAGCATGCCAATATTTTAGGATATGAAGTCAAATTCTGTATGGACAGTTAGCCCAGGAGGAAGGAAAACCTCTGACAAATTAAATTGTGGAGATACAAAAAAAATAATTCCAATGAGTTTTTTTTTTAAATAACAGGAGCTGTCTGTAGAGACTTATCTGGTTCCCCAGGGAATTCAACAAGCAACATAGATATTTTTTAAAGCTATGTATAGAAAATCCTATTGGGATTTTTATCTAGATTTTTACCTCGTAAATACAATTTCTCTACTGCAACCTGCTTTTGATGGGAAGTAGTCATAAAAATGCCACCTTTGCCCCTAATATCTTTATTTTCTTGACTAAGATATTCTTTTTTTCAGGTTGATATTTTATTTTATTTTTCCAATTCCATGTTATGAAAATTTTTCAACATTCATCCACTTAAATATTTTTCTATCACCCTCCCTTCCAACCGCCCCCCCCCCATAAAGTGAACATTGACTAAAATATTCTGACCTTTGTAAATGCTTTCTAAGTTCTGTCTAACAGTATTGTTTATGCCCTCATGAATCGCCAGAACTAGGTAGGTAGTCAACTCTTTTGACACATTTGGGGGGCGGGGTGCTTCTTAACCATTTCAAGCAATGCAGCTTATACTCCAATCTTAATCAGTATCCATCTTGCACCAAAATTCTACTTCTCCTCGGACTCTGGATTTGGATATAGAGGATTTTCTTCCTTTATTTTACCCAGAAGTTGGCCTTGATGTTTCTTCTTGGCCATTTCCAAAACATGTCACCTGTACTCTAGCCATCTTCCTCCTCTTCCTCATCCGCCTCCCACCAGAACTTGAACAACGCCCTTGGCTAGCTGAGCTCTGACAAGTAATTCTTCACTTTATCTTGTCCAAAACTAGACCACCTCACCCCTTCCTAGTCATCTCCAAACCACACTACCATACACATACATACTCTTTCTTCCTTTCTAGTTCCACTTTATGTGTAGTCTTCCCCATTTAAAATTTAGGCTCCAGGGCAGTGATTGTCTTATTTGTATTTGTATCTCCAGCATTTAGCACAGATCTGAGAACCTAGAAAACGCTTCATAAATTATTTACCATTCATTCATGTATACATTCTTGCCTATTTGCCCCCAGAAAACAGCAGACCTTTCAATTATTATCAAGAAAACAAAAAGCTGCCATTGTCCCACTCAACAGGAATCACCCAACAGCATTACTCTTCTCTCTTCCTCTGACAGATCTTTGTTAAACTCCATTAAGCCACCCTCATTTTAAAACTTGTTTGCAGAACTGATGTTAAGCCCAAACATTCCTTCACCTTTCCTTATTCTTTCTCCCTGTCAGGGAGATGACTGGACAACACACTTTTTATATTTTTACTATGCAACAATTCCATCTCTGATAAGTCATTGTGCTGTGTTTTCATAAATCATCTGACCGCTAAAAATGCCAATCATCTGGGTCTTATGAATGAGGTTAGTCATCCAGGAGTAGGAGACTTCACAAATACAGGGTGGAGGCTAAGAGCCAAACAGATTTCTAAATTTCTCATACTTCAGAAAATATTTCATTTTCTTGTTCTCATATTCCTAAGTCAATTTTAAATTTAACTAGTATGATATAAGTTCAGGGAGGCAGGAGCTAGGGTATTATAAGAATTTATAGCGTGAGCACCCTCTTTTGAGAAGCAGTAAATACTATGGCCTCTAGCAAAACCCAACACACACTCAAGGAATATCTTCTGCCAGTCATGGGACAGGCGACTTGAATATATACTGGTGACCAAATTATGAACTATATTTACTCCCTTGCCTGTAAATTAATTATTTGACTGCCAGATTTTTGGTAGATTGTAGAAACCAGGAAATGAAGTTTAAGAAAGGCAACTATTACCATGGCAGTACCCATCAAACTAATCAACACAAGTCACATGTTATCAAGTTTGTAAATAATGTGGAAAAAAGGGATGACACATCAGGAATGGGATCAGTTTCCTAGCCCAATCACACTGGAAGCTGATTTTTCATTTCTCCTTTTATGTCTTGTTGATCCCATACTTTGCCTCAGTCATCACAGAGCCTTGGTCATGTTTTCTCTCCAATTCTTTATCTTTGCTACTACAACTTCCCAAGATCCATCCCATGGATTGATCGAGATAATCCTTTGCTACAACCAGTTCCAGATGCCATAGTAATAGATGGAAATAACAAGTGACTGACTATAGGCACTATATGACTTTCCATCCTGCCAGCAAAATGGAAAAACTGGTCAGGAGTGGTTCATCAGAGGTGCTTTACAGAGAAAGAGAAGAGGAAAGACTGGGGTATATGGCACTGGAGACTTCCTAACTTCTCCACTGACCTGTTTCCTTCAATAAATAGTAGGAACAACCATTAATGCCTAATCCAGTAAAACCAGACTAACAGACTATTTGAGGTACATTTAAATTAGCAAAGAGCTGAAATGATAGACATTTTAATATTATGTTTTGACTTTCATTAAAGTTCTCTAAGTGGACCTTAGAGTTACCCAGAGAGCATACAGGTAACCCTAGATTTTTTAAAGCCTGTGGCAAAAAAGGTTTAAGTTCTGACAAGTGTTGGCAAACTAGAAAGACCCAAGTAAAAGTCTAGTGATAGAACATAATTATGCTGTGTTAAGAACCAGCCTAGTAAAACAAAGAAGCTTATCAACAGAAGAGGATTTGGACACAGTAAATCATGAAGACCACATACTCAAACATGGAGAGGATATATCTTCCCTGAGCCCAGTAGAGAGAGGATCCATACAGAAGATAGATATCATAGAGCTTCTGAGGTATTTGAAGTACAATATTAACTAGTTTCAATCACACATAATAACATGAACTGCTATCCACAAATATTGCTACATCAAAGTCATTAGGAAAATTGCTTTAGGAACCAGAGAGAATCATCAGTAACTAATATATGAACTTAGTGTTTATTGAATATATTTGTTTATCTGCTAGTCTCAAGTCAATTCAATACCCTTTCTTTCATTCTTCCAATTTTTCTTATATTCCTATGAACACAAACACATGAAAGGTCCGAGCAAGCTATGCTTTGATTATTTGGTCAATTTCCCAGCAACCTTATAAAAAGTCTGGGTCTGAGTCTGAATAAGGAGCTGCCTCAGTTACCAGGAGATGCCACAGGTGTGTTCTCATTTTTGTTTTGACTTGCCCTTGAAACTCCTCCAGATAGTCTTCTAGATAATAAGCCTTTGACTTAGGCCTTGTTCTGCCTTCAGATATTAAAATCCTGGATCTTGACCCATCTTCCTGGACTTTTCACCCCTTACCTTGTTCTGCCCTTTGGGAACTGTTCCCCTTCCTACTGATCAGTCTACCCTTTGACCCACTGTTAATCTCGGCTCCTTTCTATTCATCCATGGGTCAATTCTAGCCTCCCACTTGGATTCGATGTCTGTGCTATGCTATGCTACCCCATCCTATTCTAGCCCACTTATCTGGTTGAAGATCTAGGGGTCCCCATGCTTCTTGTACCACTGATCCTGGCCTTGCCTCAAGACAAGCTCTCCTCCCTACAATCTACAGACCCAGAACTGACTAGGAACAGGTCACAATCATCAACTTCATAGATGAAAAAGGCCCAAGGAACAAAAGCAATCTAGAGATTGGAAATTGATATGATTGGCATTTTGAGTTGACTGAAAAAGAAAAAAAGAGCAAAGATGCTGAGGTAAAACTGAGAATTCTAGTCAATGCTGCACCACAGTGCAAGTGGTAACCTGGCTGCTTCTGCATGATGGAATATGTGGATTTACTAATGAGATTAAAGATTGGCTTCCGGTAAGCAGCTAAACCACTGAAGTCATGAAATATTGCCAGAGTGAATTGTGTGTGGCAGGGAGCAGGAGCCATATTGCAATTTCAGTCTCATTTTCTTTTTTTTTAATTTGTTATTATTATAAATTCAATACCCACAACAAATAGTAATTAACAAATAATGAAATGAAATATTGAGTCAATCTCCCAAATAAATCCTGAAAATTTAAACTATTTACATTTTGATTGAAAAAATAAAATAATCCTAAGAGTATACCATGAGCTTTAACCCAACGAGAACAAGAATAATATCTTATTTTTTTGTTTCAAAAATTCTTGGAGGCAACTGCACTAACTTCTTTCTGCAACCTGGGAAGTCAGAAGATAATACATGATGTTCCAGTGGTTCTATTATGCTTCCCTAGGAAAAAAGAATTTTTAAAGACACCTTTTATTATGTGGCCTCAAAACTGGGTCCATAGCTGGGAGGCAATGGATGGGGACAAAGTCGATTGTCTTAATATCACCAAGTGAAAATTTTCTTCCCGCAGTCTTTCAGTGCATGCTTCAATGGAGACAAAGCTTGCCCGTGTATTGTCAATGTGCTACTGAAAAGTTGGACGTGAATGTAATCATTGTCAATTACATGCAATTTTCCCATTGGCCTTCTATCAATTGCAGGGATGCTATCTCTTCACTTTTGATGGATCTTGGAAAAGGCAGCTGGCTCCCAATACGTCAGCTTTTAGTTTCTCTTGCTCCCCACCTCACCCTCTGTTCAATAGTTAATGATCAGAAAACAAACTTAAATTTGCCAAAAGAGCTCACTATTTAAAGGAATTTTTTGGTGAATCATCTGGCAAAGCAAAGACTCCATTCTGCTAGGTAGCTAAGCTTTGACCTCTAATGACCAGGCTTCTAGGTAGCTAAGTGGCATAGTGCATAGAGTGCCAGACTCATCTTCTTGAGTTTAAATCTGGCCTCACACTTACTAGTCGTGTGATCCTAAGCAAGTCACTTAACTATTTGACTCAATTTCCTCATCTATAAAATGAGCTGGAGAAGGAAATGGAAAACCCCTCCAGTACCTTTGTCAAGAAAATCCCAGATGAGATCACAATAAATCCAGCAAGACTGAAAACAACTAAACAACAATAACGACCAGGCTTCTAAGTTTTCTTGTATATATTGTGCATGTTTACGTGTGTGTATGTGTGAATAAGGTAAAAATACGCATTCTAGATGTTCCAAAAATGTCTGTCAAAGTTAAATCTGTTGAAT
The DNA here is from genome assembly GCF_037893015.1 of Macrotis lagotis. NCBI lineage: Eukaryota > Metazoa > Chordata > Mammalia > Peramelemorphia > Peramelidae > Macrotis > Macrotis lagotis. Next base: position 19,846,087 of record NC_133666.1, read on the forward strand.
TTAACTTCAGAAGGGATACTGGCTCTATGGCACATCACAATGGTACAGTTCATGCCAGGGCCTCATGTAGTTTAGCAGCATGGTCAGATACCTAAGTCCTCTTCACCTTCCCAGGGAAATGATCAGAGAACAAGAAAAAATACTATTAGAAAACATAAAATGAAAGACACTGAGGAACACCTGACTCCCACAGATACACTGTTCTCTTGCAAAAAGTTTCCTTCTCCTCTCTCCTTCTTCCTTCCCACAACACTATATTGTTCTATAGATTATAAGCACTATTTTCCAAACACCAGCAGTGAAAGCCCTGCTTCTCCTTGATTATATGTCCTTGCTCAATATAGCTTCAGTATAGGAGAGACAGGTGTACTCCTCAGGGCTATTGGCCACAGCTGTTGCTTCTCCACCCCCACAGCCCAGCTGCCCTGCCTTCCCTACTGTGCTAACATTTTCATTATGTGAATACTCACCCCTTTAATGTATTGGTTCAAGAAATTTGTTTTTGTAATAGATTTTCTTAAAATAGTGCCTACCTGTATCACAGTTAGCCCTAATGCAAAATTACAGAGAGAAAAAAATCCCATCTGTCTATCACTGTCAATTATATTCATCTACAGATCTACCAGTTTGACCTGTTCTGTAGTTTGAAGTCATCAGGCAAGGCTGATGTGCTATATTTATAGATCATGGCAATTGCAATAAAAATAATTAAAACCATCCTCATTATCATTCAGTCAATCAGTGTCTTTGAACTCCATTTTCATTAGTACAAAGTATCCTGTTTTGAGAATGAGTCACAATGTGTTTGGGGGGACCCCTTGTTTCCCATCCTTTCTATTAAATAACAGCATGAAATTTTGACAGTGTATTTTAATAAAGTATTCCCTGGAGAGAAAAAGAGATCTCACTCTTTAAAGTTGTCTTTAATTGATGTATTTACTGGGCAAAGGGGAAACAAAAATCAAAATTTATGATTTAATACTTTCCTGGTGTGACACTTTCTTAGTTAGACTAGGTTTGGGAGGCTCACTTAGTCTTCTCTTCCTAATGCAATAGTTAGTCCAAAGTAAAAACCTGACTATTGGGCTCTGTGGGATTTCAGATTTCTAAAAACAAGGAAAAAACTCACCAGATATAGTTCTATCAAGTTGTGATTAATCTTAAATAGAGAGCTAAGGGAAGGGAAGGTCCTACTAAATGTAAGGTTGGCCAAAAGACCTTTCATGTTCTTCATATCTAACTGTTTATTTTCCTGGTTTTGTCATATATATATATATATATATATATATATATATATATATATATATATATGTTTAGAGACACATATACACATAGACATATATATATATATTTGATAACTGCCTAAGAATCCTACAGGATTTCAGGGCCAACATTTTTGTATAGACTCGTGACCTGATCAGGGTGGTTCAGCCAGGAGAAAGAATTGATAGAGTCTGCCTATGTCAATGATAACATACCAATACCAAGTACACCTAAAAATAGACTGAACTAAAAATACAGATGATTTAGGGAATCAGTTTGAATCAGAAAGAAAAAAATAAACAATCCACTCCCTACATTTTGTCATCCCAATCTCACATGGACTCCTCCAGCTCTGAAATACTCTCTAGCAACTGGGTTTCCCACCCACCTTAGTCCTTGTAACCTAGCATTCTAGAAGCACTCTGGCAGCAGATCAGCCTGGTTTAGAGGTTTATGTATCCAAAACCAGAGTCAGTCTCTCTCTCTCTCTCTCTCTCTCTCTCTCTCTCTCTCTCTCTCTCTCTCTCTCTGTTTTGTTTGGATTTATTTTATTCAGACTCAGATATAGTCTAGTTTTCATTTAGCCTGTTTCTCTTAAAAAGTACAAAAAAATCCTCTGTTTAAGGGAGGGTTTTAGTTAGCTGGGTTCTAGTTGGTCACAATTATTCTGAAGACAACCTAATTCACCAATGGAACTATACATTGCAGCCATATGATTTATTCATTCCTATACAGCAGACCAGCATATGGCAGGACTAGTCTGAATGCAGGAGTCACATAATAAATGTTTGTTGAACTGGAGGCAGCCAAATTGCAAGAATACCAAAAGCACAATCAAGTAAGGGGATTCCCAAAAGTTCCATGGAAGAAGACTGTCAGGATGACATGAGCATGACAGGTAAGATAATGTTTCAAGGTCCCTTGTGACTAGGAGTCCTTTGGAACACTGCCCATGGTCTAGTATTATGATATGGAGAAAACCCTGTAATACTGTAAATGTCAAAATGAGATAATAATTCACATTTATGTTATGATTTAAAATTTTCAAAGTCATCTAACAATTTTTGAAGCCACTGATATAAGTATTATGTCCCATTTTACAGATGAAGAAAATAAACTTCAGAAAGGTTACTGCTGCATGCAAATTACTTGGGACAAGTAATAATTTTTATATAGTGCTGTTTTATATAGGAATGGTCATGTGGATGTGCTTCTATTGACACCAGACTGAATCAGAACATCTGATTTTGACTAAATGAAATTGGATTGAGCTGGTTTTCCCCACATTTGCTTAGTTCTCTGTCACTTGAGTGCTAACACAAGCTTCACCTCTCTCATTTGTATTTTTAATTCGAAGGGAAAATGCAAAATTTGTAGTAGCTCTTGAAGAACACACTTTGATAACATAGAAATATTGGAACAGCTGTTGGTGCAGAGACGTCAAACATTTCAAAACTCATTTAAGTTCATGTAATGAAATGGGATCAATCCTACCAATATGTAAAGGAAAATACAGTCAAAAATGAAAAATCAGTACCAAGAACTGACAAACTTTGGTTGCAAAACAGCCAATTAATTCCTAATGAAGAAGTAAAGACCTTCAAAAAGACTATGGTGGGGATTATTATTGATTCTTCTGCATTGTGGTGTAAGTATCTTGATGTTGGAATAAGAGTGAGAAGACCAGTTTTTACAAAAATTATAGTTGATTTGAAGGAAAAAATGCAAGACACTACAAATATTAGAGTACTAAAGACCAGAAAATGATAATTTTTAAGTGAAACTCATTTATTTTTTATTCAAGGTTATACCAAAACCAATGGCAAAAACCCAGGTGATCATGTAAAATCCCAGCATCATTACCAGACTATGAAAACTACACCAAAGAAAAGTTTTTCTTTTCCTTTAGTGGACTTGGAAGTCTAATCCTCATTGAACAAATGGTGAACTCCAATAAATATATAGGTATACTGAGAAGCAGATTGTAGAATTACAGAAATTCCCAAGTGTAGATGCAACCCTGCTACAGACAAGGAAAGAACAGACATTAATCCAAGAGATGGAGATAAACATACTTCAATGGCACGGAGACTCACTTGATTTAAAGTCTATCAAAATCTGTGGGCTAGGAAAATGTGCTATTTGTCAAATGTTTGTTTACTATCCAATTGATACAATGGAGGTTTTATGAGAAAGAATTAAGGAATATGTTTTAAAATCTTTTGAACTCAACACCAGATTTTGTAAAATATGCCATGGGAGAAAAAGGAAGATGTATTGCATATTAAAAATTTTAAGATGTAAAAAAAATGACTGAAATTATAAATCAGTAAATATAGTTATTTTACTTTATCTCAGTTAATTTACACAAGACTTTAAGTGACTTTCCATGGTTATATGAATAGTACATGCCTGAACTGGGATCAGAACCTTGGTCTCTTGACTCCAAGTCCCACATTTTTTCCAAAGAACTCTGTATAAATTCAAACCATTATAATGAGGAGGAGGCTATTTCCATGGCTCCCTATTACCTCTAGGATATAAACTCTTCAATCTAGCATTTAAAGCCCTGTAATAAGCTGATTACAATATACTTTTCCAGTCTTACTTCATAATGAACTTAGATTACTAAACAAAGCAACCTTCCATCATTTGTCCCCATTCCAGGAATGTACCCTCCTCATCATTTTTTTTAATCTTTAGCTTCCTTTAAGGCTTATTTCAGGACATTGTAAAATGAGGAGTTTGACTGGATAATTACTGAGAGCTGAAAATTACTGAGATCCAGGACCATTTGTGTGACTTTGGGCAAGTCATTTCCCCTCCCTTGGCCTCAGTTTCCTCTTCTGTAAAATCAGAAATATAAACAAGACAACCTGTGAGATCCCTTCCAGTTCTAAATATTGGATCTTATACACTTCATCGAAGTACTTTGCATTTACTTTTTTATATATCTCCTTTAGTAGAGTATAATTTCCTTGAGTAAAGAAACTTTTGATTTGGATGTAATTTCACCTTGCCTCATCTGTAGTAGGAGCTTAATGTTAAAACTGAGTGGAGTTGAGCTAAACTGAGATCTGGGTCCTAGATCCAAAGCTTTGAAATGGCCTTGATCCCCTTTAAGATTTCCTGACTTCCTAAAGAAATCACCTTTGTTAAAGTATATTGACAATGAAAGGACTTTTAAAACTTGAGAAATCATTTCTGTGTGTGTGTGTGTGTGTGTGTGTGTGTGTGTGTGTGTGTGTGTATGATAGAAGTCCTGATTGGTTCCACCTAAAAAGGAAACAGCCCTCAGATAACTGCTGGAATACATCATGTATTGAATCTCTCCTGGGTGCTTCTTCTCCAATCCCTGAAAATGTCCCATTGCCTCCCCAGACACTATACTATCTCAGTCTTGAACTAAGTATGAAAACGGAAATTTGGCACCTCTTCACTTTTGTCATTCTAGCTACCATTATTATAATCATTTCAGCATTCTAATGGTGCCCTTTTCTTGTCCATGGGCTATCCTGGGAAGTCCTGAGTTCCACCTCTCTGGACATGTGCAGACAAAAAACTAGATGACTAATTACTAGGTATATGACAGAAAGGATTCATTTGCAGGTACAGATGGCCATTGAGGTCACTTCCAACTCTGAAATGTTGTGATCCTGTGACTGATGACCTTGAGACTGTGTAACCTTTAGCCATTCCCACTTGTTAGGCCAAATGGCATCATTTTCTGTGTTGATGTCATACAGAGTAATGATTGAAAAGCCCCTAGGGAAAGTGAAAGAGCAGGAAAGCAGTAAAATATTCGTGATTTACAAATGCTCAGCTACACATAATGTGTGTGAATGTTTATAAAATACAATCCTGGTTTTTTTTTCCTTTTTCCCATAGAGATCTGGTATCATGCAGCAAAATCTTTGATATTTTCTATTCCAGGTGTTTGTGAGCTTCAGCTTCCTAAGAACATCTTCCCCCTTCGATGCTTTCGGGCTTTTCACACTCATTTCTTCTAGATGTGAGTTTCATTCCTTAAAAATCAACTGATCTTGTGATTATTGCACTGTCTATTCAAATATCTTATCTAAGGGGAAGATGAAGGAAAAAGATTGACCATAATACCAGGAGATCTATTAATAATCTTTCTCTAAAATACAACCTACTTGTTTCTGATGGGTCATCCTTTTTTAGACAAAGATGACATTCCTTATGGTGCCAGAAGGGCATGTGCTTTAAATTGTTCTTTCATTAGTGGTGACTAATTGATCTGAACCATCTGCACTCCCACCTACCTCCCTTATTACCAAGGGCAAAAAATTGTGAGATTACTAGCCAATAAATGTTTGTTAATTGCCATGCAATAGCCAGAATTAGAAGGATCGTATGTGACCAGGGACCAAAGTCTCTCTGTATAGGAAACTAACTGGTACTGTGGAAAGAACACTAGCATAGGAGGAAGAAGACTTGATATCTAATCTCTTCTTGCATGACTTAATTAAGCAACCAACATTTATTAAGAGTCAATAAGTGATCAAAATAGAGTCAATTATTGCAAGGCACTATGCTAGGCTCTGAGGATAGAAGTTCAAAAGTAAAGGAACCCCTTGCTTTCAAGGAAGGAACATCTTGTGTGGAGACATAACATGTAACCATATTCAGATGTATACAATATAAAAAAGCAATAATTGTTTTGAGGGAAGTCACTAGAAAGTAGGTGATCACATCAGGAAAGGAAGGCTTCATATAGCAAAGCACATGAGCCTTAAAGGAAGTTAGGAGTTCTGATGAGGAATGTATTTCAAACTCGAGGGAGAGACATCAAGTGCCAAGTCATGGGGGTAGAAGATGGAGAGATATATATGAGGAATATGAAGTGAGCCAGTTTGACTGGACTGTAGTATGTATGGAAGACAGTATTGGGCAATAAGGATGGAAAGATAGGTTGGGTGAATTTGTGAAAGGCTTTAAATACTAAACAGAAGAGTTTTTATTTTATTCTAGAGATAAAAAGATAGACACTAGAATTTATTGAGAGGTAATCAGATTTATGCTTTAGAAAAATTGCATTGACATCTATGTAGAGGATGAATTGGAGTAGGGAGAGACTTGAGGTGGGGAAACCTATTGGGAAATTAGTGAAATAATCCAGGCTGTCCATAAAGAGGACACTGTTGGAAAGAAGATGTATTTGAGAGATGGATGGGAAGACATGACTCCTGAGTGAATGCATGGATTAGTGAGAAAGCAGAGTCAAGGATGACACTGAGGTTGTCAACCTAGGTGATTGGAAGGTGCCCTCCACTGAAACAAGGAAACTAGAAACTGATAGGAAACAATCATGGCTTAGGAGCAAGAAGATCAGTGTGCCCACTTCTGAAGAATACATAATAAAATTGGAACAATGTAGAGGAGATAAACAGATCTCTTGAATAAAGATACCAAAGATTGGATGCCATGGAATTAATATCACTTCTATTCAGATGACTCCTAGATCTATATATCTAACTCTAGTCTGTCTTCTGAGCTGCAGTCCCACATCACCAACTGTCTATTAAGCATTTCAAACTGGATGTACCAGAGACATCTCAAACACAACATTTCCCTTACTGAACTCCTTATTTTAAGTATATATTTCTATGATGAATTTGACAATTTTCAACAATAATACTTTAATGTGCAAAGAACAGAAAAATGAGATTTGTGTGGAACTATGAACTTCTATATTAAAAAATATGGAATGCTTCACATATCTATGAAACATTAAAAAATAGTCAAAAGAGATTCAAAAGAAGTCCAGAATGGAACACAGACTATTGTGTTTAGTTGAGTATGCTCTTAAAATAGAAGTATACATAATTGAAGTTCACAATTTCATATGCAATCTCCATTATCTGCTATATTTTATATATTAAAATATTCTTATGTCTGTCAAGTTCATAATAAAAAGCAATTTTTAAAAAGAAAAGGAGTTTATGTGGGGATATGTTGAGTTTGAGATGTTGAAATATCAAAGAGACCATTGAATGTGTGGGACTTCAACTCAAAAGAGACACTGGGGCTGAATATGCAGATTTGGGAGTCATTTGAATAGAAATAACAATTAAATTCAAAGGAGCTAATGAAAATAGTAAATTAAAGAGTACAGGAAAAAAAGAAGAGGTCCCAGGACAGTGTCCTATGAACACCCATCATTGAATGTTATGATTTGGACAAAATCAGGAAAGGAGACCAAAAATTAGAGGTCTTATAGATAGTCCTAGGAGAAGAAGTGGGGAAGAGAAAGGAGAGGGAGAAAGAGAGAGAGAAAGAGAGAGAGAGAGAGAGAGAGAGAGAGAGAGAGAGAGAGAGAGAGAGAGAGAGAGAGAGAGACACAGAACAAGGTGATATAGGTCCTTAGAGGGGAGAATATCCAGACCCCAGGTAAGTCTGATTCTCAAACTCCTCTTCTGCAAAATGGGGATACATCACAGGATTATTGTGAGAATCTAATGAGATAATATTTGTAAGTGCTTTGAAAAAACTAAAAGTGATATTTATCTAAATGATACCTATAGCTACTTATAGGAGAAGATGTCAACAATGCCAAATGCTATAAGGAGGCTAAGAAAGATGAGGATTTATGACATATGGATGTAACAGAAAACTATCATACATAAGAAATGATGAAATGAATAGTTTCATAGGAAACTGAGATCTTTATGAACCAAAGCAGAGTAAAATAAGAAAACAAGATATGCAATGATAACATTACAGAGCAAAATAACTGTGAAAGACTTTAAAACTTGGACTTAGATCAACACAATGATAAATGACATATCCAGGAAAGTGATGAACTTAAAAATATAGAACGAGACATATGTTTTCAGGTATGGCCAATAGGGAAATTTATTTTACCAGACTATGCAGCTATGTATTGAGGGCCTTGTTTATTTATTCATTTTTATTTTGCTAAAGGGAAGGACAGGTAAATTTAAAAACAAGAGCCAAAAGATATTTATGCTATGGTGTAATACATTTACCTTAATATAATTGACTGTTGTGCAGGGTGTTGTTCCGAATTAAAACTCAGGCACTGAACTACACTGCCAAAGAAGAATGGTCAAAATATACTGCATCATCTAGCTACTAAATCTGTTTTGCAACACACTTAATGCCTTAATAGGATGGGGCTCCTTTTGATATTATTGTTTTTGGAAATGAATGGGCAGTATTTATCCCCCCAAAATTGTTAAGTGCACATGATTTAAAGCAGGCACCATTTGTATTTTTAAATCATCACATTGCTAAGGTACATAGACTGAGTTATAAAATGAAATTTAAAGAAAAAACAAGGAAGACAGAAAAGTCCACCAGATTTGACAAAGAAGAGATTGGTGACTTTAGTGAGAGCATTTTCAGTTGAATGATGAGGTAGAAAGTCAGAGGTTAAAGCAAGAGAAGAGGAAGTGGAATCAAAAAATGTAGTTAGATTTTGCTAGCAGTTGAAAATTAAGAAAAGCCAAAGGATGATAATTTAAAAGAATGGTTGAGCCTGGTGGAGACTTGGGCATGATGGGTTAGTCAGAAAGGAAGGAGCCAACAGAATGGGAGAGATTGAAGATTAGAGAGACATGGAATGATAAAGGGGTAATCTGTTTCAGGAGACAGGAGGAGATTGGATCAAGCATACCAGGCTGGGGTAGGTGACTGGTAGTCTTCATCAAAGAATAGATGAGAAAAGAAAGGATGATGCCAAGAAGTTTGGAGAGGAAGAGAAAGGGAGAAGAGGGACATCATGGTAAATGAAATCCATTTCCTCAGTAAAGTATGAAGTAATATCTTTAGCTATAAAGATAAGAATAGAAGGTGTGCTATAGAAGGTTTAATGAAGAAAGAAGGTTAAGACAGCTGTTCTGGGCTTTGGGATAGAGAAACAATTTAGAGAGGAATAAAAATATTGCTTTGTTTCAGTTGAATTTGTAATAAATCTAGTTAGCTTGGTTTTGTGACTTTGTCTAGCACCTTTCAGCAATATGTGAGAGGGAGTAAAGAAGGTGGATGGTGGGAATAAACCAGGGTTAAGATTTGGCAAGGTGTGAATGCCAATAGGCCAAGGAAGAAAGGGATTTGGGAAAAGAATAGTGTAGAATTGAATGGGTTAAGTGAAGGGTCAAGATAAGGAAGGGGGAAAAAATGAAAAGCAGAGCAAGTATAACATCCAGAGAAAGTGCTGAGAGATAGAGGGTTTGTCATTATAATAAGGGAGAAAAATAAGTTTAAGAATAGTAAGAGCTATAATCACAGGTCATGACTGAACAAAGAAATGTCAGTTTTTTTTTTTAACTGGAGATGGAACACTTGCAGGTGTTGGCAATATCCAAAGTATAATCATACTTGCATGTTGCTAAAGCAGGAACGAGAAGGTAAGTTAAGAACTGGAGAGGTTAGGGTATTTGTAGGAATATCAACAGGTATATTGAAGGTCCCTAGTTTAAGGACAGGAGATGAAGTAGTAATGAAACTTGTTAAACAGATTTTGAAGACTTTGAGGTGGTTGCCATTTGTGTGGATCATGGGCAAGTCACTTTATTATTCTGGGCCTCAGTTTCCTCCTCTGTCAAAGGAGTGACTTGGACTAAATAGCTTCTAAGAGCTCCAGATCAAGATTTATGACTCTATGAACTGGTATTGGCTTCATCAGCTCTGTCCTCCAATCAGCTGAGCTAACATTCAAAAAGCAACTAAATAAAGACCATCTCACTAATGACAATCCAAGGAAGAAACATATGACTTATTTTCCCATTGTAGGTGGAACATTTTCAGCATACCATCTGCCCTCTCTAATGGCTGGCACTTGAGCTCAGGTCCTACTTTAGGTCAGATCCTATTGGGGGTAATTTTAGCTGCTACTACTACTATGTAGTCAACAGCTTATTAAGTAAAATTAAATATATGAGTTTTTAATGTGGCATACTGTAGAGCACTGGAACCAAATCCAGAAGACAAGAGTTCTGGCCTCACTTGCCACATACTTGTTATGTGACCTTGAACCTAAACACATGTTCCTTTCCCCAATGCTGAGAGGCTCAGTCCCTTTAGACATGATATGAAAAAATGAGACCAGGAGATTTCCAGTCTCTCCTAGTTCTGTCATTCTGTGACCAAATGACTTCGGTTGTGTTTATAGGGCTTTAGAATCTCTCTTGCCTCCTATTCCAGCTAGCTGCAGAGTACTAAAAGAAAGGAAAAGCAAGTACCAAGAGAGCTAGATGAATGAAAAGTAGAAAGGGTTGAGCCAACTGCATGGGCTCTGATTAGATGAATGAATTTCATTCTCCTCCATCATCTGAATTAAAAGGCTTTCCAGTCCCATTCAGGTACACACTAGTTAAATGACCTTAGCATTTGATGGGTAGATATATGGACTTTTAATTAGATTCTTTGTCTCTAATTTACCATGGAAGGGAGCCAGAGAAGCATAGCACCCCCTAAATCATTCGGCGGGTTCACATTAAATTACACACTCCTAAAGGGGGTGCCAGTTGGCGTATTTCTTAATTACACTCATTAAAATGTTTTGTGGGAAAATGTGTAGAGCAGAAAGATGCCTGAGAAAAGACATAACCTCCTGTTATCGCCAGAGGCGTTTTATCAACTGACAATGGGATGGGTGGTCTACTCCAGAGTCAAGCAGACTGGCCACATGACTGGTTCCCAAATGAGTGTGCGGTTCATCACATTACAGCCTTCTGTGAGAGCACTGTCAGTCAACCACACAGATTGAAGGTCCACTGTGTGCCAAGACCCAGGGATACAAGGCAAACAATAGCAGCTCTGCCTTTCAAACTCATGGTTACCAGTAATGATAGCTAACATTTCTATAATGTTCTAAGGTTTGGAAAAATGTTGCATATATTATCTCATTTGATCCTCCTAACAATCCTGTGAAGTTGGTTATTATTTTCATTTTATAAATGAGAAAACTGAGTCTTGGAGAACTGCAATGACTTGGTGACTCTTCCCGACTCCCAGGTTCAAAGTTATTATCTACCATCATTCTTTCTTTGAATTCTTACAGGAATACTGGGAGGTGAACAGAGTAACTATCACCACCACCACTACTACCATCACAACACTAATATCACTAGCACCACCAGCAGCACCATCACCAGCACCCCTATCATCATCATCATCATCATCATCTCATCAGTACTATCATCATATCATCACCACCACCAACATCCCTATCATCTTCACCATTACTACCACTATCATCCTTATTATCACAACCACTACCACCAGCACCCAGATCATCATCAACACCACCATAATCACATCATCACCACCACCAACATCCCTATCATCATCATCATCATCATCATCACCATTACCATCACCACCACCAGTACATCATTATTATCACCACTACCACCAGCCCCTCTATTGTTGTCATCATCATCATCATTACTACCATCATCATAATCATCATCATCATCATCATCATATCATCAGTACCATCATCACATCATCAGTACCATCATCACATCATCACCATCAACATCCCTATCATCCTCACCATTACCATTACCACCACCACTATCATCATTATCATCACTACCACTACCAGCAGCACCCATATCATCATCAGCATCATCAACACCACCACCGCCACCCATTTTATCATCATTGTCATCACCATCACCACCATCACCATCATTTTACTGGCAAGAGCAACTGAGACTCAGAGACATTCATTAACTTCACTAAGTTCACATAGATAGGAAGTGCCAAAGCCAGAATTTGAACCCAACTCCCCTGAATCTAGGGTCAGTACTTTTTCCAATACCCAACACTGTTTCACTACCTGCTTGATTCATAACATGTCCCCTCCACTTGAGAAGTTTATAATTTGAAATCAAGAAATTAACCAAACCTAATGATTCTTCTGGGCTTCCAAAGCAACCAGCAGACAGATTTCTTAATATTATTTTATTATTTTTTTCTCTTCATAATCTGTCTTCCCTGATCTGGAGAAGGTGGAGCATGGCTCTTACTCAGCCTACCAATCACAAGGTTTTATAAATAAACCTGATGGGATTAGAGCCTCTGGTGAGAAATTATAAATGGCCAATTTAAAACAAAGGCTTCACTTTGTTTTGTCAACCAAGTGTCAGGGCCCTGAGGCCCAGTGAAAGACTCCTGTTTTCCCCCCCTTCCTTTCTAAAGTATGGGGAGCTAGCGAACTCTCTAATTTATGGCCAAACACCAAATGTCAACCACTCTGCTTTTTCCTAAAACGTGACACATTTGCAAATTCTTCTTCTTTAAACTTTCTACACAGACAAACCCAGGCCTCCCAAATCTCAATTTCCAAGGAACTGCTTGTTTCACCATCTCAGCTCCAAGAGATGTCTGGGAATATTTCACTTGCCTCCACACTTACATAAATATTCAATGAGCCAGAGTGACCAGAATAGCTCTGCACATTCCTCCTCCTTGCAGAAAATGTAAAGAGTGGGGAAGCAGGCCTTGTTGCCAACTCCCAGCTTTGATTCAGAAAACTCTCAGCTCTCTGGGCAGGGAGCAGCTGGAGTTCCACACCCACCCGAGCTAATCTTGAATCAGCTGCTAAGACACGTCCCAAGGTATGAGCACTAGTACATGCTAGCTAGAAGTCCTCCACGAGGTCTCTGAAACACTTATCTGCATGTCACTGTATGTTCCAATAGCATTATCTTTTGCCTCCTACGTTTCTGACTCTGGAGGAGACCATAACCTGTTATGGCTCCATGGAGGGAAAGGCAAAGCCCCTTCGCATACTACAGCCTAAAATCATAGAATCTCAGAGCTGGGATGGATGTTGGTGATCATCTAGCTCAGAAAGGTCAAACATGTGGTCTGGGAGCCACCTTGAAGTCCATAACTCTCTCAAGTCATCCAAACAGATTAAAATATAATTGGGAGACATTTTTTAAATTGATAAAAATATAATAAAATATACATAATGTGAATTGTGGTTTTCTAAGACAATATGCAGCCCTTTCCATTCCTAGTCTCCTGATATAGACCAGAGAAAATGCTTATCTAGTTTCTTCTTGAATGAAATAACAGAAGCAGGCCATTTCATTTTCAGACCACTCAAATTCTTTTTTATAATGTATTTTTTTATTTTATTAATATTTTATTTGTTTACCAATTATATACAATAGTAGTTTCTACCTATCATTTTCTGTGTTTGAATTTTACAATTTCTCCCCCACCCTCCCTTCCCTCCCCCATCCTCCCCCCACAGAAGGTAGTCTGGTAATCTTTACATTGTTTCCATGCCATACATTGATCGAAATTGAATGTGTTGAGAGAAGAAAATCATATCCTTGAGGAGAAAACAAAAAATTAGAGATAGCAAAATTATGTAGTACATAAGATACATTTTTTAAAAATTTGAAGGTAATAGACTTTGGTCTTTGTTTAAACTCCACAGTTCTTTCTCTGGATACAGATGGTATTCTCTGTCACAGGTATTTTGAAATTGTTCCTGATTATTACATTGATGGAATGAGCAAGTCCATCAAGGTTGATCATTGCCCCCATGTTGCTGTTAGGGCATACAATGTTTTTCTGGTTCTACTCATCTCACTCAGCATCAGTTCATGAACTCCTTCTAGGCTTCTCTTAATTCCCATCCCTCCTGGTTTCTAATAGAACAATAGTGTTCCATAACATACATATACCACAATTTGTTCAACCATTCCCCAATTGATGGACGTTCATTCAGTTTCTAATTCTTTGCTACCACAAACAGGGCTACTATGAATATTTTTGTACAAGTGATGTTTTCACCCTTTTGCATGATTTCTTCAGGGTATAGACCCAATAGTGGTATTGCTGGTTCAAAGGGTATGCACATTTTTGTTGCCCTTTGGGCGTAATTCCAAACTGCTGTCCAGAAAGGTTGGATGAGGTCACAGCTCCACTAACAATGTATTAGTATCCCAGATTTCCCACATTCCCTTCCAACATTGAACACTCCTTTCTAGACCACCCAAATTCTTAAGAAGTTCTGAAAATATTAGAAGCTATATCAGAGGATATGGGGCTCTAAATTTAGAGCTGGAAGTGTCCTTAGAGGCCATTAAGTTCCATCCCCTCATATTATAGTTAAGGAAACAGAAACCCAGGAAGGTGAAAGAAATTGGCCAACTGCCTATTGGTGATAAGGAACAGAGCTAAAATCATCTGGTCCAGCCACCACCAATGGAAGTAAAAAAAATGACTTCCATTGAATGATCATCCTATCTTGATTCTATGAGATCGTGACTTTTTGTTACTCACAGGAAATAGAATTCAGGAGGAGACGTAAATTCTAGTCCTACCCTGTATTAGCTTGTTGTCCAGAACTTTAACTTGGGAAAGAGAATTCACTAGAGAATCAGGAAAATATATTACCTTCCTCAGGTATCTCTTTCCATTTCTGGGAAGTTCTAATTTTTTAGGAAGTTCCTCATTATATGGACCTGAAGTTGAAGTTGAAATCTCTAGGCAGCTTCCACCCATCACTACTAGTTCTCTTCTATGGGGATAAAGAACACATTTAATCCATCTTCTTGTGATAACCGTTCAGATGTTTGAAGATAGCAATCATGCCTCCTCTTAATGTTCTTTTCTCTAAGCTAAGTGTCCTCAGTTACTTTAAATAATCCTCATGTGATATTACCTCAAGACCCTTAACAATCCTGGTTGACTTCCTCTAGACACTATTCAATCGTCAATGCCAATCCTAAAATGAGGCACCTAGACATGAAACTAGTATTCCAGATGTGGTCTGATTAGGGACAAGTACAGAAGGACTCTACCTTGCTAAATTCTGCCTAAGACATATTACCTGCCTTGCCACACTGCTAACTTGGATTGATCTATAACCCCAGTTTTTAAAAGCAAGTACCAGTTAAGCAAGGACCCCTGTCTTATTTATGCTTATCAAGTTGATTTTTTTAACTCAAGTATAAAGTTTTACATTTGTCTCTATTAAATTTCATTTGCTATTGCCTAATGTTCTAACCATTTAGGATCTTTTTGGATACTGAATCTGTAATCCAACATATTAGTTATCCTTCCCACTGTTAAATCATCTGAAAATTTAAAAAATATATACTATCTGCATCTCTATCGAAGTCATTCATTTTTGTTATTCAGTCATTTCAGTCACGTCTGACTCTTTGTGACCCCATTTGGGCTTTTTTTCTGGCAAAGCACTGAAATAGTTTGCCATTTCCTGCTCCAGCTCATTTTACAGATGGGGAAATTGAGGCAGAGTTAAGTGACTCTCTCAGGGTCACACGGCTAGTGAATAACTGAGACCAGATTTTAATTCAGGAGGAGAAATCTTCCTGACTCTAAGACCTGATGCTTCATCCACTGAGCCACCTAATTACCCTACAAAGGCATAGATCCGAACATTAAGATATTGAATAGCAGAGAGTCCAGTACAGATTCCTGCCAAATTCCACTGGAGATCGTCAGGTTGACAGCATTTAGGATAACCACCCTTCTAGTCCCTCTTAAAAGACTGAAGGCTATCTTTAAAATGTAATCTCTGAGAGAACTGACTGTAATTTATACCTTTATAGGATCAAGCAAGACTACCCCCGTAGTGGCACCTCTGAGAAGGGTGTATCTTGCTCCTGAAGAGGGCCATTACAGTTCTATAGGGAACAAATAATCTTGACTTCTTTATGCCAGGGAAATTGGAATTCCCTTATGAGTCATTGCCATTCTTTATGCAATTGTGAGGGTCTGGAAAAAAATGACCTAGTCATGGGCTAAGTGAGCCAAAAGAAAGGAAGCAAATTAGAAACAAGGAGGGCTTTGATGACCAACCTTTCCTTAGTCTTTCTGAGTTACAACTTTCTGAACTTCTAGCCTTTCTACACAATAAGGTAATTCTATTCCAGATGTTTGTTTATGGGGGGGGAATAAATGAAAAAAGAAAGGCTTGGGTTGAATAAGGAGGAAGAATTGTAAAGGTAATAAAGAAAAGGTTTTGGGATTGTGAAGGTCAGAGATGGAATTGGGTGAGAATAAAGCAGAGAATGGAGTAAAGTTGAATGTGAAGGACTCAAGCTGAAAAAAGGAGAATATGACTTGGAGAAGGAGGAGGAAGAGGAGGAGATGAAGGAGGAGAAAAAGAAGATGGAAAAGGAGAAGAGGAGGAGGAGGAGGATGGGGAAAAGAAAAAGAAAAGGAGGAGAATGACTGAAAAAGAAGGGGGGACAAGTCAGAGGAGTCAGGAGAAGCTAACTGGTAAGATAAGATAAAATAAATTGATAATCCAGGATAAGGCCTGTAAGGTAGAGTTTGGCAAGAGTAGCACCACTAGTATCCTGGACACTCTGCCTCTCAATTTGGCTGAAAATTGAGAGAAAGGAACCCTGAGGATGACTTCCAGGGTGCTAAGAAATACAAAAGAGTCTGTTGAGATGCTAACCAGGTGCTAAAGAGATGAGGAGAGTGACAAATATGGATTTTAAATCATTCACAGCTTGGCACAGTAGTTCTGAGGGGAAGCAACTTGCAAGAAAAACAAGGGTTGAAGACTGCACTTCCACTGAATATTGGAGAGCAAAGAGAAATTGCAATAATTTGCATTGCATACACAATATTTGTATGACTGCTATAGCCAAGTAGTTATTTATGTTCAAAGCACTGACCAATTTCCCTCCTAGAAAAAAAGATAAAGGGGATTGTAGAATGCCTCTCTGCTCTCCAGGCTTTTTAGAATGCTCCTCATAAGAAGGCAGATAAAGCCAAAGAACAGAGAGCAACAGGGCAAGCTTGAGGATAAGCTGAGCTTCCAAGCAAAAGAACTAGCAGGGAAAATCACCAAGAAAGAATAAAAAATAGCAGAGAAATCAAGAAAAACCACAATACACTGAAGCAATATTATAGTGTAAAGAGAAAATGAAGTAAGAATGCTTATATAATAAAGAAATCAAGAGAATGTTTTACTAGTCCACAAGAAGGAATGAAACAACAGCAAGAAACTTCATAATGATTTAAAAGGGAAATAAGACCAGAAAACAATCTGAAATTATGCTTTAAAATATAACTGAAATATCCATA
This sequence comes from Macrotis lagotis, assembly GCF_037893015.1. Taxonomy (NCBI): domain Eukaryota; kingdom Metazoa; phylum Chordata; class Mammalia; order Peramelemorphia; family Peramelidae; genus Macrotis; species Macrotis lagotis. The sequence continues at coordinate 19,863,442 of NC_133666.1, forward strand.
TGCTTTGACTCTGAGATCCCCTTCTAAGCATATACATCAGGAATGTCAAAGACAATAAGATCCCATTAACATCAAAAATATTGATAGCAAAGATCATGAAACAAAATAGATACTCACTGAAATAGAACTAATTTCAATAATAGGGACATTTAAACTACCCCTCCAAAAAGGGCTTATTAATCTGTGGTCCACAGATTCCCAAGGAGTCCATGAATACATTGCAGGGAATCAGTGAATTTGGATGGAAAAAAATACATTTCCATTTCAGTATTAGTTTGTATTGTATTACATTATATTTTATTTTATCCATTTAAAACATTATAGTAAGATTCATCCCTCACTGGTAAATGCTTAGGGGATATAAGCAGGCAGTTTTTATTAAATGAAATAAAAGTTATCAATAGTCATATGATGAGAGAAACGCAAATAAAAACACTTCTTTGGTACCGCCTCATACCCATCAAATTAACTGATGACATAAAAGGAAAATGACACATGCTGGAGGGGATGTGGAAAACCAGGTACATTGATACACTCTTAGTGGAGCTATAAATTAACTTAACCATTCTGAAGAACAATTTGGAGCTATGCCCCCAAAGCTGTAAAACTCTGCATATCCTTTGACCCAGCAATACCATTATTAGGTCTATATCTCAAGGAAATCAAAGGAAAAGGAAAAGGACTCATGTGGATAAAAGTATTTAGAGCAGAGTACTTTGTAGAAAAGAATTGGAAACTGAAGGAATGCCCAGCAATTGGGGAATGGTTAAACAACTTATGATATATAAATGTGATGAAATATTATTGTACTTTAAGAAATAATGAAGGAAATGGTTGTAGAAAAAACCTGGAAAAACTTAATATGAACTGAAATACTGTGAAGTGAGGAGAGCCAGGGGAACAATGTGCATGGTTACAGCAATACAGTAAGGATATCAATTATAAAAGACTAGTCATTCTGAGGAATGATCTATCATAATTCCAAAGAATTCCAAAGAATGAAAAATGCTAACCACATCCAAAAAGAGAACTGACAGATTCAGAATGCTGATTGAAGTGTGTTTTTTTTTCTTTCTTTTTCTAGTTTTTTTGGAAACATGGTTAATATAGAAATATGTTTTTCATGACTTCACATATATAAGGGATATGAGTACGGAAAGGATGGGGGAAGGAGAGAATTTAAAGTTAAAAATAAAATAAAATTTAAAAATGACATTATTCTAAGGAATTGTCATTGAACTTTGAACTCTCAAAGGGGTCCATGCCAAAAAAATGTTAAGAATCCAGAGGTAAGAAGACTAATCAGTAAACAAACACTTCAAACAGGAGAAACACGAGATAGGTAAGCTAGAATCATTTACAAGAAAAACATAAATAATGAAGTTAACTTTCCTATGATTCTAGGACTAGATAAAAGTATTGTCTTAAAAAGATTTTTTTATATTTATTAAGAGTCAAAAAGAGAAATAAGATGAATCATGAAGAAGTAAAGGACTCTAAAGGGAAATAAAAGAATCAAAAGAAAGATAGGAGAAAATTGAATTAATGATGAAAGGAATTCCACAAAACATGGGAAAACTTTTATGGAGATTGAAGAAAGCAGAATGCGCACCAAAATATAAATAATTACCATAATGGTGATGTTAGCAATATCTTCAAAAAATCTCTGAGAGGCAGGTGAACTCATGTTAATTGCAATCAACAATCTTGACCCTGGAGAACAGAATCCCAAGAGAGCTGGAAAAGACCTTGGTGGTCACCGTGACCGTGGCATAGCTCAGAAATGGTCATTCAGCCCCTGCTTGAAGACTAAAAGCCACTACCCCGTGAAGCAGGCCAATCCGCTTTTGAACATCTCTAGTTAGAAGGATTATTTTGGGTGGTGGTTGTTACTGCTCTTCCTGATATCAAATCCAAATTTGTTTGGGGGGGGGGGCGGCCAACTTCTGTTTATTGCTCATTTGTTCTGAGTCTAATTCTTGTTGCACATGACAACTGCTCAGATATTTGCAGACAGCAGTCACATCTGACTGAGTCTTCTCTTCTAACAAAACTCACCCAGTTCTCTTGAAACAGATTCTCATATGACATAGGCTCAAGGCCTTTCACCATGCTAGTTCCCTCTTCTAGACATTTCCCAGCTTATGAATGTCCTTCCAGCTTAAGATTCAAACACAGTAGTGGCCTCTCAGATGAGGGGTGACACATAAAAATTAAAACTTCCTTCCTCTGACTGAGGGACAATGAGGGCAGAATATTGCATATACTATCAGATGGAATCTGTTTGCTCGTCCTTTTTGCCTAACTGATTTTCTTTATTAAAAAGGTAAGGGAATGTATTGGTAAATTATTGGAATGTAAAAACAAACTATATCAAACATTTACAAAATAAATCATTTTAAACCATTTATTTTTTCTTTCGATAGAGTGGCCAAACTGTCTCAGGAAGAGAATCTATAAATAGAAACTGGATAAGCATGTGATAAAATCTATCATGCTATTCTTGTAGACAAGATGGAGAAGTATTGGCTAGATAATAGTATGGGTAGGTGGGTTTCAAATAGCCAGAGCCAAAGAGGATTTATTAGCCTTTTGAGATCATCTTGGAAAGATGTCTCCTCTTAAGTGGCTCAAGTTCTATGGTTGATTCAAGTCATTTTGACTTGGATAAAGATATAAAGGGCACATTCATCAAATCTGTAGGCGGAAGGGACAGCCAAGACTCTGGATGACCAGATAGGAATTCAAAAAGGTCCTGACAAGCTAAAATATTGGACTGAAACTAATAGTATAGAGTTTAATGAGGATGATTGTAAAGTCTCACACTGGATTTTGAAAATTCCACTTTGCAATCACAAAATGGGAAAGCAGGGTTAGACAACATCCATCCATAAAAGCTCTGGGGCTTTTAGAGGACTTCACGGTCCATGTGAGTCAGCACAGTGATGTGCCAAAAAGCCTCATGTTATCTTGAGTTGCATTAAGAGAAACAAAATCCAAGACTAGGGAGATGCCTTTGTCCTCTGCCCCGGTCATTTGCATTCAGTAATATTGCAGTCACTTGGGAGCACCACATTTACAGAAGGACACAGATAGGTTGGAAAGTGACCAAGAGAAAGTAATCAGGGGGTTTGAATCATGTCAAATAAGGATCAATCAAAGGAACTCAGATCATTTAGACTGGAGAAGAGAATGTTTAGGATGACATGAAAATGTCTTCAATTATCTGAAGGGTTGTCACACGGAAATAGGATTCAACTTGGTCGGCTCAGAGTCAAAGGGCAAAACAGTAGCAAGTAGCCATTTCATGGGGTTCAGTGGAGGCAATTGGGATTAAGTGTCTTGCCCAGGGTCACACAGCTAGTAAGTGTGTGAGGTCAGACTTGAACTCAGGTCCTTCCAGGACCAGTGTTCTATCCACTGGGTTACTAGTTGCCCTTAAAGAGATTGGTTTAGGGGGCAACTAGGTGGTTCAGTGGATAGGGCACTGACCCTGGAGTCAAGAAAACTTGAGTTCAAATTCAGCCTCAAACACTTCATAATCACCTACCTATGTGACTTTGGGCAAGTCACTTAACCCAATAAGAGCTATTCCAAAATAGAAAGAACTGCCTCAAGAGATGGTAACTCAAAGACTTCCAGGTGATGCTGAATGACAACTTGATCATGGCTATCAAGGGAATTCTTTTCCAGGTACAAACTGAACAGATGGCCACTGAAATTCACTCCAACTCTGAGATATTAAGATTCTTGGACTATTAAGTCAGATATACCTTCCCTAGACATACCTTTTCAAATCAGTGATTTCCACAATCTAAGGAGAGACTTTATTTGGTCATGATATTGCTCTGAATTCTTCACTGTTGTGGATTATCAAAGAGTGTATAAACAAACATCCAAAGACCTTGGCCCTGGGAAAATAATACAGCCATCTTTAAAGATAAACAGGGACTAAAGTGAATCCAAATAATGGGGCCATTCCCTGCCCTTCCCCCTCACAAATCAAAAGACCAAAGCATCCTGTCTGCTCCTCTCCATTACATTAATATTTTGCCCCATTTTGAATGGTTTATTATCTTGAGTTGCATTAAGAGACATAGATTAAAGGTTCTTATTGGTTTTAGCCTTTTTAGTTGATACCAAACCACTTAGGAAAGCATCATTTGATATTTAGGTCCCCATGCCCCGTTGTATCTCATTTACCAGTATATTTCATAGGTTTAAAGCCTATCAAGTCAGTATGAAAAACCAACTCTTCCCTTTCTTTCCTAGCATCCATTTCAATAACTTTGATCAGGGAGAAATTAATTCCCTCCATTTACAGGTAGAGGACTTTGAAAGGAGTTTTAAAAGTCCTAATCAAGTCATTTTACTGTTTTTAAAACCCACCTCTTACTAAGATTAAAGACTGCAAAGAAGCAAGGTGGAGAGAGAGAGAGAGAGAGAGAGAGAGAGAGAGAGAGAGAGAGAGAGAGAGAGAGAGAGAGGCAGGCAATAATACCATGCTTTTGTGACTTGTTTTTTCCAGAGGGAGATAAAACATGGGGAGATTCAGAACATCTATTTTGAACATAGCCGGTGTCCCAAGACCCATGAGACCTGTGCAAACATTTCTTTTTTTTTAAATTGTTATTGATGTCTTTTGTTTTCACATTACTTCATTTCTAAATATATCCTTCCCCAACCCCTAACCTCCAACCCATCTTTTGCAACAAAGATTTTTTTTAAAGAAAGAGAGGGAAAAAAATTCAACAAAACTAAATAACCCATCCACTAAGGCTGTTCCACAGACATAGTCTCCCAATTCTGAAAAGAGGGAAGTAAGGGATACGTCCCACCCCTTCTTTGGGGACAAGCTTGGTCTTTATAATAATACAGCTTGCCAGGGATTTGTTCTTTCCATTGACATTGTTGAAGTCATGTAGATGGTTTTCTTAATTTGACTAATTTCATCTTGAATTGTTCATATTCATCATTTCCCCCCATAAATATTACTGAGTAATATTTTCCCCAGAAGAATGTAAGCTTCTTGAGGGTGGGGATTCTTTCTTTCATGTCTATGAAATGATGAGGAAATATGTTTAATGTGAAAATAGTGTCTTCTTGTTGTTTATTTGTTTATGGGCCCTGTGATTTCCTTGGTTTTGGGGACTCTCGAATAGGAAATTTGTACTAATGTAGACCATTACCTTCTCTGCAACCTATCATCTCAAGAGAGTTGGCCAGAGTACCACAAGATGAAGCAACTTGCCCAGGTTACACAACCAACATGTGTCAAAGATGAGACTTAAATTGAAATCTTTCTAGCTCTGAGGATGTCTACAATCTTGGACATATCGGATGCTTAAACAGTAATATTTTGGATAGAGCACTGGCTCTGGAATTAGCAGAAGATCTAGGAACCCTATCTCTGACCCTACCTGTGTAATCTTGGATTGGACAAGACTCTTATGTTCTCTGGGTCATAGCTTCATCTCTAAAATGGGGAAATGGGAATGGACTAGATAACTTTGAAGTGCCCTTCCAGCTCTCTGATTGTATAGGAGACCTTGAGCAAGTTACCCCATCTCCTTAGGCCTCAGTTTCCTCTTCTATAGAATGACTCGGTTGGAATAGATGGCCTCTGAGTCCATTCCTGATCTAGATTTAGGGCCCTGTAATCCTATGACCATAAGCAAAGACTATAAGAGGGTCCCACTAATCTAGGTGTACCCATGGTTGTGAACAGAGAAGGTTGTACCACTAAGATTAGAGGTGGGTGTTGAGGACAAACTGCACATGAATGTAGCCGTATTCATGTATTCAAATGTCTCTGAGAGTCCCACATAACTCAAAGAGTATGAAAGATGCTCTGGGAGAGATAATCTCATTATCCTTATTCCTTTATTGGTGACTGAAACCACTGGTTGGTTTACTTTTGTGATACTTGTGATATGAATTCAAGGGATAGGTTCAACCAGTGCTTCCCAAACTTCAATTACATATGTGGGATGATAAAAGAATACATTGCAATATGGGGGACATTGCTTCTAGCCATTCCACCCAACCATTTTATACACACACACACATACACACACACACACACACACATATGTAGATAGGCACGTATATTGTTGTTCAGTCATTTTTAGGTGTGTCTGACTCTTTGTGACTATTTAGGGTTTATCTGGCAAAAACACAGGAGTTATTGACCATTTTCTTCTTCAGTTCATTTTATAGATGAGGAAACTGAGGCCAACCAGGTTAAATGACTCCCTCAAGGTCACACAGCTAGGAAGTGTCTGAGGTTGGATTTGAACTCAAAAAGAGAAGTCTTCTTGTCTTCAGGCCAGGCATTCTGCCCACTGCAGCACCATCTAGCTACCTTCAGATATGTATATACATACATGGAAAATAGCATCCAGTCTCTTTGGTTGTTCGAGCATGATACCTCCCAGTCCACTTAAAACTTAGTCTAAAAGTGAATGGCACTGGTCAATGAATTTGATTAATAGTCCACACCAAAGTTATCTTCCTAACACCCCAAAGCATGCCAACAGTCAGTTGGGGAAAAAAAGAACTGGTCCATCTGGGACCTGCAAAAAATGCATCCATTTCTCTTTCAAAAACTAAAGGAAGTTCATAGGACTATAGCTGTAGAGATGGAAGGGACCTCAGAGACCATCTAGCATTAACTTCTTCATTTTACAGAAGAAGAAACTGAGGGGAAGAGAGGAGAACAGACTTGCCTTGGGTCACAAAACTAGTAAAGGTCTGAGATCTGATTCAAACCTAGTTCTTCCTGGTTCCAGATTCTCTCCTTGAACTATGCCTACAAGCTACTTTCCTGGGTTTTTTTTTTCTGTTGTTATTGTTAAACTGTGCCTCTTTCCCCTCCCCTCTAAGTATAGTCTTCTGGTCCCCTCAGCTAGGGCTGAGGGGAAAAAATAGCAGCAGGCATTATATCCTTGTACAAATGGAAATATCTTCAAAGGACTTAGCTTGGTGCTCCAGAGATATGTAGATAGAGGCTGTCAATGTTGCATAAGCTCACCATCCTCAGCTGCTCTGCTACCTGATTCATATTTCAGTCTTTTCAAATTCCGATTCACAACAGTGCACAATAGAAAAGCCGCCCAGGTTGTAAGGGCATCATTCCCTTGGAAGCCAGCTGTTGCTTTGCCATGGCTACCCTGAAAATATACCCAAACACACAGTGGACTGGGGAGAAGGTGGGCAGTGATTGTAGCTTGTTTCATAGGGCCTGTACTCCCTGGTAGCCCTTCCCCACTATGCAAGAAGAAGAGTTGCATTGGTATATATACCCAGTTGGGCACTGGTCATTAGACAGCATCTAGAGTCTAGATCTTATTCTAGATTTTGCCATCATCAGGGGGATCTCTGTTAAATCTAGGGAAAAAAATAAAAACTTTTCATCCAATTTTCAAGGCCTTTAGCCATCTGGTTCTAACCTCTCTTTCCAAACTTATGTCATATTATTTCTCCATCACAAAATTACCATTCTAGCCAAATTGGACTACTGTTTTCCAAACTTGATAGACTGCCTCCAGCTTCTGAATTTACTTTCTTCTGTGCTTAAGATGTCTTCCCTCCTCATCCCTGACTGCTAAAATATTCTGCTTACTTCAAGGCCCAAATTACAGGATCTTAGAGATGGGGTTGGAAGGGACCTTGGATCAGTCCTCTAATTTTACAGAAAACTTTGCTTACCCAAGGTCATACATAGGATCCTAGATCACAAGTGGGATGCAGGGGAATCCTTAACCTCTTTTTTGTGTCCTGGCCCATTTAAACAGTCCAGTGAAGGCCCCAGATCCATTCTCAGAGTAATACATATATATATATATATATATATATATATATATATATATATATATAATATACATATATATGTGTATATATATATATATTATTTATATATAAACATAAAATAAAATACAAAGAATTACAAAGGAAACCAATTACATCAAAATCATTTTCAAAATGTTTTTAAAAAGAAAAGCTCAGAGCAGCTAGGTGGCACAGTGTATAGAGCACCAGCCCTGGAGTCAGGAGTACCTGAGTTCAAATCCCACCTCAGACACTTAATAATTGCCTAACTGTGTGAACTTGGGCAAATCACTTAACCTCATTGCCTTAAATAAATTTAAATTTTTAAAGGGAAAAAAAAGAAAAGCTCACATATTTCAGCTTAAGAATCCCTGGCTAAAAGGGACTTCAGAGACCTTCTGACCCAATAACTTCTCCATTTTGGGAAATAGGGAGCCAAGGTCCAGAGAGATCATCTGGCTTGTCTTAATGGCAGAGCCAGGATTCAAATCCAGGTCCATTGACACCAAATTCTTCTCTCTTTCTATTACTTCATTCTGCCTCCCAGACTAGGTGCCATCCTTCCAGCAAGACTTCCCTGAGCCCTCTGCTGCCAACCCTAGCACCAGTTAAAAATATCCTTAGGTTTTCCCACAATACTTTGCCTGAATTTCTCTTCCAACCCCTCTTCTCTTCCCTCTTATCTGATGTCAGTTTTCATCTGTCTAGCTATCCCTAGGTCTGAGCACAAGGACTGGCCCACAATGAGGACCTGGCCAATGCTGCAGAATTAGGTTGAATGGATTTCATCCTTTTATGATTGGGTTAACGCAAGAATAGTCAATGAAACTCCAGAAAGAGAATGGGAGAAGAGGTAAGAGAAGGAGTTTTTCCCAAGTACCTACATTGTCAAGGGCTTGGCAAACCCCAAAGTGTTGTTGATGCCCTCCCTTGTAGACTCCTGGAAGGCACAAGGCTTACACTTTTTAGGGACTTGAAAGCAGTCACAGGCTGGGCAAGACCTAGACCTCACTCTCAACCTTGACCTTGATTTTGGCAATTCCCTGGGGCAGAGAAGGGAAGCTCACTGTGGAAGGTAAGGAACAAGGGCAGCTGAGGCTTTGTGGAAGAGGTGGGACTCCAAGAAGGGAGAGGGCTCAGATTGGCAGAAAGGAAAAGAGAAAGTATTCCTTCCCAAGGAAAAAATGATTATGGGATGAGATTGAGATTGCTGACTCCAAAGGAGAGTGAGTCTGCCAAAATGCCTGAGACAGAGGGCTCATACCATTGGGCCCTTGTTATTGAGGATAGCAAATGAGGTTGGCAAGCTAGACGGGTAGGAGGAGGTGGGGCCAGGACACAGATAGATCACAAGAACATGAGCAAAGAACAATGTGCAAACAGTGTTATTAGGCATGCATGTTTAGAAATAGTCACTTCTTGGAGTCTCATGAAAGCCATGGGCCAGGTGCCAAGGAACAGATCTAATTGGTCATTCACTGAAGAAAATAAAAAACAAAAGGTAGCATGGCATCACAGATAGAGTTCTATCCTGGTGCTTAGGAGACCTGAGTTTTAGACCTGGCAAGGTCACTTATTAGCTATATGACCTTGAGAAAATGAATTCACCTATCCAGACCTCAGTTTCTTCATCTATAAAATGGAGATAATAACCTTTAACTATCTAAAATATGTTAATAATAGCTTACATTAATATGGTGCTTTAAGATTGATCCTTACAAGACCCATAAGATGTAGTTAATGGTATTACCAATGATCTTCTCCCCAGGAGAATGTAAGCTCATTGAAGGCAGGGACTATCTCATATTTGTATACCCACAGTGGGCCCTTAATACAGGATTGATTGATTTAACAGATGAGGAAACTCAGGCACAGAGAGATTAAAGTGACTGGACCAGAGTCATAAAATAATGTATCTGAGGCAAGATTTTAACCCAGTTCTTCCTGACTCTAAGTCCAATACTCTATGTACGGCCATATTTCTTAATAATAACAGTAACTATAACTATAATAATAGTAATAATAGCTAGTATGTATGACGTGGCTCACAAAACTCTTTATGGACACAGTCTCACTAAGATTTGGAATATCATAATCATCCTCACTCTGCTACATCCTACACATTTACTCAGTTATACTTCCACAATACTATAGCAATCTGTCTTTTCCTCACACATATGAAGATGCAACCTCCCAATCCTGGGGTGCATGGTTTCAGGGAATGAGGGTTCCCAGTTAAGCCTCATATTACAAAGTTAATAGATGACATTGACTAAAGTCAACCTGCAAAGGCATTAACCTTCCATTCAGTCTATGTTAACCAAGGAATCTCAGGAAAAGCTTCTGCACCATTGTATTGTTTCCCAATGTGCTGGGAATGATTCAGAACTTCCATTTGCCCTCTGCAGGGCTGGTAGTTAATGAAGAGATAGATCAAAATGGAGAAAACTCTGGTACGCACATTCAGACAGTAAATGATGCCACCGCCAACATGATTACCTACACTGTAGCCGGGGACACAAATCTGCTCTTGCATATCGTGTTTATTGCCTGGGTGCTGGCGTCATACCTCCTTCACATGGGACTGGTACACCTGTCTTTTTAATGGAGGGGAAGTCAACACTCCTGCAAGATTTAATTATTTTATACTCAGATGTTACACCATTCATCTGGCCCTGGTAATAGGGTTTCATTCTCTGGCTGAAGAGTGTTCAGTCGCTCCCCATTTGATGTACTGGGCAACTGGGACTTGAATGGGGAAACTATGATATTCATCATTTTATAGCTTCCTATTGAAGATTCAGTCTGAGCTTTGAACCTTACATGGGGAGAAATTTTAGGCCTGAACTACTCAAAGGAAACTCAATGTAGGGAACTCAAGCTACCTAGTTAGGGGGGTCCTGCTGGTACAGCGGAATCTGGTGAGTAAATGTCAAAGTGATTCTAGAAAGGACTCCTAAACTGGGGTGGTTGGGTGGATAAGGGAACTAACTGTAAGGATCCCTTCCAAGTCTAAGGATACTCTACCAGATTTCATCTGTAGTCCAAGCTCTTCCTCTAACTTGTGTGACCTTAGGCAAGGAACCCCACATCTCTGGGCCTGCTTGATCCTCGAGAAAATGAGATTCTTGGTTTAGAATTCTCATAAGATAACTCCTAGATCATAGAATTATGGGATCATAGATCTGAGGCTGGAATGGAGTTTATGATCAACATTTCCTATGTAAAGACAGCAAGGTATTATAGTTGATTTGGACCTAGGAATCAGCAAGTATCTCTGAATCACCCACCATATGTTGGGCACAGGGGCAAACTCTCAGGACACAATATAAAAATGAAACAGACTCTGACTGGAGGTAGTAAAGGGGTTAAGAGATGGAGATAAGTATGAAAATCATGTTTCTACTGCTTAGTATCTACGTAGCCTGGTGCAAGGTGCTTTTCCAATCTGAGCTTTAGTTTTCTTATCTAAAAAAGAAGATTACTAATCCTTGCCCTACTTACCTTAAAGAACTGCAATAAGGATCAGATAAGACAATGATATGAAAGCGCTTTGAGATCATAGAGCATGTGAAAAATGGAAAAGAGTATTCAATATTATTATGATTATTATTTTTATACATTTTCAACAATGGTCAAGAAAGCAGGAATTCCATGGTAGCTACTGGAGTGGTTATTGCCACAGATGTTTCTGAACAGCCATCCTCACAAAGACCCAGAAAGTATTTTTGTGTCAACTCATTTGGTTCATCCCTGTCACTGGTCTGTAGAATTCCTGAACACTATCTTGTACTTTCATACTAAGAATTAGTCTTTGCCCTTGTTTTTTTTTTTTTTTTTATATATAGTTTCATAGAGACTAAGCTCTCTTACCCACATGCTCTCTTACTTTGCCTAGAAGGTTTAGAACATTGTGGCTGGCTGGAATGTTCTCACTCCTCATCTCTGTCTTTGAAGTTGCTCGAGTGTTACCTCCCAAATGAAGTCATTCCAGGGGTCCATAATTGTTAGTGGTCCCCCTAAAATTATTATGTTTTTTATATTTTTCCACATACATCTTGTTTTATCCAGTGGAATATCTTGGGGGGGGGGTGTCCCACCAGCCAGGTGGTGCAGTCAGGAGGACCTGAGTTCAAATTTGACCTCAGAAACTTGATATTTATCTTAGCTGTGTGACCTTGGGCAACTACTTAATCCCATTGCCTTGCAAAAGTCAGGGAAAAAAAGATTATCTTTGGGACAAAGGTTTCTATGTCTATTTTTTAAAACCCCTGTACATAATGGGTGCTTGATGACTATTTATTGAGTTGAGTTCTGAGTCTCAATTTCCTTAGCCATTACAGTGAAGATAATATCTGGTATCTCTTCCTCACAGGACTATCATGAAGAAGAAAGTGACAGTGTATCAAAGTACTCAAGTCAAAGATTGAGTTAAAGACGTGAGCAAAGACCACGATAATCTCCAGGCGATGCCTGGGCCCAGTAAACACTTATTCCAGTGGGTAGGAGCTTTCTCAACTCTAACCACTGACCTAGTCAGTGATGATGAATGGTTTCAGTGATGACCCCAAGATCGAGAGTATACTCAGGTAACAAAGATTCAAAGAGGATTCCTAAACTCTACTTACTAAAGCAGGGAAGTATTTGTGCAGATTTCCAAAAGCAAAGATAACAAAGAGGCTTTGATGTAATCCTCACTTACCTGTCAAAATTTGCTATTTACTACTTGGGAGACTTCAAGAAAGTTCTCTCTCATCTCTGGACCTCAGGTTTCCCCTATAAAAAGTTGAGTTTGGTGATCACTATTATCACCTTAAATTCTTTAATCACAAAATCTCCCAGATGACATTGCTCAGAAAGACCCATTGTTTAGGACCCACTCTTCCCTAACCATGCTAAGTAGTGGAAGTTTAACTATATTTAATGAAGTCCTGGTTCTCTTTCTATGGTTTTATCTCAACAAAAGGAAAGCAAATGGCCAATTCTACTAGGAAGCTCAATGAAACCATAGTTTGAGCCCTGACTTTACTCCCCTCAAAATTATTGAGGTTACTCGGCAAAGGCATGAGATTCAGTTTGGGCATCTTGCCAATTTTCAGATAAAGAACCTAGAGAGAACTCACTCAAGTTACACAAGCCTGGAAAGACACTGACTTTGGAGGCAAAAGAATTGGGTTCAAATCCTGGCTCTATATTCATATTAGTAGTGTAACCTTGGCCAAGTCCATTCTTCTTTCCAGGCTTCATTTTCTTCATCTATCCCACAAGAGGTTGGACTAGATGCTCTCTAGATGCCTTTCCAGTTTATGATTCTTTCTTTAATGGTTTTCCCTTATAAAAATATTCACACTCAACTGGGAAAGTTCTCTTGGATGGATAGTGAGCATAATTCCATAGTTATCCTGCCAATGAGAGAATGAATCCATGAACACTGACATATTAAGTTCTATTTGTTAAAAAAAAAATTGTTTACTGCTGAAACTTAGTGCAGACAAATTAGAAATGGAATCAACCAAGCATATGCTTCAGCATATCTTTGTAATCAGGTTCTTGCCTACATTAATTTAATTCTTGTTCTTTAGTTTTTGTCATTGTTGCAACCAGCTCCACTTGGTCATATTTGTGTGCAAAAAGTTAGACATTCAGAAGTCACTCAAATAATAAGACCGTGCCTTTGTCCACACCTTAGACTCACCATCTATACTGGAATGTGGCCGATTCCTGAATGGTGACAGTATAGGTCCAGCTGCAAAGTGGAAAATTCATTCAATCATTGGGTGATTTTGACAGGGGAAGATCTGGGAGTTGGGTATGCTTGACTGCATTTTCCCATTTCCATCCAGCTGCCTGCTGTCATATGGAAAGAGGCTCCACATCCCCTTTCAGATGGATCTTCTTTTAGGATGGCTGGCTTCCATTTGCCTTGTCCTCTAAGGTGTGACAGTTCTGAAGGCGGCACTTCTCACCACTTGTCATGGCACCAGGAGATTGCTAGCTCAACAACAGATTGTTCTCATGTGGACTGCCAATAGGCCCTGCTCTGTTATGAGTCAATAGCCAATTTGGCTGCGTTATAAAAGTATACTGTACTAACAGCAACAACAATAAGAGATAAGCTGAGGATGATTTGTCATATGTTGCCATCAATCTAGAAGGCGGCATTTTGAGATAACTTTGAGATTTTTGGCTGGTTCACTCAAGCTACTGCTTTGACTAGTTCTTCCCCAATAAATTAACCAGTTGCTTTCATATGTTGATTCAGACAATGGACAACTGACCTAAGGGCTAGCACTAGAACTGTCAGTTCAAATGTCTTCTCCCAAGGCTCCATGTTTCTATGAGATTTTTATCTCCAGGTCTCCAACTTCCTGGACAGCCTCACCTCCCACAATTCCCTTTTATCTACTCACGAGTTCAACCAAACTATTCTCTGTCTTCAGTTTGTGTATTGTCCATTACTAAATTCCAGTTTGAATATCATAGACTCTAGCCTTTTCCCTTTCTTTCACTTGCTGAAGTCCCTCCCCTTCTTCTAGGCCAAACTCAGAAACTAATTCCTCCATGAAACTTCGTTTGACCTCAGGCGAGGTCATGAAGTTTACTAGGACCTTAGCTTTCTCTAGTGCCTTCCAGATCTAGACCTAGGACCCTCTGTATGACCTTGGGCAGCTCACTTTCTGTCCTTCAGTTTCCTCTTCTGTCAAATGAGGAAACTGAACTAGATAGCCTTAGAGAGCTCCTCCAGCTCTGTATTTTTGAACATAGGAGCTTCCCTTGACCTCTCCAAATGAATATGACATCCCCATTCCATAATTTCCAATGATACTTTGCACTTCTTTCTATTTCATCTATTTTCTCCTATACTCATTATTTGAATATATATATATACATATATATGTATATGTATATATATATATATATATATATACATACACACACATTAGACAGTAAGCTTACTGAGGCTGTGCCTTACTGCATCTATGTAGCCCAACACTTTCTTCATCACAGTAAGGGCTTCATTTATAACAGTAGATATGAACTGCTTTGCTTTGGAATTAAGAAAGTGGCTAAAAGCCCTAAGTGATCTTCTGTTCCTTTCATCTTTGATTCCAAACCCGTAGTTATAGTACAAAGCACAAGGTTTTAGACAGGCAGCAGAGTTGAAGCAGTAGTCTAGAAGTAGCTCCATCAGCCTTCTGGCATACCTCCGTCCATCTCATAGAGAGTTTGAAGCTTGAAATCAAGATGGCATCCTGGCTTTCCCTCCTTTCCTTTGTCTGGCCCTTAGAGGTACCACACATAACATGTTCTCCACAAAAGGAGGCTTCAGAGGAGCCTTGATCTACAGTTGGCACAGATGGCACTATGGCCACTGAACCCAGTCCCTTTCCTTTACAGAGGAGTAAACTGAGATCCAGAAAGAAGGTATTTGCCCAAGGTCTTATAGCAAGTAAGCATTTGAGGCCCTAGCCAGCACACCAAACAGCCTCCTTAAAAGAGAAAAACTGGTACAGAGAACTCACCAGTTTGAAGAGAGGATTTAAATGATGGACACGTTTAGAGGCCCTCGAGAATGAATGTGTTCATTAGCCTTTACTTCATAGAGACCATTGCTGGAAGGATTGAGAGTTGGAAGGGATTTTATGACATAAAGCCTAGACTGTTAGAGTTGGGAGGGATTTCAGAGAAGAGAATATCAAAACCAGGAAAGGTCTTAGAACAGAGGACATCAGAACTTGGAAAGTTCTCAGAATATAACTTTAGTACACAGAATGTCAGATTTAGAAAAGTCCTTAGAAGAGAGAACATCAGAGCTGGGAAGGACCTTAGAACATAAATTGTCATAGAGGGAAGGGACCTCAGAACAAAGAACATCACAACTGAGAAGACCATTAGAGCATAAATTGTCAGAGCTAAGAGGGACCTTAAAACACAGAATATCAGAGTTAGGAGGGACTTTGGAACAGAGAACATCAGAGCTGGAAAGGACCTAAGAACACAGAAGAACAGAGCTAGAATGGACCTTAGGACACAGAATTGCAGAATCTAACCAGCATCCAAGAAAGCATCCAGGCTAATCTATACTTGGGTAAGGATTCTCTCTGAAACACTGTTGACATCCTACCTCTGGTTAAAGACCTCCAGAGAGGTGAAATCTATTATAGCCAGAGACCTCCCAATGTATTTTGGGAATTGTTCTTATTGTTAGAGATTTGTTCCTCATTTCAACTGAAATCTACCTCTTTTGCTCAATGCTGCTTGGTTCTGTCCTCCTCCAAGCCAGTAACCCCTCTTTCACTCTCTATGTCTTTTCAAAGCTCATCAGTAGTAACATTATGGATTAGACTGAGAAGATCTCATGCATATGTGAGACCTTGACTTGTACATTCAATTCCTGGTCATCATTCCTCTATTTTTAAGCTGTGTCCAATAGCTAAAATTCCATCGTCTTTTCAGATAGTTGTTCACTTCCCAAATGAGTCTCTTCTGTATTCCTACCTTCAATAGATTGTGGTGATGAAGATACCACCTATGCCACCAGGGGCTTCAATGTTTGGCCCAGGATTTGGTCATCTTTTCTAGATTCCATCTGGTTGAATTCCTTCAGAAGTTCATAGATTTAGAATTGGAAGGGGCCTTAGAGACCGTCTAGGGATAGGCCAACACTCTTGGAAAGAAAACTAATCGATGCAATGGATCAGTCACGATTCCAGGAAAATACAGTATGAGACATATTTTTAGACAGGATCAAGATGGAAATTTGTTTTGCCTGACCATGAATAGTTGATTTAAGGATTTGGTTTTTCTTTTTTCCCAGTGGGACAGTGAGATGAAATGGAGAGAACATAAAACACTTATAAATTAAGAAAAAAATTAATCTTCACTTTAAAAAAAGAAAAGAAAACTGAGTCCTAGAGGTTAAGTGATTTGCCTAAGGTCCCATAGACAGTAATTCTCAGAACCAGGCAGGATTCAAACCCAGGTCCTTTGATATCAAATCCAGTTTATGGCTAAGCTTCATCATTCACCGACAGTTGTGGCCACTGCAGTGGTAGCATTAAATGCTCAGTCACTGGGCAGGATCTGGGAGTCCGAGTGAAGTTTAAATTATTTAGAGTGGTTTTGCCACCTTTTCTGGCAACAGGACCAAGCCATCTGCTCAGATGCCTTTAACTTGACAACCCATTCCTGCCCTGCCCTAATGCAGACAGAACATATCAAAAGTCAATCCAGAAGCAGAAATCCAATTAACTAAGTAGATCTCACCATGACCCCTGGCCCCTTGTTTCTTCTTAGTCATGTTCTCCAAATATTTCCTCATATTTCCCAGCCACTAGACTTTCTGTCCCCACCCCCTGAGATGATGAAGCTTAATTGTTTTAGTAGACAGCAAACTGAACATAAGCATACAGAGGCAAACAAAATCCAATCTCCTGTTATTTTCTGGTTCTTCTCTGGCTGCTAGATTGTCTATGTATTACAAAAGAGTTTCACATCAGAAAGAGACCTTGGAACACATAACATCAGATAAGGAAAGGACCTTAGAGCTGAGAACATCAGGGCTTGGAGAGACCTTAAATAAGAGAATTCAGAGCTTGGAGAGACCTTAGAGTAGAGAATATCTAAGCTAAAAGGGACCTTAGAACACAGAATAGCAGTACTTTGAAGCAACTGAGAAACTGGAATGTCAGAACCTAGAGAGACATTTGAAAATAGATTTTTTTCAAAGCTGGGAGGACTTGTAGAATAAAGAATAAATATCATTCAGTTCAACCTCCTCATTTACAGATAAGGAAAATGAGGATCAAGGAAGATAACTAATTTGACCAAGGTACATATAATAAGTGGCAAAGTAAGGAAGTCTCTAGAAATCATCTAATCCAACCCCTTCCACTTCTCCCAAGGGATGGAGGGGGAGATGGAGAAACAAAGGCCCAGCTCTGAGCAATGACCTACCAAATTAATGGAAGATTTGCCAAGTCCAGCACCCTTTCCTGAGGTTCAGGAGTGACAAAATGGAAAGAATCAGCAGGCAGTCAGTAATTGATGACAGACTAAACACACTTAACCATTGCTAGATGACAACATTCACAATCTCCTCCCCACCCCTGGGATCTCCTGTCCGACTGGGAAACTTGTGCCTCTGCTTGAGATTCCCCAAGTCTCAGCAGTCTTTGTTCTCAATCGCTGGTTTATTTTTAAACTACATTTTCTGCTCTTCAGAGCTAAAATTAAATACCTTTGATAAACCTTGACTACCATTCAAAACAGTGGCATTAGCCTGTTCTCATTTTGCTTTAGCCCACAATGGTATACCTAATTTCCCTTGCATGCCTGGAAGGCTACAGGACATAGTGGAAAGATCACAGGACCAGAGGTTATGGGATCTGGGTTCAAATCTTAAAGGCCTCTCCCACTCCAGACTCCTAGTTTCTCCTCATGGGAGAAGTGTGGCCTCTAGAATGACCATTCTCAATTCACTTTAAAATGTATAGAAGACCCATAGGGAGTGAACAAGTTAGCTCAACCTATCCAAATCCTCTTCCTGTACAATATCACTGAAGTTCCCATTAGTTGAAAGACTACAGTGGAAATTGATTGGTTGGACATTCTAGTTGAAGGAAAGAAATAAGTATTCATTAAGTTCCTACTATGTACTAGGCAATATGCTAAGCATTTTACAAAAGTTATTTCATCTTCATAACAACCCTGGGAGATACGTGTAATTTAACTGAGGCTGATAAAGATAAAATGATTTGGCCAGGATCCTATAATTAGTAAGTGTTTGAGGTTGGATTTGAACTCAGGTCTTCCAGACTCCAGGTCCAATCCTCTATCCACTATAGTGCCACCTAGTTGTTTCTGCCCACTTTAAATGAGATAGCGTGAGACATGAATCCATCAATCAACTGTCAATACAGGAGGGCCTCAAATTCAGCAGTTAGAAGATCATTGGTAGCCTTGGAAAGAGCAATTTTGGTCAGGTTGAAGGGTAGAAAGATAGATTGTAAGGGGCTGAGGAGAGAATGGATGTTCTTAAAGTGGAGGCAACTCAAATATAATGGTTTTCCCCCTAAGTTATATCCAGATAACAAAATGGCAAAGCATGATGGGCCTGAGATCAGTGTTAAAAAGGTAACTTAGCATCAGCACAGGCAGTTTTCAAACAAAGAAATTAAAGCTATATATAATGTGAAAAAATGCTCTAAAACATTATTGATTAGACAAATGCAAATTGAACAACTATCAAGTACCACCTCACACCTATCATATTGGTTAAAAGGGCAAAAAGGGAAAATGATCTATGTTGGAGAGATTATAGGAAGATTGGGGCATTAATGTACTCTTGGTAGAGTTGTGAACTAATCCAATCATTTTAGAGAGCAATATGAAAATGCCCAAAGAGGGGTGGCTAGGTGGTGCAATGGATAGAGTACCAGCCCTGGAGTTAGGAGGACCAGAGTTCAATTCCAGCCTCAGATACTTAATAATTGCTTATCTGTGTGGCCTTGGGCAAGCCACTTAACCCCATTGCCTTGCAAAAACCCAAAAAGAAAAAGAAAATGCCCAAAGAACAATAAAACTGATCATATCCTTCGACCCAGCAAGATTAATTCTAGGACTATATCCAAAAGAAATCGTAAAAAATGGGCAAATTTCCACATGTTCCAAAATACTCATAGCAGCTCTTTTTATAGTGACAAAGAATTGGAATTTGAGAGTATGTCCATCAATTGAGAAATGGTTGAATAAGTTATGGTATATAAATGTTATGGAGTGCTTATGTTCTATAAGAAACCATGAATAGTTGTACTTTAGGAAAGCATGGAAAGAATTGCACAAACTGATGCTGAGCAAAAGGAGCAGAACCACAAGAACATGGTACACATTAAAAAAAAACATTGTGAGTTGAACAATAATGATGGATGCAGCTCCTCTCAGTGGTTCAGAGATCTAAGGATAATAACCCTGAGAGACCTGTTATAGACATTGATATCCACATCATTGCCCGGGGTGGGGGGGGGGGAGAAACAGAACCTGAATGGATATGATATTTACTTTTTTAAAACTTCTCGAGCTTTTCCTTCCTATTCCATGTTCTCTTTCTTTCCCCTTAGTCCTAATTCCTCATACACAAAATGACTAATATATAAACATGGTAAACACAATTGTACATGAAAAACTTTTACCAGACTGTTCACCACTGAGGGGAAAGGATTGGGAAAGGAGTGTGGCATGAAAATGTGTAACTTATAAATCTGTAAGTGGATGAATGTTGAAAAACTTTCATAACATGCAATTGAAAAAATAAAATAAAATATCAATTAAAAAATATTTACCATAGGTACTCACTAGCTCTGTGACCCTAAGCAAAATCACTTAACCTCTTTCCACCTTATTTTCCACATCTGTAAAAATGGGATTGATAATGTCACCTACCTCCCAGGACCATTGCATTGTGAGGCTCAAATGAAATAATATATGGAAAGTATTTTGCAGACCTTAAAAGTGCTCTATTATATAAGGAGCTTAACTGAGACAAAAAAAGGGGGACAAAAAAGTCTGAGGGAATGATAAGATCTAAGTGAAATATTCAGAGCTTTTTTCTTTATTTTTGTAAGGATGGAGTCCTGGGAAGGTTTGTAAACAGAAAAGGAAACAGAGAGAGAACAAGGAAAGAGGAGACGGGGAGAAGAGGGAAATGGGACAGAGTTGGTATAGAGTTGGCACTCTATCTACTGTCTTTCCATTTATTTGTCAATTACTAAGTGTCAGGGGGTAGCTAGGTGGCACAGTGGATACAGCATTGGTCCTGGAGTCAGGAAGACCTGAATTCAAATATGATCTCAAACACCTGATACATAGTAGCTGTGTGACCCTGAGCAAGTCACTCCACCCTGATTGCCTCACACCCAGGACCATCTCCAGTCATCCTGATCCATATCTGGCCACTGGACTCAGATGGCTCTGGAGGAGAAAATAAGACTGGTGATTTAGCACAGCCCTGCCCCCTCATGGAAATCCAATTCAAGTACTTGTCATGGTATCAGCTCCCTGATGTTGTAGTCTTCTTCAAGAAGGAAGGACAAACATCACATTTTGTACCATGTGCAAAGCTCTCAGAATACAAATATGAATGAACAACAACAAAGACGAGCCCTGCCTTCATGGAGCTCAAAATGGGATAATACTCTACAACAATGAAAGCTAAAAAGCCAGGGTGAGAGAAAAAAGCTCCTCAAATCAGGGTATAATGATGAAATTTGGAAAGTCAAAGGCAGAGCTAGCAAGTGAAAGATTTAGGAGTTTGTCATTAGGACTAGAGAGTGACAAAATGGAAAGAATCATACTCATAATACCTACCTTACAGGGTTATTCTAATGAAATTACTTTCCAACATCAAAGGCTCTAGAAATATGAGTCAATCAATTAGCTAGGGTTTTGTAAATGCCTACAATGTGCCAGACATTATATTAAGCATTGTACTGGGAATATAGAAAAGAGAAAACAAAATAGGTCATATCCTCAAGTAGCTCCCAATCTAATGATACTTGTTCTTAATTCACTTCATTGTGATTGGGTTTATTAACCCTTCTCCTTAGAGTAGATTTTGAAGAGACTGAGAAGAAGATAAGAGAATGTGTGGTGGGAGAGGGAGTTAAGTTTAATGGGAGACAGAGGGGGGGAAGAGGGAAAACATAGAGACACAGAGAGAGAAACAGACAGACACACTGATGGACAGAGAGATAGAGAAAGGAAGAGAAAAACAGGGCCAGGTAGGTACAGAACAGAGAGGTAGAAGGTGGGGGAAAGAGGTGGGCCTAGGAAAAATAGAGAAAGGGAGGAGGGGGAGGAAGAAAGAGTTGAAGGAAAATGGAGACAAAGGCAGAGTCAGAGAAAGAAAGACAAGAAACAGAAAGGGGGACCAGAGCTGGAAACCTCTGAGGCCCCTCCCAGCTCTGAATCTCAGAGAAATCTGGGGAACTGGGGAGACTTCTAGGTCCTTTAACCTCTATCACAAACTTTGTAGGAGTTTTCTGGGTTGTTGCTGCTATTGCTGTTTTTTTTTCTCAGAACAATTTCTGTTTAGGGCAGTAACCTCCACCTTGAAGCTAAAGCGGCACAATTGACCAGCCATTAGAAGCATTTTTAAAGAAGCTGATAGTTCATTATTCTTTTTTTGTCTTCACTGGTTTCAGAAGGCTATCTAACTCACCCATTAATGAGGTCAAATGTTTTAATGAGGGCAAGTTGGCATCGTTTGGAGATAAGTTCTGCTTATAATTCCAGTTAGTGATAACAGCAACGTGTATGTAGAGTGGAGTCTAACAGGCCTGTTCTACAGAGGTTCCTGCAGACTTGTGCCTGAGTCCAGAACCACCTTGAACAAAACCCATTAACTTGGGATATGTCAGGAGCCATCTTAGACAAAAGCTCTCAATGTATTATTGCCATTCCTAATCATGAGCCCAAAGTACCTCTGTGGGCCTCATATTCCTCATGAAGCTTTAGTTTAAATGTCTCACTGAAAACAGGTGAATTGGAAAAGAGAGATAAGTTAACAATGGGCTTCTGCTCTGTGTTCCTTCCTACTAACCTTTTATTCAGCCTGATTCTGATCTGACTTTCCCTTCCCTGCCCCCCCCACCCCATGCCAGCATCTGCCTAGTGAAGGCAATGAAAATTTCCTCCTTCGTGCTTTCTTTGGCAGCACATATACTAAAACTGGAATGATAGAGAGAATGGCATGGCCCCTGCACCTGGATGACACACAAATTCGTGAAAATTTTCTCCTCCTTCTGTCAGGAGGGACTTTGGGCTAATGCCCCAACACTAGCCAGACCTTCCTATTTTTACCTCCCTCACTTCAGATTTAGGCCCCAACCATAGCCTGAAGCTGGTACAGAGCAAGAGATCATAGAGGAAGGGAAACCCTGGATCAGGAAGCCAAGGGATTTGTTCTCTTGTTTTTGTTTTTTGTTTTTTTGTTTTTTTGCAAGGCAAATGGGATTAAGTAACTTGCCCAAGGCCACACAGCTAGGTAATTATTAAGTGTCTGAGGCCAGATTTGGACTCAGGTCCTCCTGACTCCAGGGCCAGTGCTCTATCCACTGTGCCACCTAACTGCCCTGGATTTGTTCTAATTAACCACATCCTGTGCCTCTTAGCCTATGTGTAGAGCCAAGCCAGACCCATTGCCTAGCTCTGTAGCTGGAAATCCCAGCCCTTTATCCCTCAATAACCTGAGGTCCTAGATCCTATTTCCTGAACTGCTAGACTCAGGAACTGAAATAAGAGTACCTACCTACTCTTCCTTCTCATAGATGATCAAATTAGCCTGCCTATCATATTGCTATCTCAGTGAAAATCCAGCTCTGAACTTTATCCTGCTAACTTTCCCAGTACTGTCAGCATCTGCTTTAGAAGTCTAAGATTATAATCCCAGTCTTACTACTAACTGGGTACATGACCTTAGGCAAGTTACCTCATCTCTCTGAGACTCAGATTCTTATTCTGTTATTGGACAAAGAAATATGGAAAACTCTAATACTCTATCATCATAGTGACCTAAATCCAGTTATGTGCAGCCACACCCTTGCCCCCAACAGGTGTCCACCTAATAATGGCATAAACAATGGACAGCCACCTGACCAGAGGCTCACATTTTAGGATGGCTCTACTCCTGTGACCTAGAGCAGATTACTTCATTTCCATGGGCCTCAATTTCCTCAATCATTAATTGAGGGAGTTGAACCAGATAACCTCAAAGTTCTCATCTATTTCAAAATCTAGGATCCTATGATCTAGGCTGGCCCTCAATAGAATTATGAAACTGGGATGTTTGACATGGAGACTGCTGCTCTCCCATTTTTAGATCGCCTCTCCCTAGGCATGCTGCTATCTGGTCACCAATAACTCCCACAATGGTACCCCTAATAATTTTACCCCCTTAGGCAACAACTCCCTGGTCCCCTCCTTTCCATTTTACCTCTATCTTTCTCTATCTACCATTTCTTTCTGGTTCTACATTAATGAGGTTTATGTCTTACTGGGCACTGATGGGTTACCCAATCCTAATTCATATGTATACATATATGTATGTATATGTATAGCCTTATATCCATATCTATGTCCATATCCATATCCATATACCAGGTAATTCTTACCCTTATGAGAAGTTAAATGGTGAGCCCTTTGTGCATCTTTTATATAATGTTAATGTCAAAGAAGTGTTTGCCTAAGCCTATACCTACTGCCAACATTAGTCTTGATAATGTTTCCCCTTAAAACCCTAGTACAACTCAGTTTCATGGTGATCCAAGGTTTTGAGAAAGAAAAGAAAGCTTCCTATGACTGAATAACCTGTACAAGGAATAGAATTTCTACAGCAGGGCTTCTCAACATTGTGCCATGGACCTCATGGGCTGAATGGTGAAGCGTATGGACCCCTACTCAGAATAATGCTTTTGAATGCATAAAATATAGATGATTATGAAAAAAATCAACATATAGTGAATATATGTAGTTATATATCAAAACATAAAAAAAAATTCAGACCTCAGGTTAAGAATTCCTACCATAAAGCAAGAATTGGCTTTGTTGGTTTTTTTAATTAAAGATTGCCCAGCAAATTAAAGGCATTACTATTTTAGTCAGGGAGGTCATATAGTCAAAGAGTCAGTCATTAGTGTTTGCTTGTTCTTTATTGAGATCAGGTCTCCCTATCAGTCAAGACTGCTAGGTGGCAATGAGCCTGGAATAAGAAAGATCTGGGTTCAAATTCTACCTTCAACCTTTACTAGCTAGGTGATCTTGGCCAAGTCATTTAACTTGTTTGCCTCAGTTTTCTCAAATGGGACTAATAATAGCACCTACATTGCAAAGTGATTGTGAGGATCCAATGAGAGAATATTTGTAGAGATTTTAGCACAGTACCTGTACATAGTAGTCAACTAGATAAAATGCTTTTTCCCTCCTATTTCACCCAGAGTAGAAGTATTCTGCCTTAAGTTCCTTCCAAAGCAGCTTAATGGCACCCCAACCCAGATGCTCACCACATTGGTGACAGAATTAGTGAGAATAAACAGATCATTCTATATCAGATTAGCCCCAAACTTTCAAGCTCAAGAGATCTTCTAGTCTCATCCTCTCTAGTAGCAGGGACCACATGAGTGTGCTATCATTCTTGGCAGCTGCTGGGGTTCTCTCAGATCTTTCCAGATGAGTGATATAACTTTATCCGGCTCTATAGACTGAGTCTCCCATCAGCCCATCTTTGACAATGCAAATTTCTGGAATATCTACATATTCAGTTCATGAGATGCCAGTTATACAACAGGGATCTGCTATTGTACCAGGGTATCCCAAAGACTTGGTGCAGGTTTAAACCAATATGGTTTTCACATTAAAACTGTATAAGACAAAAGCTTCATCTCTGTCTTATGTTGGTGATACTTTAGCAATTTCCCTGCCTCTTAGGGGCCCAAGGGCAATGATTGGCTAAGACAGAGTGGCCACACGTAAGATTGGAATATTAGATCTTTTTCCTTCCTCAAGGACTTGAGCTAGGGTCTTTAAAACCTTCAACTTTACATTACCAGGGCTAAAGGGCCATAAAATAACTCTGCCGCTCAGAGGGTCACTATTTATCTTTATGATTATAACTTTTAGAGATAGAAAGGTCCCTTTGGGGAGCTTGGGAATGGAAAGGATGATAATAGGAGTAGAATGATGCTATTTAGACATACAGAAAGAGACCCCAGGAAAGATTCTAACATAATATCTGAGTGCAAACACCACACACACACACACACACACACACACACACACACACACGCAAATATCATTTAATACAAGTCTTTCTCCCTTTAAGTCTCTATATGTGAGGCTGGGTTCTTGGTGGTTAGTGACCAAGTAATCACTATGGGGTCACACAGTTTGAGCATTAGTGCGGCAGGGTTTCTCTTATCTGTTTGCTTTCATACCAGGTGGAAGCTACAAGTAAATAATCATGAGAAGCTTTTCTCAGCAGAAGGGCAGGCAAGGAAAAAGACAGACAAAAAGGGCTATTTGGGAGGAGGATTACAACCTTCGACTTCCCATTCTGGGACTTTCCACAAAGCAGTTTGGATAGGGGTGCAAGTTATTTGTTAACACAGCAGGCTTACACAATATTCCATCTGTTAATATACAAGTAACTGAGAGTCTCCTGGTTAGAGACACAAGTGTATGTATGTTTTCTAAGACCAAACAGTATTTAACTTTTTACATGCACCGGGGAAGGAAAGCATTTATTATTGTAAAATCCTTACGTCACAAACATATCTTGATAAACATCATGAGACCATATTGATAATCACAGCTAACATTTATAAAATGTTTTAAGGTTTGCAAAGTGCTTGACATAATGGTATTTCACGTGAAAGTCACAACAACCCTGTGAAGTAGGTAATATTATATTTCCCATTTTACAGCTGAGGAAATAGAAGTTGAGATAGGCTAGATGAATTGTCCAGGGTCACACAGTAAGCGTCTGAGGCAGTATATGACTTTAGATCCTTCTGGCTTCAAGTCTGGTATTCTGTCCATTAAAGCAGTCACAACCCTCCCTGCGCCCCCCCAAAAAAATATTTCTCAAGTCCAACTATCCAAATAAGAAAAATCAAGTGGATGAAAAATGTCTGTTGACTAGACCAAAACATGCCGTTGGACAGACAGCTCATAAAATTGATCTATCAGGACAGAAAGTACAGTTAGACAACTAGGATGTTAATTGAATATAAGGAAGAGAGAGAGTTGGAATAATGATATTTAGCACTTAAGAAATTTGGCAATGAACTTTACATACATTATCTCATTTAATTCTCAACCCTCCCTGCTAGAAAGTTGCTTATTTTGCAGATGAAGAAACAGGCTCAGATATGCTAGCCTATGGTGTCGTAGTTGGGTACTTAAGAGGCATGCTTTGAATCTCCTGACTCCCAGTACACCAATCTTTCTAACATGCTACACTTTGGAGATAATAAAACAGTGCTTTTAATGAGCCCAAGCTTTTACCCGACCCAAACACCCATCTTTTTATCACAAGTTTTCTTCCAGTGATTCTATATGACTATGAATCAAGGAATACCATGATCTTCAAAGACTGAAAGTTGGAGGTTACCCAAAGGAAAATGGGGGGGGGGAACATAGGCTGCAGACATATACAGCATGCTGCTAAATAAATATTATCATCAAAAATTACATACAAGAGGCAACATAAAAGACATCATGTTGCTTTATAACTTTGAAGGAAATGGGCCAGTCATAGAACAAGAACAAGAAATAATGCATAACCAGAATAGGCCACTGGTATCTCTGTGACAAGCCAAAAAGAGAGGAAAGCTCTCAAGATGTTGGGTAGACCCTGTGGAGAATTTCCAACAGGATGAGGACAAGGGAAACCCTTTCAAGAGAAAATCCACAGCACTGAGATCACAAACCATCAAAGTAGAGAAAAAGAGCAATATTACAGAAACATATATTTAAACTATTCAAAAAATGATTACTGACCTAAATTACATTTTGTACATAAAATTGAAACACTAGGGGATACTACAGTAGATAGAGAATGTTGGGTCTAAGTCAGGAAGACCTCAGTTCAAAGCCAGTTGTAGACACCACTGTGTGACCCTTGTAAAATCATAACCTAAATGGAAATAATATATGTTTTACATGACTTCACACATGTAATAGGAATCATATTATTTGACTTCTGGAAGGGTTGAAAGAGGGAAAGTGGAATTCAAAATAAAAAATGAATGTTAAAAAAGAAAAATAAATAAAATAACGATAATAACAACTTCTACCTCCCAGGGGTATTATGAGGATAAAATGAGGTAATATTTCTAAAGAGCTCAGCAAAGTACCTAAGATAATTGGTTGATTGGTTGTTATCCTTCATCCTGGAAGAGGACCAAAATGGCATCACTATGTTGCAATCAAGGTACAGTATGTCCAACTGTGGCTGGGCAGATCAAGAGGAACCTGGAAGACCCTTCCACAGGTCAGGCACAAATAGTCCCTGTGATAATTTAGAGTACAAATGGCTCTAAATTTGCACATCTCATATTTCTTTTGACCTACTGCAGTTCTGCTTCAATCACAGAACACAAAACCTGCACTGATGTGGACACACCATGCTGGGTCATCCTGTGCCAGTGTCTACCATGTCATATAATTCATTCCAAAGCACTTCAGAGAGACCTTGAGAGCATCCTTGTATCACTTTCCTCTGACCTCCACATGAGCACTTGCCTTGTGTGAGTTCTCTATAAAATAAACATATGCTTGGCATTTGAACAATGTGGCCAGCCCATGGGAATCGCATTCACTGCAGGAGGCTTTGAATGCATGATAGGTCATCTTAGGAAAGAACCTCAGGGTCAGGTACCATATCTTGCCAGGTGATCTTCAGAATCTTCCTCAGACAGTTTGAATGTAAGTGATTCAGTTTCCTGGCATGGAGCTACACCATCCAGGTTTCACAAGCATACAACAATAAGGTCAGAACAACAACTCTGTAGTTTAGTAAGCAGTCTAATACTTTATCTCTCCCATGCTTTCCTTTGGAGCCCCCCCCCCCATCACTGAGCTAGTTCTGACAATGCACATGTCAGCCTCATCATATATGTTTACATCCCTGGAAGGTATATTGTCAAGGTAAGGAAACTTATCCACAGCATTCAATATTTCTCCATTTGCTGTAATCAAAGATTTCACATATGTAAGGTGTGGCTAGTGGAAAATCTGTATTTGCTTGGTGTTAATTGTTAGGCCAAAATTAGCACTAAGCAGCAGTGAATCTATCCATACTTTGTTGCATCTCAGCTTCAGAGGCTGCATTAATATGTACCAACTCTCCCTCCATTTTAGTCTTGGCCTGTAACCTTTTCAAGTTTAATTTATCGTCAGTGTGGTAGGTGACCTTGATGCCACTTTTGTCCTCACTGAAGGTGTTTGATAACATTGCTGAAAACATAGTACTAAAAATCATGGGTACAAGCAAGCATAGTTATTGGTGACTGTGAAAGCTCAAGAGCATTGTCCATTATCCAAAGCCCAGGTAAGCATGCCATCATGAAATTGATGACTAATAATGAACTTCTCTGGGCAACCAAACTTTAGTTAGTACTATGTAAATGCTTTTTCCCTTCTCTCTTCCCCCATGTGTCCTTTTTGTTGTCATTTTTATTATTTCTTTTCTTTTTCTGCAAGTCAATGGGATTAAATGACTTGCCCAAGGCCACACAGCTAGGTCATTATTAAGTTTCTGAGGCCAGATTTGAACTCAGTTACTCCTGACTCCAGGGCCGGTTCTCTATCCACTGCGCCACCTAGCTGCCCCATGATTATTTCTTTCTATTGATTCTCTCTTGATTATTTACTACTTTTTATGGCATGTTGATAAAGTTGTTTGCTTGATGTCCCCGTGATTAGATGGTAAGCTCCTTGAAGTAGGCACTGTCTTTTGCTTTTCTTTATGTTCAGTGATTAATACAATATCTGGCATATGGTAGGCACTTAATATATTTTGGTTGACTAGTGACTAATTTCTCGGCAGCAAAATTAAGAGAATGATGCCTTCCCCACATTCCTCCCAAAGGAGTTATAAGGATCAATCTACAAGCTGATGAGACTAACTTCTTAATAAGCATAGACTCATATGATAGAAGACCCTGAGGCGACCTTCTAGCACATTGCATAAATCTTCCGGGGAGAATTTACAGAAAGATGTAAATAAGAACAACACTGGATACAAAAGTGGGCAGGGGCAGCAATCTGAATCTGTGAGCAGAGAACCCACTCGGAAAAGACTGTAAACCATCCAACTACTCTAGTTTTCCAGAAATGGGATGTCATCTACTTCTAAGAATGATGTTTTATGTTTATTCCAAATTGGTGACTGTAATTGGGATGCTTTATGTTGATTCCAAAAATGCTTCTGGTCTACTTCACTATCTGAGAATGATTTGCCTTTGACTTTATATCCACAGTGGCTACCACACTGCCTGGTATACAGAAGATATTTAATAAATGCTTATTAAATAATTCATTGATTGCTAATCTCTTTGCAAGCAAAAAACCTGGGGCACATTCATTTTATCCTTTCAACCACAAATTCAACAAATATTTAATTTAGCACTTATCATATGTCTATAATATATGAATGAAACGGTACCTGCTTAGTTTCTATCTATTTACTCATTCAGTGTAGCACCTATTATGAGCCAGGAATTGTACCATCAGTAGTAATAGAGAGACCCAAACAGTCCCTGCTCTCAAGGAGTTTACATCCTTCCAGAAGATTCAACAGATATATAGATAAATAAATTAAAAAGAACACACAAAAATAATGAAAGGGTCATTACAAGAGGGACAGTAGACTAACAACTAGTGGAATAGAGAAGGACCTTGTGTAGGAGATGGCACCTGAGCTGTGCATTGAAGGAAACTAGGGCTTCTCAAAGATAGAGGTAAGGAAGAAAGGCACTGGACGTGAGAGACAGGCTAGAAAATGTTATAAAAGTGAAATCCTATTATGAAGGACTTTAAATGCCAAGCTGAAGATTTTTGAAAAAGAATACACACTCATATATACATTGAATATATATGTATATATTTATGCACATATATACTATCCATATAAACACTAGATAGATAGATAGATAGATAGATAGATAGATAGATAGATAGATGGAAGGATAGATGATGATTTTTATCCTTCATTTTGAAAAGGACCATGACACGAGGGAGGTGATGCCATGACAAGAAAGTGAATTGGATTTAAGGGGGGGACAGTGCTAAGTCATCTGCCTCACTTTCTCCTCTGTAGTCATCTGGGTCCAGGGGCCAGATATGGATCAGGGTGACTGGAGATGGCCCTGGATGCAAGGCAGTCAGGGTTAAGAAACTTGTTTAAGCTTATACAGTAAGTGTTTGAGTCTAGATTTGAATTCACATCCTCCTGACTCCAGGAGGCACGCTGCCCACTGTGCCCCTTAGTTGTGGCACATATATACACTATAAACATATATACACTTTATATAAATATATAAAAACACACACATATGTGTGTATATGAATATATATATATATATATATATATATATATATATATATATCACACTGACACACGCATACATTATGAGGGCCACGACAGTATGATAGAGCTGGTATTGGTATCAAGGAATATCTAGGTTCAAGTCTTGCCTCTGACATATAATGGCTATTTGACTCTGGACAAATCACTTAATATTTCAATGCCCTAGGTACTAAAGACTAGAGTTACAGAGAAAGTACCAACTTACATTAGTAGAAGGAGTAAAAGAAGAGTCCTTGTACCAATGAAATCAGAGGATCAAGTCCCTATCCCTATCCCTTGTTTCATCAGCTATGGTATCTTTAAAATTTAGTTTCCCTATCTGCCACTCACTATCAATAATATTTATTTTATACTATTGATTTCTTTAAAATTATGATGTCTGGGGGGCAACTAGGTGGAGCAGAGGATAGAGCACCAGCCCTGGAGTCAGGAGTACCTGAGTTCAAATCTGGCCTCGGACACTTAATAATTACCTAGCTGTGTGGCCTTGGGCAAGCGCCCATTTGCCTTACAATAAATAGATAGATAGATAGATAGATAGATAGATAGATAGATAGATAGATAAATAAACAAATAAATAAATAAAATTATGATGTCCTTTCCTAACTTTATTGACTTCTGCCAAAACATAACCAATTCTATTGCCAACCCTTCCTTTTAGTTCTTTATGAAACTTTTTCAAGATTTTGTTTCTTATTTACATCAAGTTTTTAAGAGAAGGGGAGAGTTTTTGATAATCTATATGGTCACTTTTCCATTTTTCTGATGAATTCATTCCATTAACATCCACAGTTATGATTGATAAATTTATTTTTCCCTCCATCAAATTACTGTCAAAACACTTTATAAAATTAAAGAGAGAATTCATCAATTACCTTCCACAATTTATTTTGTTTGAACTAATCTCTTCTCTTCCCTTTCCCTTCCATGCCCACATCCAAATAATTGGTTCTTCTTGCTTTCCCATTTAAAAAAAAATATGTCCTGTAGTTTGTTTTCCTTTAAACAATCCCCTTTTTGACCCTGCCCTATGAAACAGATTCATGAGGTTTTTCTGAGATACCAAAGTTTCTTATTTTATCTCTTCATACATTGTCAGTGGTCTTTTTTTTGTAATGCTCTCATATGCTTTCTTGGTTTTGTGTCCTTTTACTTTTTAGTTAAGTATTTTTGTTATCTATTAGATTTCTAATTCGTCTATTCTCTTTTTCAAAGTGCTTTGTTAAGGTTTTCTGATTTTAGTTCTAAATCAATTCTCCTTATGAATTTTCCACTAAAATGTATAATTTTGCTCTTTATTTCTTCCTTCAACTTTTTTATTAGGCTTTTTAACCACTATGGGTATTCTTATAGCCATTCCATTCCCTTTTCTTGGGTCCTATATGTAGTATCTGTATAATTGGTGCCCTTTTCTGATGACTTCTGACCACATTCTTTTTCCTTGTTGGGCTGTCATAAAAAGGATTTTTGTTCAAGTATAGGTTGGAATAGATAGTCTCTTGGGTCCCTGCCAACTCCATTAACGAGGAACTCAATACTTCCCAAGGCATCCCATTCTATTTTGGGGCAGCTCTAATGATTATAAAATTCTTCCTTATGTTGCATTGAAATCTGACTCCCTCTACCTTCCATCCATTGATTCTAATTCTGTACTCTAGACTACACTGAACAAATCTAATCCCTCTTACACATGACAACTACTTGAAGGCAATTGTCACATTCCCTTTTCCCCAAGTCCTCTCTCCTCCAGCATAAATATTCTCATTTCCTTCAAGTAATCCTTCTATGCATGAGTTATTCTCTTCACCAGCCTGGTCACAACCTCTGGACACACTCTACTTTGTCAATATCCTTCCTCAAACAAGTAGTCAAAACTGACCAGTGGTGATTTGTTAAGGTCAGAGTACAAGAGACTGTAACCTCTACTGTTAGGCTGTCAATCATTTTTTGGAAAACAAAATTCTTTTTGGTGGAATTTATAATTTCTTCAGTGTAGAAACTCCAAATGATGAACTCCCTCTCCTAAATCAGTTAAGAAGTTGCTATTCAACTTGTAGTCTTAGAGAGTTTCCTATAGCATTGATAAAGTAAGTGATTTGCCCAGAGTCACACAGTCAGTATATGAAAGATGTGGGACTTGAACCCAAGTCTTCCTGACTCTGAGACAGGTTTGCTATCCATTTTGGCATACTGCCTCTTGTACCATCTAAAAATAAGTTATTAATTTCAAAGAGTAGTTCTCTATGTAAAGCAACTTTATATAAAGAACAGTCCTTTTGTAAAAATGAAGAAAAACCTTTGTAATATACATGATGAAACTCTAATTTCATGAATTGCATAAAATTCAACAGACCCTTTCTCTTTTTCAAGGTTGCTTTAAGTCTTTAAGATGATGATGTCTGTCCTTTGTTCTCAAAAAAGACCATGCCATCAGGGAGGTGATGCCATGACAATTGGATTGGAGTGAAGGGGTGGTGTGCTAAGTCACCAGCCTCACTTTCACCTCCAGAGCCATTGGGTCCAGTGGTCAGGTATGAATCAGATGACTGGAGATGACCCTGGATATGAGACAATCAGGGTTAAGTGACTTGCCCAAGATCACACTTCTAGCAAGTATCAAGTCTCTGAGGCTGGATTCAAACTCCTATCCTCCTGACTCCATAGCCAGTGCTCTATCCACTGTGCCATTTAGTTGTCCTAAGTCTTTAAGACTGAATGTTCCTAGATTGAATGGTCTCTCTCAAATCACTCCAAATGCCTTTAAATAATTACCCTAAACAAATGCTAGAGAGGCAAAATCCACAAAAAGATGGAGTGAAACAATTTTCCAGCCCAAGACAACTTGGAAGATCTGGGGAAAGGGGCTGCTGCACCAGGGTGAGAGAGGGATGCAGAGTAGCAAGTGCTGCACCAGAGTGAACAGACTATAGCCATCCAGGAACAGACAGCAGAGTAACTGGTTTAGTGGAAATTATGGTGGTTTTCAGACCTCTCAGCCCCGATATTGTGAAGGTCAGCAGAAAAACTCTGCTGGCACAAGAGTGAGAGTGGAGGCCAGTCCAGAGCAAGCCTCAGCAGTGCAGACCCAAACCTAGCAGAACAGGAGCAGGCCTGGGGAGCCAATGAATCAGCAGTAGCTACTGCTTCCAGAGCTCTCAGCCCATGTAGGCTCATGAGTCAGCACTTTAGTGAAGGAGTCACAAAAATTACTAAAGAAAATAACATATTAAAAACCAGATTGGACCAAATGGAAAAAGAGGTCCAAAAAGTCAATGAGGAGAATAATACTTCAAATAGCAGAATTGGATAAGTGGGAAAGTTGATACCAAAGCTCCCTGAAGAAAATAATTTCTTAAAATATAGAAATGCACAAAAGGAAGCTGATGACATCAGGAAAAATCAATAAACAATGAACCAAAACCAAAAGCATGAAAAACTAGAAGAAAATGTGAACTATCTCACTGGGAAAACAACTGATCTAGAAAACAGACCCAGGAGATATAATGTAAAAATAACTGGAGCACCTGAAAACCATGATGGAAAAAAGAGCTAGACATCATTTTCCAAGAAATTATCAATGAAAATTGCTCTGATAGTCTAGAAGCAGAGGGTAAAATAGAAATTGAAGGAATCCACAAATCACCTCCTGAAAGAGATTCCAAATTGAAAATTACCAGGAATATTATAGCCAAATTTCAGAACCCCTAAGTCAAGAAGAAAATATTGCAAGCAGCCAGAAAGAAATAGTTTAGTTATCATGGAGCCACAATCACAAGATTTAGCAGCTTCTATATTTATTAAGAGATTGTAAGACTTGGAATATGATATTCCAGAAGGCAAAAGAGCTTGAATTACAACCAGGAATCAGCTACCCAGCAAACTTAACATACTTTATTAGGGGGAAAGATGGACATTTTAATGAAATAAGAAATGTTCAAGCTTTTCTGATGAAAAGACCAGAGCTGAACAGAAAATTTGATCTTCAAATATGATATTCAAGTGAAGCATAAAAAAGGTAAAGAGGAAAGGCAAGTCATAATGATGTTGAACTACTTATATCCCTGCATGGGAAGATGATGCTGATAACTCATGATTTTTTTTATTTTTTAGGGCAGTTAGAAGGAGCATATATAGATAAGGCATAGGGTGGGAGTTGAATATGAAGGGATAATATATTTAAAAGATGGAGTTAAGGGGTAAGAGAGGGATATACTAGGAGAAAGGGAAAAAGGAACATAGAATGGAGCAATATTTCACATGAAGATGTAAGAAAAAGCTTTTGCAGTAGAGTGGGAGAAGGGGTGTTGAGGGGAAGTGAGTGAGCCTTACTCTCATAGAAATTGGTTCAGAGAGGGAATAACATACACACTCAATTGGGTATCTCAATCCAAAGGAAAGTAGGAGGGGAAGGGAATGGGAGAAGGGGGGGGGGAAGTGA
Source organism: Macrotis lagotis (assembly GCF_037893015.1). Classification (NCBI taxonomy): domain Eukaryota; kingdom Metazoa; phylum Chordata; class Mammalia; order Peramelemorphia; family Peramelidae; genus Macrotis; species Macrotis lagotis. The sequence continues at coordinate 19,898,856 of NC_133666.1, forward strand.
TATAAGGGATGAAGATTGTGGAAGGGGATAGTCAGATGAAAAACACTTTTGATGAAGGACTGGGTGAAAGGAGAAAGAAGAGAAAGAAAATAGAATAAATGGAGATGGAAGGCATAGACTGGAACAAAACACAGTTAGCAATAGTAACTCTAGGAAAAATACTAAAACAATATTTCAATACATAGAGTCTCAAACATAAAGAACTGAGTCAAATTTATAAAAAAAATTAGAGCCATTCCCTAATTGATAAATGATCAAAAGACCTGAACAGTTCAGATGATGTTGTCAATGCTATCTATGACCATATTAAAAATGTCCTAACTCACTATTGATTGGAGAAATGCAAATTAGAATAATTCTGAGCCACAAACTTATACCTATTGGATTGGTTAAAAGGACAGAAAGAGAAAATGACAAATATTGGGGTGCATTTAGGGGAAATGAGACATTAATGCACTGTTGGAGGAGTTATGAAATGATTCAACAATTCTGTAAAGCAATTTGGAACTGTGCCCAAAATGTTATAGAACTATGCCTATCCCTTAAGCTACCAATGCCACTTCCAGAAGAGATAAAAAACAGAAAGGAAAAAGAGCTATATGTATTTAGAATATTTATAGCAGCCCTTTTCTGGTGGCAAGGATCTGGAAGTTGAGGGGATGCCCATCAGTTGGGGAATGACAGAACAAATTGTGATCATGATGGAATACTTTTCTGCTGTAAGAAATCATAAACAGGATGCTCTCAGTATAACCTGGAAAAACTTAAATGATCAGATGCAATGGAAAATGTACTAAGTTCAAAGTAGCAGCAGTATTTCAGGATGATCAGCTGTGAATGATTTACCTTTTCTCACAACTGCTGTGACCCAAGACAACTTTGAAGGATTTATGATAAAGAATACTATCCATCCCCAAAGACAGAATTGATGGTGTCTGAATACAGATTGAAGCAGACTTGTGTTTTACTTTATTTTTCTTGAGGTTTCTCTTTTTTGGGAGGTGGAGGGGCCTACTTTTACAACATGACATTATGGTAATGTTTTGCATGACTACCCATTTTTAATCTATATCAAATAACTTGCTTTCTCAATGAGGGCGAGTGGGATAGGAAGAAGGGAGAGAATTCAGAACTCAAAATTTTCAAAATGAATGATAAAACTTGTTTTTACATTTAACTGGAAAAAATAAAGTGTAAAAATGATATAGAGATTGAATAGTCCTATTTCCCTTAACTTTGATGATGAAAGAAATATTTTCCAATTATATTTTTAGCCTCATGTCAAGCAAAAAAGTATCATATCTCTCAGAAAAAAACTAGAAAGACTTAAATGAGCAGATTCAAAGTGAAATGAGCAGAGCCAGAAGATCAGTGTCCACAGTAACAGCAATAGAGTACAATGATCAATTGTGAATGGCTTAGCCATTCTCAACAATACAATGATCCAAGACACTTATTAAGAACTAAGGATGAAAAATGCTTATCCACTTCCAGAGAAAGAAATAATAGAGTCTGAATGCAGATCAAAATATACTTACTTTTTTATGGTTTGAGGTTTTTCCACAACACAACTAATATGGAAATATGTTTTGTATAACTATATATGTATAACTTATAGCAAATTGTTTGTGCTCTCCATGGTGGGATGGGAGAGAAAGAAGAAGAGAATCTGGAACTCAAAAATTTTAAAAACGAATGTTAAAAATTGTTTTTACATACAATTAGGAAAAAATAAAATATTAATTTTTTAAAGTATAAGATCTGAAAACAATCCTTGTAACTCATTCACACCTTCTCCCATTTCCATCTGCTAAAGTCTTTCCCTTCCTGGGACCAAGCTAGTGCTTTCCCCTTCCCCTGCCCCAGATCCCAAGACCTTGCTATCAACCTTCCTGTCCATTGCTCCTTCTTCTTTCCTTCTCCTAGTCTAACACTGACTACCATCCTCTAACCCTGATGGAGAGAACTCAGAATTCTCCACTCTATTCTAATCGTTAGAACCAATGGCAATGGGCCAATGTCTTCCACAGTTTCTACTCTTCGGAACAGATACCCCAATGCATACCACATGATATGGGGTTTCATTCACTCTTTCAAGGTATTTCTCAAATGCTACCTTCTCCATGAAGTCTTCTCCCAAGTCCTCTCCTCTCCTCCCCAGTGGAAGTGATGTCTCCCTCAGAGTTCTCTTTGTACTTTTCCTGGACTTCTACCATGTGCTTATCTCACCAGAATGGCAGTTTTTATGGATATATCTTGTCCCTCTATTTTTAGGCAAACTTCTTGAGAACATGGTTTACATGTTACCCACCCTTGCATCTCCGGTACTTAATACTGAGCTTTGGACATGGGAAGGCAATTAAATTCTGTATGTTGAGTGGATGAATGAATGAATAGTTCTGAGATCATGTTTTGGGTTGATATATTCAAGCTTCAGAGACAGACATAGGGACGGCAGAAAAATTAGGAACTAGAACATGTCAACCTAATATATTAATAATACTTAGGGAATATTGAGATTTACACAATTCAACTGCCTAGATAGGGAAGGAGATTCAGTACTTCAGCAGAAGGGTAGTGAAGCTATCAGGGAGTAAGGGAAGGAGGAGAGGACAAGGGGTAAATAATGGGACTGATATATTACTGTTGTGACTGCAAAGCACTGGCCTGAAATACATCTGAAAGGCATTTCTTCTTAGCTCATCATAGTTTAAAACATCCATTCCTAATTCTAAATGCTAACATTATAGCCAAGACATGTCACAGCAATGAGCTAATCCTAAACATTGATATTGGGCTCCATGAGAGGAAAGTAATAGTGTCACCCACAAGAGTCTACTCTTCTAAGTTTAAGAGACCCAAGGCAATGAATTCAGTGGCTATAAAGCCACCTGAGGAAGCCCAGAAGAAAGACTGAACTGAGAAAATGGCAGAACTATGATATGCAAAGTAATAGACTAGGTCAGAAGTTAGAAACATGCAGCCCACTGGTCATATGTAACCTAAATTTGATTAAAATGTAACTGTGAAATATTTAACAAAATAAATAAAATTACAATAAAACACAAATGATGTTAATATGTAGTTTTCTAAGTCAAAATGAACCTACATGGATATTTATTTATAGTGTAGTGGCCCCTATTTCTATCTGAGTTTGTTACCACTGGTCTAGATAAAGTTGGGTTGGGAGTTGGGGTAGGAAATGGTAAAATTACAGTCAGTTAAAATAACGATCAATTCCTATTTAAAGGGGCTCATGATCGTAGCTGAGACTGCAGAGTCTAGCAAAAAGAACATAACACTTGGAATTAGGAGACCTGAATTCTGGGGCCTAGCTCTGTCAGTCACTTGCTGCATGGTCTTAGAAAAATCACTCTCTAATCCTCAGTTTTCTTGTAAAATGAGGAAGATTGCTCTGTAAGGTCTCCTCTCATTCAAAATTGGGTGGAAATTGCATGAGAAGCAAATCTAGGTCCAATATAAGGAAAAGCCTCCTTGATACGAGAACTAAGCCAGAGTAGACTGGGTCAGTTCAATAAGTAATGGTTGCTATCTCATGGGTAATCTTCAGGCAAAGGCTGGATGACCATTTTTCATGTGTATTGCAGAGAAGATTATTTTTGAGGCCATAGAGTGAAATAGATTGCTAGAGAAGTCCCATATAATTCTGAGTTCCTATGAGAAGTTCTAGGATTCTAGAAACTCATAGAATCTTAGAAGTAGAGGGAATCTTAGAAATTGGCCTAGTCTTCAGAGTTGGGGTGGGGTGAGGCTGAAGAGAAATCACATCCATAGACCTCAGGACAGTTCCACTTAGGGAACCAAGACTCCACCTAGGGAATATCTAGGGCAAAAAACCATAAGAATCGATAGATAGAGCCCAGATGGGGTGGTCATGATCTCTCCATAGGATGGAGCTTCCCTCTGACATATAGTCCCAAATATGTTCAACCAGTCCTATACCCATTGCTCACGACTTCTAAATATGCATAGAGGTTCTGATGTTAATCCCTGATCAGATGAGTGTCTGTAGCACCTTGTATAGAAATAAGATTAGAAGGATCCTCAGTGTCTTCTTCTGCAAAATAAAGTTCAAACTCATATATTCAGAGGATTATAACTGAACAGGGATAGGAAGTGTAGCTACAAAACAGAAAATAGCAAAGTTTTGAGGAAATACGTTAAGTTCCTCTGGCATCCTGCTACTGACCTCACAAGAAGATATCTGCTCTTCCAGCTAGCTTTGTCTCAATCTCCTTAATTTGGGCAAGCAAAAGAAACACAAATCAAAATGATACCAAATTTAGATTCTACCTCTTCTCCCTAATCAGTGGCAATGAATAAAATAAAATATATCAGATTACAAAGGAAACCGGTTACTATAATATAGTTACCAAAATATTTGTAAACTGTTTATCAACACACGATTAAGAATCCCTGGTACTAGATGGTCTCTAATGTTTCTTGTTACTCTGAGATTCTGAGATTCAAAACTTCAGATTTTGAATTTATGCTATAGCCACAAATATATTAGGAGTTCAAAGCTGAAAGACTGACTTCCTACAAGGTTTCCTTGGCTCCATTAACAATGTGTGTACTTCCTGCAGAGGTGCAGATTACAAATCATACACATTTTCTCCTCTTCTGTGATTCTTGTATGGGTTTCAAGGTATCTTGGAGCTTTGGGAGGCGTATATCCTCTCTAGGACATCTGCCGAATATGCTAGAAGCCTTTTAATTGAGTGGTCTGAATCCTTTTCAGCCAGCTAGGATGATGTGGGGGAAAGTATACTACCTGTGTCACCTGGGACAAGTCAACACAATTCACTTATCTTGATCTCCTCCTCCATAAAATGAAAGAATTCTGGCATCTAACTTGCATCTAAGGCTTCTTCCCAGCTGCAGATCAAGGATATTAGGTGTGACCTTAGACAAGTCATTTCCCCCTCCTGGGTCTCAGTTTCCTCCTCTGAAAAAATGAGGGTATTGGACTGTGAGATCTCTTACAGTTTTAGTTCTAGAATTCTATGATTGTATGCCTAACTGGAAAGGAGATTTCTAGATCTCTGTGAAGGGAAAGAAATAAAATGAAAATGAATTATTTCTGAAGAGCTAAGGAAAGGGATGTAGTCTGATGAATTCAAATGTGAATTAAGTCTAGAAAAAACTGAAGTTACTACACTCTGATTAGAAAATATAATACTAGCATTCCATGTGTAACATAGATGAACAATTTATGTAGCATAAAAGAACTTTAATCACTGGCCTTTGTGACCTTGAGAAAGTTACTTCATCTCTCTAAGTCTCAAATGGGTCTCAGTCTCCTCCTCTATAACTTGAAGTACGCCCTTTCAGCTTCTGTCTAGCTCTAGATCTAGGATCTTATGTTTATTTTTGGGCAGTCACTTTCTCTCCCTGGGTCTCTCAGATTCCTCATCTATCAAATAAGGGGATTAGACTAGATGAGGTCTCTTCCAGGCCTAGATCTAGGAGAGGATTCTTTGGTTTTCTACTGTCCTTCACAGCCTACCAGAAGTTCTAAAAGGTCAAATAATTTTCCTGGTCATTGATTGGTCTAGGATGGAAAGCGATCTCTTCCAGTACTAGTACAGTGTTGGGCAAACAGAACAAATTTTAATAGATGCTTTTTGATTGATTGGTTAGCAATCTTGCAGTGAAAGCCAAGAACAACCAAGAATAGAGAGAGGGGAGTGACCATTCCCCAAATAAGGTCCCAAGGCATCCCACCCAAAGAATTGGTTTGAGCTAAGCCAGAAGGAGAAGACAGATGCCCTGTTTGACCACAAGAACATAGCTCCCATATCTTACAAAACAGACAATGCGAGGCCAATCATTAGCAGATTAAAGAAGGCAAGAACACCAATAAACTTGTCAGCCAGAGTCAGCATTTACTGTTCCCATTTTGAGTATTTATCCAACACTTCATTTCTGTAAAACATTTTGTTGTTATTTTTATTATTCATATTCTTCTCTTATTTTATTTTATTAGCAGCTGCTTATCTGCCCCTACAATACAAACAGCACTTTTCAGAGCCATGATGAATCAAGTCTGGCAACAAGTCGACTCAGAAAGTTGCTCTTGGAGCGCTGGTGACAGTGCCAGCAAATAATAAATTCCTGATTGATTTCCCCCCTACATTTCTTCTTTGGTAAGAAGATGTTAAACCTGAGTCCATAGCCAAGGCAGGCTCTGTAACTAAAACCAGTGTGATGAATCAGACTCTCTTTTTAAGTGGGTCATGTTTTTTAACAGATTTTTTTTTTTACGGTGGGAAGGAAAAGGTGATTTTTCTCTCTAATGAAAAGGAGAAAAATAATATTTTTTTGGGAGCAAGGAGCAAAATGACTAAATAGACCCAAAGCGCCATGTAAAGCATGATGAGGTTACATATCCTGTAAGATGAATTCAGTTCCTCTAGTGTAGGGAGCCCATTACTTCAGATTAAAGCTCTTGTACATTTGTCTCAGGGAACCCACATTTATCCTGCATCGCAGCAAGCAAAGCCTCGAATGCCATGAACAATTGATTTTCAAAAACAGATAAAGAGAAGTATGCTCTATGTATTGTACATGTGAAACAAATTACTTTCCTTGATTTATTGTGGAGAAAGGGGATCTTTTGTGAAGACCAGGCACTGACCAAAATTGAACTTTCAGTCTACAAACATACCATTTAATTTACAAGGAAAATAAACCCCTTTGGATTGTATTTACCCAGTTACTTTAATAAAGGTTAGACCTTTTCAGAAACAATTGTAAATGTGGCATTTCGTTTCCCATATTTTCCAAAGCATTACTTGAATCTCAAGATTCCGAGGAAACAGCTAAGTAAATAAAAATAATGCAAGGGGGGGGGTCCCCCAGAATTGCAGGGACTGCACCATCTGCAGATTGGAATCATGTATTTCCAATCTGACATTTGGAAGCAGCGGGATTTGGGGAATGTCATTAACTTCTCCTTTGGGGAATACAGGAGGGGAAAGCAGGACCCATTCATCCATTCATTCATAAAGCAAAGTTTATTACTAATACACACCAGAATTAGTTAGTGAAAGCTGCTGGTTATTAAAATGGGGGAAAAAAAACATTGTGTAATGAAAAATAATGTCATTAAAATCCAGGAAGTCTAATCTCACAGTGAAAGTTGGGGAGGAGGGCAGGAGGAAGGGGAGAAGGAGGAGGGATCCCTATTCTCCCTCACCTCCCAGCACCATGTTGAAAAGAGGTTACATGGATGATTGGTGCTTATTCATCCTATTTTTCAAGTCTTGGCTTTTCCTATGTTGAATAAATAATTAGAAGTGTCCATTCTATGCAAGTTTTTTTTTTTATACAGGAATGTAATGCAGTAGTAATTATCTCTAATCCTAAACTCACCTGGTATCAAAACCTCAGAGAAGTGGATTGAAAGTTAAATCTTCAGGACACATGACCATTCAGTTCTCTTCTTAGATATATTTTGTGCTCTGTCTCCTAAGCTCCCTCCCAAACATGGATCAGGCAAGACCCCCAAGAAAATATAGTCAAGTCATATGATCATCTTCTTAGGAGCACAACAAGTAAGGTCACACATAACAACATCCCATGAGACAAGAGTAGAATACCTCAAACTAGAGGTCAAATACATCTCCTGCTGGGTGAGACTTCTGAGTGGCTGCCAACCAAATTAACATGTAAGTGGGAAATAGTGAACAAAAAAATAAAAATATGATAAAACATAGATGATGTGCATATATGGTTTTCTATGGCACTCTACAACTGTCAGGGGTTTAGATATAGATATAGATATAGATATAGATATAGATATAGATATAGATATAGATATAGATATAGATTAGTGACCCCTTTCTATCTGAGTTCGACACATCCGTCCCAAATCACAACAATGTCAATGCCAGCCTCTCAAAATTTTACCTGTTGTCTTTTTCCCACCTTTCTCATTGCTTTTCACTCAAGCTCTCACAAAGGTGGTTTAGCTCTTCTAACCACATTCTACCATCAATGAAGGTAATACAAGATAGGTATACACATCCTGGATCTGCATGAGATGATCCCTGATGCTCAACCTCCAGACACAGCTCAAACTGAATTCCTCCATCCCTATGTTCATTGCTAGCAGCCTGATGCTCACCACCTGTGGCCCTCAGCTCAGCACCAGCCTAGTTCCTCCACCCATGCTTGCTGCTAACTTAAGGACTATCCCACACCCTTCCTCTGTCTAGTGGTCTTTCCAACTGTACCTTAAATGCATTTTCTGTCTGTTCCCGTGTATTGTCCTGGGGACCATAATCTTTTATCTTACCAGCTAATACCAATGACTTCTCTGATATCTAGACTCTAGAATCTCCTTTAACCCATATTCCTCCTGTTACCTGATATAATGGGGAATGATTGCTCTTGTTTTCATTGTGGGAATTTTGGAGGATGGACAGATTGAAGGCCTATGATATGAAATATAAGGGGAATTTTCTGGACCCTGAAAAGTCCTATATGCTGCTGAATCAAACTGTCATGTGACAAAAAAGGCTCATGAGTAATTAGAGGCTTTCCTTCCAGAAGGGGACTCTCATTTACAAATTGTCTACAAATATTTTGCATCCATATGTAGCCTATAAGGGACTAATGGGACATGGGGTGGGATGGCGTGTCAGAAAAGACATGGGATGGGATGGCGTGTCAGAAACGACATGGGGTCGGAATGGCGTGTTAGAAATGACATGGGATGGGATGGCGTGTCAGAAACGACATGGGATGGGATGGTGTGTCAGAAACGACATGGGGTCAGAATGGCGTGTTAGAAACGACATGGGATGGGATGGCGTGTCAGAAACGACATGGAATGGGATGGCGTGTCAGAAAAGACATGGGGTCAGAATGGCGTGTGAGAAAATACATGGGATTGGATGGCGTGTCAGAAACGACATGGGGTAAGAATGGCGTGTCAGAAAATACATGGGATGGGATGGCGTGTCAGAAAGACGACATGGGATGGGATGGCATGTCAGAAACGACATGGGCTGGGTTGGCGTGTCAGAAATGACATGGGATGGGATGACGTGTCCGAAACGACATGGGGTAAGAATGGCGTGTCCGAAAATACATGGGATGGGATGGCGTGTCAGAAACGGCATGGGATGGGAAGGCGTGTCAGAAACGACATGGGGTCGGAATGGCGTGTTGGAAACGACATGGGATGGGACGGCGTGTCAGAAACGACATGGGGTCAGAATGGCGTGTTGGAAACGACATGGGATGGGTTGGCGTGTCAGAAATGACATGGGATTGGTCTGCCCCACTCAAAAGTAATTATTTTTGTTAGCTAAAAACAGTTTTTGACCAAGTCAATTGTTCAAAATTGAGTGTAAACAGGGCCCACATACCTCCTTACATGAATTAAAATCACTTCTGAGATTTGATCATGTCCTAAAGAATTCAACCCAATAGCAATTCCAAGGTTCTGGAAGCATAGAGGAAGGAAGGAGGTCATAGAGAGACTGGAAAGAACTGGCAGCCCAGGGGGGACACAGCAGTGGAAGGAACAAGGGAAAGTAGAACTGAACTGTGGCAAAGAGGGGAATTATCTAGGAGGGCCCACATCCCTAGAAGACTGTTGAAGTGGAAGACTCAGGACTCAGGCTGATATCATCAGCTAGTTCTCGCGGACTGAGAGAAGTTCTAAGAAAAAGGACTGCTCTTTCCTCACCTTCTCCTCATGTATTTCATGTAAACTATGATTTCATGACCAAACTTTCTGGGTAACTTGAATCTTGCTTCAATTAGAAAGAGGTCAGGGGTTAACTAGAAATTTGCCTAAATTTCAGGAATTTTCCTCACTGGGAGCTCAGAGTGACTATGAATTTATTCCTAATTTTTCATCAAAAATTAACTCCCTAAAGCTTCAGAGGGTGGAACTACATGGACCATAGGGACATTTATATTAGCAAACACAAAATATATAAAAAGTAAGTAGAAAGTAACAAAAAAGTGCATTAACAAGGGGGGGGGGGGTCCACGAAAGATGGAGTCTTTAAGAGAACCATGGACTCTAAAAGGTGGAGGGAAGGAGGGAGAACATTCCAAGTATATAGAGCAGTCCGTGTGAAATGGAGACCAGATGAGGATGTTGATATTTGTCTTTCTTTCTCAAAGAAAGCCATGACAAGCATAGGAGTTGGATTTGAAGGGGGGGGGGGGGGTTGTGCTAAGTCCCCAGCCTCACTTTCTCCTCCAGAGCCATCTCAGTCCAGTGGCCAGATAGGAATCAGGAGGACTGGAGACAGCCCTGAATGGAAGGCAGTAAATGACTTGCCCAAGGTCACACAGTCCTTGACGTGTCCGAAACGACATGGGGTGGGAAGGCATGTCAGAAACGACATGGGATGGGATGGCGTGTCAGAAATGACATGGGATTGGATGGCATGTCAGAAACGACATGGGGTAAGAATGGCGTGTCCGAAAATACATGGGATGGGATGGCGTGTCAGAAACGGCATGGGATTGGCAGCCCAGGGGGGACACAGCAGTGGAAGGAACAAGGGAAAGTAGAACTGAACTGTGGCAAAGAGGGGAATTATCTAGGAGGGCCCACATCCCTAGAAGACTGTTGAAGTGGAAGACTCAGGACTCAGGCTGATATCATCAGCTAGTTCTCGCGGACTGAGAGAAGTTCTAAGAAAAAGGACTGCTCTTTCCTCACCTTCTCCTCATGTATTTCATGTAAACTAACTATGAATTTATTCCTAATTTTTCATCAAAAATTAACAGTCCAGTGGTGGAAGGCAGTAAATGACTTGCCCAAGGTCACACAGTCCTAGCTTCCCTGGAGACCAGATAGAATATTGTATACAGGGAACAACAATAAAGTCAGTTTGTCTGGAGTATATGAAAAGGAATAATTAGCAATAAATCTGGAAAGGTACGCTCCTAGAATGAAAAGGGTTAGAGCTGGGAAAGACCTCAGAGAGTTGTCATTTGCTGGGGTCAAAATCAGGATTTGCACTCAGGTTTTCCTGATACCATGTCCACACTGACTCATAGGTAGCTTGGAGGCAGATTGTAAAGGGATTTCAATGCCAAAACTAGGAGTTTTGATTTTATCTAAGAGATAAGAAGGAATCACAAAGCTTCTCAAATAGAGGAATGGCAATGGTCAGAGCTGTGCTTCTAAAATAGCAATTTGACATGTGGGTGGAAGTTAGATTGGAGAGGGGAGAGACAAGCCAGGGACACCAACTAGAAAAGTATTACAACAGTCCAAGTGCAAGATGATGGAAGAGGGAACTGGAGTTCTGCCCATCTGATGGGACTCCAAGCTACCTATGAAGGGACTGGATGGCAGAGATACTATGGAGGTAGAAATAATGAGTTTCAGGAACCAACTGGATATAAGGAATGAGGGAGAAGAAGAGTTGAGAATTCCGCCAAGGATGGATCTTTCCAAAAGACAAAGAAAAAGTAGGAAAGGAGATGGGTTTGGGAGGAAAGATGCAGTTCTTTTGTAGATACGTTGAGTTTGAGGTGCCTATAAAATATCTTGGTGGAGATATTTAGCAGGAAGTTAGGGATACAGATTGGCTTTTTAGAGGTTTATTCCCCACCCCCACCACCATGATCTGAGCCACCTTCTACTCTTCCTAGTTGTACAGCTACAAGGGTCTTCAGAGGGCATCTTGTGTAACCTCCTCATTTGACAAGGGAGGGTGGAAACTGAGTCCAAAGGAGGGGAAGTGACTTGCTTAAGATCATATAAATAGTATTTTACAGAGGAAGGATTTCAATCCAGGTACTTTGGCTCAAGAGTTCATGTTCTTCTATTGTATCATGAATATTACTGGGTTTCAATTTAGTTGATTAAATCAATGTAACCAGAGATTCATGACTGACAGGTTAGGGACATGAAGGAAATGGAAAGAGTCACTGAATCTTTCAAAGAGGCTGATTTCTTTAGCTCCAAGAAGGGATGAGGGGACTGATCAAATGACAGCTTCATTTTGAAGGTGGGGCAGAGGGTGAAGGAGGGAAATATTAGGAGGTTAGGAACTAAAATGATGCCCAAGCTAATGGAGCACAGCAACAGGACCCCCTGGGGAGAATTGGGAGTACCAGAACACTAGACACTTGGGGGCTTGAGGTGGGAGGAAGAGGAGAGAGACTTCAGAAAGGAAGATGCAAGAGATTAAGGAGTCCTTGTTTCTCAGCTGTTTTTTTATCTTTCGACCAGCCACAACCCTAGTACGTCTCTATCTGGGCAACATGTACTAGAGAGAAGTTTAACAGATCATGCTGTTGACTTGGAGACACAATTTAGGAACCTAATATGCATTATGGTGAAAAAATCATGAACATCTACAATCAAATCTAGTTTCTGTCTCTTGGACTCCATATGAGGGGAAAGAGCAATGAACTTACTTGGTGTCAAACTTTGACCAAATTCTTTTCCCTTCCTGGACCTCAGTTTCCTCCTTTGTCAAATGAGGAGCTTGGACATTCCAGTAAGGTCTAAGGGCCCTCTCTGTGCTTACCCTGTGATTCTGTAACTGACAAGTTTTCCAGGAGATAGATTAAAGCAAGGGGGCTTCCAAGGTCATGTTCCATGTGACAGTCTCACTAGGATTTCAACCCAACCATTATTGCTTGCCTTCATTTGGGGAATTGTCCTAACTGCCACCCTTCAGGATCTACACACAGTGCTAGCCCCAGCTCCATTTCAGGGGTTCAAATTTTAGGCCAGAGATTCTATTGGAAAACTTAATTCAATTTCTGAATTGCCAAGATCCACGTGAAACCGAGTTTACCTTAGGGTATATTGCATGAGATCCTTGCACTTTGTTACTGCCTACATTGGGGAACCTTGGGGCAACATTATTCTGAAGATTGTAGGCCTCTGACACTGGCTCCAAGAAGCAGAGGGTAAACCACTTCTATTTCAGAAGAGAGGTCAGTGGCCCAGTTCATTAGTGATGTTTTTGCTGACTCCCTCAGCAAGGCCTGTCTGCCTAGACATCTGCTGCCCTCCCGCTCCTCCCTGCCTCTACTGACTTCCTGGGACCTGCTCCCTTGCCTGTTTATACCCCAAATAGGTCATATCATAGTGCCATATCTTTTTGGTAGAGACCACAGAAGACAGTTAGTCTGAACTCCACATTTTAGAGAAGAGGGAACTGAGGCATAGAGAGAGAGAGATGGCTTGACAACTAGTCAATGGTAGAACTAGCTGTCACAGTCAGGTGTTCTGATTCTAAATCCAGTGCTCTTGTCCAGATAGATTCCACATCCTCCCTGGTCCTAATCCACTGTTACTCATGCCAGAGAACATCCAATTATTTGGAGAGATAACTTCCCATCCCTGGGCCTCATTTTCCTCATCAATAACGGGAGAAGATTGGACTGGATGGCCTCTGAGATCTCTCTCCCAGGTTCTAGAGCCAAAATCCTATGATTTTATGACAAGAGAACTTCTAGAAATTTCCTAGCTCCAAATTTTATGATTGCAAGACCTCTAGGCTAGACCTGGACCCTCTACATAGAATTTGCCAAAGATCCCAAGTTCTGAAGTTTATCCAAGACTTTTCAGTCAAAAAATGATTTAATAAATGTAGTGAGGGGGGTCAGGGGGAGGAGCCACACATTTGATTATCATGCAAAAGACATTTTCAAGATCGATGAGGAAAACTCAGCTTAGCTGAATTAACCAGAGAATTGGATGCCTCAATTTATTACTGTCAGATTAATGCTAATCTCACCATGATTTACAAACGTAAAGGCAGTTTAGATGAATAAATATTGTACTAAATTTTAAATTAATACAAATACATGGTCACAAATTATATTCCCCAAGAATATATGTAGATTTTTAAAATTAGTCATCAAAATTGCATACGCTATTTTTAAATCATGCTTCATGAAGCTAGACACCCCAAGTCTCCCCATAGGAATATTTCAGGAGACAATGGCTCATTTTGGTAAACATTTTCCAGACAGCAAGAGGCAAATTGCAGCTCCCAGGTTGACTATGGAATACCATCAGTCTCCACTTCCTGATAATCAGTGAACAAAGTAGAATTCCTAGGTGTCAGAAAACCTGAGTTTTGATCTTAACTCTGAAATGAAGTAGTTGTATGACCTTGGGCAATTCACATTACCTCTCTGGGCCTCAGTTTTCTCACATGTCAGATAAGAGACTAGATACCTTCTGAGGTCCTTTCCAGCTCTTTATTCTGAGCCTCACATTCCCCCACTGCAAATTAGGAATGCTAATATTTTCTCCATGAAAATAGAAGAGCTTGTCACCATTATCAGAGCCTCCCAATCAAGCCAAAGTGGTCTGCCAGAAAATACATCATTCTTTTGTATTTATTTTGCTCATGCTTATGGATAGATCATCTCCTCCAACAGATTGTTTCTTGAGGTTTCATTTCAGTAGACCCTTAACTGATGTTTGCCAATAGATCAGAGCTGATGTAGGATTTAAACCCCAGCTTGGAGGTCTCACTGAGTCAGGAGGCTGGTGTCCGGCCAGATCAAACAGACCTTCCACTTAAGTTTGGGGGTTGGGGCAGGTAGGAGGAAACCAAAAAGGAAAAACAAAGGAATCTAGATATTTAGTAATGTTACTTCTCTGCTCAGAAGTCTTCAATGGCTCCCTATTGCCTACCAATATCTCAAATTCCTCTGATTCTCATTCAAAATTCTCTATAATCTTAGACCTCCATTATCTCCCCTTCCATCCTGATCTCCTATCATAGCCCTTCATGAGCTCTTTCCTTTAACCAAAGTGGAAGAACACTAACAAACTGGAGCATGTCAGTGAAAGGGTGATAAGGTTGAGGAAGCTGCATTGAGATCATGCCATATGGGGTGAATGACAGTTGTCTTCGATTGTCTGAAGGGCCATCATGTAAAAAAGAAGTATGACTTATTCTCCACAGACTTCATGTTTATTAAATTTACCTCTCTGTGGCTCCATTTCCTCATGTGTAAAATTAAGGGATTGGACTAGATAACCTCTATAATGTTTAGGTCAAAATCTGGGGTCCTATGATCTTGTGATATAACTAGCAACCATTTTTTTATTTTTGCAAGGCCGTGGGATTAAGTGATTTTCCCAGGGTCACACAACTAGGTAATTATTAAGTGTCTGAGGTCAAATTTGAACTCAGGTCCTCCTGACTCTAGGGCTAGTGCTCTATCTGTTGGGCCACTTAGTGGACCCTAGCAACCATTCTCAACCTCCTAAGGGCATGAGTATTTCCTGATGCTGGGCACAGATGACAATGAGCCAAGATAATGAAAGTTCTCCACCCATCCTCAACTTTGCTTGGCACCAGACCAACAAACAGAATCATGTGAACTGGTATCCTAGCACTTAGCCCCCAGTTGTGAAGCAATAAGTACATTGGCGCCATATTGTAAACACAAATCCTAGGGAAAAAATATGGGAAAACAGCTGCTGCAAAACGAATTTGAACTCAGCCAAGCTGACAGATGACCAAATTTGGGCCAGTGGATCAATTATTTTACCATTTGATGAACCTCATAAAATAGTGACATTTATAGAGATGATTATTCTACTGGACTAAAGAATTCCATGTATTGAGAAGGCAAAGGATAGAAAGACAATAGAAGCAAATGCAGGGAGAACATGAAGTCTTCCTGAGCCTAGTTGCGAGGAGGCTGGTTCACAACAGGACTATAGGAAGGAGCTATGGTCCTTCCCATATCAGCAAGTGGGGCTCTCTAGAGGGGTGACTACAAATGACCTTATATGAGGGATGGTGAGCTTGGTTGGGGTTCTGAGGGTAGGAATGGTAGGCTTGCTTCCTAAGAATAGTTAGATCCTTGAAAAGGTGATAAACTGATGACAGTAGGAAGCAGAACTAGTTTGGGAGGGGCCAAGCCCTGAAGCCAGAGGAAGAATCTGGGAGTTGGGAGGGAAATAGAATTGGTAGAGACTATACTCCAGTGACAAGATCAGTCAAGTGGCGAGCACTTATTAGGTACTTTACAATGTCCTGGATGCTTGTGGGTTTCCCAAGGTCTGTCCTAGCCTCTCTTTAATCATCTCAATCTGCTCCCAAGACTTTAATTGTCCTCTCTATACAGACGATTCCTAGATCTCTATATTTAGCCCTAGTCTCACTCCTGAGTGCCAGTCCTGTATCACCTGCCATCTAATAGACATTTCCACCTGGGTTTTTTGCAAATATCTTAAATTCTTTCTAGCTTTTCTATTTCTGTCAAGGAAATTACCTTCTTTCCAGTCCCCCAGGTTCACAACTTCAATATCATCCTTAACTCCACACTGAAATTTCCCTCACCTTTCTAATCAGTTACCACATCTGGCAGTTCTTTCTCCACAAAATTGAAACTGAAGTAGGCATTATTGTTCCCTGGGTGCTGCAGTAATTTAGATAACAGAAGATGAGGCAATAGAAGAAAGTTATCAATAAACATTTATTATCTACTAGTCACACACTGGGTAATACAAGGAAATGGAGAAAAAGTTCCTGCCCTCAAGGAGATTATAGTGCAATGAAAAGAACTATGTGCAAAACAAGCTATGTACAAGATAAATTAGAGATAAACTCAGGGGGAAAGACACTACCATTAAAGGGAACTGGAAAGCTTTCTTGAAGAAGATGAGTTTTTAGCTGAGACTTAAAAGAAGCCAGAGATAAGGAGGAAGAGCATTCCAGGCTTGTCAGACAACCAGGAAATGGTGTCTTGTTCAAGGAACAAAAAGGAGACCATTGTCACTGGATCAAAGAGTATATGGGGTGGATATCTAAAAAGACTCACAAGATAGGAAGAGGTCAGATGATTAAGGGTTTTAAAAGTCAGAGATTCTGATATAGGATTCTGGAGGCAACAGGGAGTCACTGAAGTATATTAAATTAGGAGGGAAGGGCTGGCGCATCAATAGAAAGATCACCCTGATGTTAATTAGAGGTTGGATTGGAATGGAGAGATTCTTGATGTAGGGAAGTCAACCAATAGGCTATCGAGTATTCCAGGTTTGAGGGGATGAGGGTCTACAGTGAGGGGGTGGCAAAATAAGAGGGAGAGATGTTGAGAAAGTGGAAACAACAGGGCATGAGCAATGTGAAAGAGAAAAATGAGGATATTAAATTAAATGTCAGAGCCATGATCTGGTTATTTGCTAAGAGAACAATACTTTCTCCATAAAATCACTCTGACTTGCATATAACTTATAATAATACCTATTTATTGTGACTCGATCTCTCTTTTACCCCTTCATATTCTAGGTGGTGTCATAATTACTATATGTTGTTGTTTAGTCATTTTTCAGTCATGTTAGACTCTCTGTGACCCCATTTAGGGATTTCTTGGCAAAGACACTGGGATAGTTTGCCATTTCCTTCTCCAGCTTATTTTACAGATGAGGAAACTGAGGCAAACAGGATGAAGTGATTTGCCCAGGGTCACATAACCAGTCCTTTAGCAAATTGTAAGTTTCCTCAGTGCTCTCTCCTAGGGGAAAAAAATCTATCAAGCTTTTTATTTGGACATATCATATCCAGAGATTGAGAGCTAGAAAGTCAGCAAATCCATCCCCTCTTTATGACTGCTAGTTCCTCTTCTTCTTTTCTCATTTTTCTTCTTCTTTGCTTTTTCTTCTCTTCCTTTTTCTTCTTTTCTCTTCTCCTCCTTCTCCTCCTCCTCTTCTTCTCCTTCTTCTCCTTCTCCTTCTCCTCCATCTGCTCTTCCACCTTCTCCTTCTCCTTCTTCACCTTCTCCCTCTCCCTCTCCCTCTCCCTCTCCCTCTCCGCCTCCCTCTCCCTCTCCCTCTCCCTCTCCCTCTCCTTCTCCTCCTCCTCCTTCTCCTCCTCCTCCTCCTCTTCCTCCTCCCTCTCCCTCTCCTTCTCCTTCTCCTCCTCCTCCTCCTCCTCCTCCTCCTCCTCCTCCTCCCTCTCCCTCTCCCTCTCCTCCTCCCTCTCCCTCTCCCTCTCCCTCTCCTTCTCCTCCTCCTCCTCCTCCTCCTCCTCTTCCTCCTCCCTCTCCCTCTCCCTCTCCTCCCTCTCCCTCTCCCTCTCCCTCTCCTTCTCCTCCTCCTCTTCCTCCTCCCTCTCCCTCTCCCTCTCCTCCTCCCTCTCCATCTCCCTCTCCCTCTTCCTCTCCCTCGTCATCTTCTTCTTCTTGGAATTCTTTTCTTCAAGACTTAGCTCACCTTCTGGATGAAACTTTTCTTTCTTTTTTTTTTTAGTTTTTACAAGGCAATGGGGTTAAGTGGCTTGCCCAAGGCCACACAGGTAGGTAATTATTAAGTGTCCAAGGCCAGATTTGAACTCAGGTACTCATGACTCCAGGGCTGGTGCTCTATCCACTGAGCCACCAAGCTGCCCCGATGAAACCTTTCCTGATGCTTTCCTCTTCCTTCTCCCACAAGGTTAACTTCTGTCATTTATATACATCTCATTATGTTAATGTGAATTTGTCTCAAGTATTTATCAAAGATGAAATGTGAATAAGCTAGAAGCCTTTCCAGTGAGATCAGGGGTGAAAGGAGGATGGTCATCATTCTCATTACTATTCAATATTTTACTAGAAATTCTAGATAAAATATTAAAAGGAAATTGAAGAAATAAGCATAGATCAAGAGAAAATAAAACAGTCACATTTTGCAGATGATAGTTTATTTAGAGAACCCTGAGGAGTCAACTAAAAAATTAATCAAAACAATTAACAACTTAAAATTTCTATATACTAACAACATACTCCAGCAAGAAGAAATAAAAAGAGAAATTCCATTTAAAATAACTGCAAATTGGGGCAACTAGGTGGTGCAGTAAATAGAGCACTGACCTTGGAGTCAGGAGGACTGAGTTCTAATCCAGACTCAGACACTTAAATAATTACCTAGCTCTGTGACCTTGGGAAAGTCACTTAATCCCATTGCCTTACCAAAAAACAAAACAAATAAAATAAAATAACTACAGACAGTACAAAGTACTGTCTGCCAAGACATTGCTCATGGGTAGCCAATATAATAGAATATAAGCTCTTTGGGGAAGGAATACCCATGGTCTTACATAGTTCTAAGGAGAGACAGAATAATAGAAAGAAATGTTTTGAGCTTGCTAAAAAAGATCCCTGATCTATAACTGGAAGGGACTTCAAACACCATCTAATCTAGCCCCCTCATTTTACAGATGAGAAAAGTGAAACCCAAGATTCCCCAAAATAATTCATCCAAGGTCACACATAGAGAACTGCACATAACATGTGAAATCATCTAGTCTCATTCCCTAACTTTACAGAAGAAGGAACCAAGGCTCAGAAAGGTAAAGGGACTTGCCTCAGTCACATTCATAGTAATTGTAAGAGACAGAGAAGTGTTCTGGTTATAGAGCCAGTCCTCATTCCAATTATTCGGCAGAAGAGAGACTAGCCAAAGGCCCTAGACCAGAGATAGCCCAGGCTATCTAGACTTCATGAATCTCTGCCTTTTGTCCCAAGGAGCCCCTTGCCTACACTGTCACTAAGAACGCTTTCTTACAAAGCTCCTCTCTCCCAGGCAGCAGGAGAAGTCAGTTATAAATCTCCAGTGCAAGCAGAGCCCTCTGCATTATATTTCAAGCCAAGCTCCTCCAGTGTCATGTGTCATCCAGAGAGTGACAGCTGCAGTCATGATGCCCACAGGGCTGGCCTGCACTGTGTGAGGCCAGGCCTCCCCCCTCCACTGAATCTGGCAAGGGAGAGGAGGGGCCAGGAAGATCTGGCATGTAAGGTCTATCCCAGGCATGATCCCAGGAAAGAGACTGAGTAGCCCTGCCAAATCTCTACCCTTTCTCAGTATGAACACTCCCAAAGAAGACCTCTCCCTTGTTGAAAGCCACATCTCAATTCTAAGAGTCTCCTGGCATGTCAGAGAATCCAAAGTTACCAGAGAGTGAGGAAATGGCCAATTATCATCAGGGATAGAGCCAGGCTTCATAAGCTCAACTCTGCAAAGCAGTAGGGGATTCTGTTGGTTTGTCAACTTGTATACCTTTTGACCCTATGCCTGGCTTGACTGAAGGATTAACTTGGATGCTCAGATTCTGGCCTTTGGCAAAGACTCTTGGCCTGGCAAGATTTGGCTTCAAAGAAGGAAATTAAAAGTTATAAGCCAGGGTGGTGGAAAGAGGATGTGTTTCTAAGGAAAGATGATGACATTTGGGTACATCATAAAAGTCATAGGATTTTAGAGTTGAAAGAAGCCTTAAAATCAATTTGATTATCATTGACTTAGAGCAATCTTTCACATAGCTATTAATAGTTGAAATTATTCTTTTAAGAATTGTTTGTTTATATTCTTTGACCACTTAAGCAGTGTTGGTCTAAATCTAATAAATTTGTGCTACCTCCCAACAGACCATTATCCAAAAACACAGAATCACAGAATCAGTGAGTCAGGAGGGACCTCAGTGGTCATCTAATCTACCTCGTGTTTGAAGGATTCCCCACCATCCCCTACCTGACAAGCCTCTACTTAAAGGTCTCTTCCTGCAGTTTCTTTTACTATGTGGAGTTCTTGTTAGGAAATTGTTTCTTGACATAAAAACCTAAATTTACCTTTTTACCATGCCCAGCCACTGGCCTTAATTCTTTCTGGGCCCAAACAAAACAAATCTATTTCCTCCTCCACATAACAATCCTTCAGTTACGTGAAAACAGTTTTCATTTGTACCCTGAGTCTTCTCTTCTCCAAGGTAAACATTTCCAATTCCTTCAACTGATTATCATATGATGAGGACTCAAGGCTCTTTGGTGCAGTGGATAGAGCACCAGCCCTGGAGTTAGGAGGACCTGAGTTCAAATTCAGCCTCAGACATTTAGGGCAGTTAGGTGATACAGGGGATAGAGCACTGGCTTTGGAGTCAGGAAGACAGGAGTTCAAATCTGGCCTCAGATACTTGACATTTACTAGCTGTGTGACCTTGGGCAAGTCACATAATCCTGATTGTCTCATATCCAGGATCATCTCCAGTCATCCTGATTCATATCTGGCCACTGGACCCAGATGGTTCTGGAGGAGAAAGCGAGGCTGGTGACTTAGCACAGCACCCTCTCACTCAAATCTAGGTCATGTACTCATCATGGCATCACCTCCTTGATGTCATGGTCTTCTTCAAAAAAGAAGAACAAACATTATTACGCTTCTCTGGACACTATAACCTATCAGCATCCTTCTCCAAATGTAGTATCCAGAACTGAACACAAGATTCCACATGAGGTTTGATGAAAGCAGAATACATTGGGACAATCATTTTAGTTTATCAAAATCCACAGATCTTTTTTGGAACAACTGCTATATCTCTATCCTTCTCCCATCTTATACTTGTGAAATTTATTTTTTGTATCCAAGTGCAAAACTTTACATTGATCCCTATTGAATTTCATCTTTTGGGTTCAGTTCAATGTTCTGCCATATCAAGATCCTTTTGGATCCTAACTCTATCACCAACTATGTTAGTTATCCTTACTAATTTTATAATCACCTGCAAATATGATGAGCATATGATTTGTGTCTTTATCTCAGTCATTTACAAAAATATTAAATAGTAAAGAACCAAGTACGAATCTCTATCTTACTCCACTGGAGACCTCTGGCCGTTGAACCCATAATAACTTTGCAACTGGTCATCCAACCATCTGATTATAGTCCAATCTATGTCTTTCTATATTCTGCATAAGAATAAAATGAAATATCAAAAGTTTTGCTAAATAGATAAATAATATAAATGCATTTACTTCATCTACTAGTTTAGTAATCCTTTCAAAACAATAAATATGGTTGGTCTAGTATGACATGCGCTTGATGACATTCTGTTGGCTCTTTGAAATTACCTGCAAAGACTTTTCTTGATCAAGTTTCCCTTCTTAGTATAGTCACACTGACTTTTTTATATGTACAAGATCTTTTAAATTTCATGCAATTGAAATTATCTCATTTATTTCTTGATTCTGTTTTTTTGTTTGGGTTTTTTTGGGGGTAGTTAAGAATTTTCTCCAGGGCTATAGTTATGAGAGATATCTGATCTGGTTCTCTCCTAAGTTTTTTGATGGTATATAAAGATAATTCCTTTGTAAAGCCCCTTGCTTTACAGAGGAGAAAATGGAGGCTCAGACACCCAGAACCAAAGAATTTTAGGACTGCAATGACCCCTAGGAATCAGTGAGTCCAACTCCCTCATTTTCCAGAGGAGTAATCTGAAACCCATAGAGAATTAGAGTTTAAGTCACAGGGTCTAGGTGTGGGATCTTAAGCAAGTATCTTCTATTCTGTATGTCTCAGTTTCTTCATCTTTGAAAGAAAAAATTTGAATGTGAAGTCCCTTTCAGGTCTAAATCTAATTATTCCATTTGTTCAAGGTCAAACAGCTAGTTTGTAGTAGATGCAAGATTCAAACTCAGGACTGCTGATGGGAAACCATTGTCCTTCCCCACTATACCATGCCACCAAGAGTTAAGAGAATTGGGTCGTCAACATGATCCCATTGGCTTTTGGCAAAGCCCTAAAGAAAGAAATACCTTTTCAAAGCTTCTATTTATAGTCAATGACAGAGATAACAGAATGAAGGCTCCTGAATTCGGACTTCCCTGTCTGGAACTGGCCGTCATCCAGAGACCAGAAACCTCCTTTTTATTGAGTGAAAAAGTTAGCATGGCTTCTTCCAATATGAGATTCCAGAGTTCCAGGAGAACTTGGAATCAGGAATATTTGCAAACTGAAGGCTTGAGAAATTAGGAATTTCCCATGTGTCTTTGGCTTCTGGAGCTGATAATTAATGTCTGTAGATTAAAAGGCTGTCTATGCATAGGCAACATCATTACGTAATGTGAGCTGATTGAGAATTGCAATTTTTTCATTAACTTAGTACGCATTTTGCTTATTAGTCCCTACTGATTTCTTAGTTTATAACATGGACTGTCTGTAAAGAAATTAAAAGTAGTGAAAAGAGCTCCAAACTTAGTCATGAGACTTGAGGGCTTCCTTGAATATTGACTAGGCATATGAATGACTTCAGAACAGTAACTTGCTCTTTTGGGCCTCTGATTCTTCATCTATCAAATGTGGCCAATAGTATTTTTGCTAACTGCTTCATTGAGTTGTTCTAAGGAAGGTCCATAAACAATTTGATTCAAAGAACAGAGAATCAGGATGAAAAAAGTAAGTAACTTCCCCTCTGGGCCTCAATTTTCTCATCTGTAAAATGAGAGAGTTGGACTTAATGGTCTCTAAGGTCCTTTTGACCTCTATATCTAGGATCCTATGAACATTTATTAAGCATCTACAGTGTGCCAGGGACTGTGCTAGGTACTAAGAATGAAAAATATGAAATAGCCCCTATACTGAAGTGGTTTACATTCAAAGCAGCTAGAAGACACAATGGATAAGGAACGAGACCTAAAATTGGTATGACCTGAGTTCAAATTTAGCCTCAGACATGAAATGGCTATATTATCCTTATAAAATTACTTAATTTCTAAATGTTCCAGTTTCCTCACCTACACCTCCCAAGGGTATTGTAAGTATCAAAGAAGACAACTATGATGAAGTACTTTGCAAACCTTAGAGTGCTATATAACTGCTAACTACTACTACTACTACTACTACTACTACTACTACTACTACTACTACTACTACCATCAGTACCAGTACCACTACCGCTACAACCACTATAATTACTACTACTACTACTACTACTATTGTTGCTGCTACTACTGCTACTACTACTCTACTGGTTTTATATTTATATTTAAGTATAGTGCAAGGACAATTGAGGATGGAAAAGAGTACCCATGATTAGGATCAAAATAGGCATTCCATAAGAAGCAGCATCAAGTTAAGAAGACAAGGATTTGGGGAAGGGGAGGTAGAAATGAGGAAAGAGTTTATTCCAAGCATGAAAAAGGTTTGTGGGAATGCAGAAAAACAAGAGATAAGGTATCAAGTCTACAAATCTGTAGACTAGCTTGATTGGAATTCAGAGTTCATGAGGGGAAATAAATAAAATGAGACTTGGAAAGGTAGATGAAAGCTAGATTATGGCAGCTTTTAACAACCAGGTGAAAGAGTTTACATTTTGTTCTATAGGCCATGAAAGATTGCCAAACAAAGGAGTAGACTCGGAAGGATTTTGGAGGATTAGAACATTGAGCTGAATCTGACAAGATGAAATTTAATAAAGATAAATATAAACTCTTCCCTTTGGGCTCAAAAAATCAACTTCCTTAAGACAAGAAAGGAAAGATTGGTCAGGCAGCAATTTGTCTGAAAAAAGAGCTGGGAGACTGAATGGACTGCAAACTCCCTGAGTTGACTGTGTGATGTGGCAACCAAGAAAGGAAATGTAGTCTTAGACTACTAGGTTTATAATTTCTGAAAAAGAAGAGGTGATGGTCCTTTGGTGCTCAGCCAGAATCAGACTGTATCTGGAGAACTTTGTTCCATTCTGGCCACCATATTTTGTAAAAGACATTTCTCAGTGCAAGAGCATCCAGAGATGGGTAACCAGAAAAGTGACAGATCTTAGACTTTATGGAGGCTGGTTATTTAGTCTGGAAAGGATATGACTTGATGGGGGACATGATGGCTACATTCAATATTTGAAGGACTCTTATGGGAAAGATGCACATAAGATCATAAATGACCTTCAAGGCCATTGAATGCAACCTCCTCATTTTGCACATGTGGAAACAGGCTAAATGTGCCCAACATCACATAGTAAGTGTCTGAGGCTGGATTTGAAGTCTGGCCTTCCTGACTCCAAACTCAACACTCTATTCATTGTGCTACCTAGCTATTCTGCTTAGGCACAGAGGGCAGAACCAGGAGTAACTAGTGGAAGCTGTCAAGAGGCAGTTGGAAAGTGGCATGGACTGCCTTGCAAGGAGTTGGCTCCCCCTGACCATAGATCTTCAAGTAAAGACTCACACATATGGCTATTGTAGAAGAAGCTAGGTGATAGAAGGCTGGACTTGGAGTCAGAAAGTCCTAAGTTCAAATCCTATCTCAGATATTCCCTAACTATGTTTTCCTGTGCAAGTCACTTAACTTTTCCCAGTCTGTTTCCTTATCTGTAAAATGGAGATAGGAACCATGTCTACTACACAGGGTTGTTATGAAGATTAAATAGCATAACCTTCCTAAAGTTCTTTGCAAACCTTTGTGTTAGTGTTGTCATTATCATTATCATTATCATTATTTTCTTGTATGGGTTGGGCTTTATTTTTATTATTATTATTATTCAGATATGGCTTAGACTATTATTATCATCAATATTTTCAGGTATGGGTTGGACTTGTTAGTCCCTGTCGTGCTCTCTTGCTCCAAAATCCTATGATTCTGTGCCTTAGGAAGATTATCTTGGCAGCTGTATGAAGAATAAATTGAAGAGGGGAGACACTGGAAGCTAGGAGACCAATTAGGAAGCATGTGTATCAGTCCAGGTGAGAGATGGTGAGAGCCTGAAGGCTGCACAACAAGGTGGACAAAGGAAAGCTGGAACCCTTAAAGCACTATGGAAATGGGACTTAGAGTTTTCATTCCTGGAAAGTCCTATAAAAGGGTTTGCTTCCTCTGCCCGTTGGTAAACAAGCAGTCCCTTGGACCCAAATGAGTTAAAGGAATCTCCTCTTGAATGCTAAAAGGGGTCTTTTTGTGCAGGCAGAACACCCCTTGACAAAGAGCCACAGGAAGATAAACATCCCCAGTGTCAAGCACCAGCTGGGTCCAAAGCCTCCTGTTTATGCTATAGACCTGGGCTTTACAATCGTGCCCTTCAGTCCCATAGCCCAAGCATGAATATTTCAGCAAAAGGAATTTAGAAGCATTTTCTTCCCTTTCAGAAAGAAAATGTTGAAGCTCAAGACAAAGGGAATATTTAAGCTTCATGTATTATTTCTAATTTGGGGAGTCCTTGGCATGTTCAAACCTCCCAGGATGACATTCAGGAAGCCTGCCCCTGAGGGACTGGGCAGTCAAATGGGAAGACTTCAAGTATAACTGACATTTAAGTCAAAGTCAGAAGAATAAGGGCCGGGGGGTTATTTTTCAGGGAAAAGGGTTTTGCAGCAACTTGGACCCTTTTATAAAGTGACCTCTTTGCTCTCAGCTCCAAGACGCTTCCTCAAAGGCAAAAGAAAAGGTTGCAAACAGGTCCAGTAGTGGCAACCAAGTGCTCTCTCCCCAAAGCCTATTCCTCAGTCTCTGGGAGAAGGAAAGCAAGGTCAGAGATAGGGTTTCTGCTAGGGTTCTAGGTCACAAATCAAGAATGAAACATGGGGACCATCCTGGGAACCTTCTGAGAGGCAACAGAGCCTTAGACTGATAAGCAAAAGACTAGGTTTGAGTCTTAATTCTGCCATTTACCATCTATGTGACTGTACAAGTTACATCCCCTCTCAGACTTTTAGTCTGCTTCTCTGAAAAATGGGGACATAATAGCATCTTGAATTGAGAATGCTGTGAACAAAGTGTTTTTAGTAACCGGGGAGTCATTTAAAACTGTATGTTCAGGGGCAGCTAGATGGCGCAGTGGATAGAACACCGGCCCTGGAGTCAGGAGGACCTGAGTTCAAATCCGACCTCAGACACTTAATAATTACCTAGCTGTGTGGCCTTGGGCAAGCCACTTAACCCCCATTGCCTTGCTAAAAGAAACAAAAAAAACTGTATGTTCATGATAGGATCCCAAACCTGTGACGACCAGGATGATTTTTAGTTAGAACTGTACAAGAACTGTGTGCCCCTGCACCCCCTCTGTCTGCACTCCCATGATAGTGACATCAGTGCTAATGAAGTTTTTCAGTGGTGGGGTATCCTCAGATAGGCATAACCCTTGTCTCCTAATTGATTTAGAAGCTAACTTATGAACTCACCCTCTTGGAGATTTCAACCACAAGCCACCAAAATCCAGGGGAAATGATCCTCAGTCACTGTCTGGCACGTAGTAGGCATTTAATCAATATGTGATCATTGGTTAATGAGAATAACAAAAAAACTCTAAGATTTACAAAAAAAGTATTCTTCCCACAGTCCTTTGAGTAGAGTATCAGTATTAGTTTCCTTATTTTAGAGAAGAAGAAACTGTAGGCTGGAGAATTCATGGCTGTTCAGTTACTATATTTCAGAAATAGGACTCACCAAGTTTTTCTTAATTCCAATTCTGCCACTAGAGATTCAGACTTTCGGAAGTGGTGGAGCTCAGGGAGAGAAAAATCAGTAAATAATTGAAGTGAAGAGCAAGATGGTTCAAACATCTGCTCTGGGAAGGTTAAACTGTTGCTCATGGCTGATGGGCTACTTCAGGGTAAAATCCTTAGAAAGAGAATCACAGTTCTCAAACCATTTTCAGGACTTGACAGTGACTTTCCCTTTTTCTATTCAGCTAGCAAGACCCTCACTGCATGATAGTTGCCTTCATATATATAAAGAGTTGCTGATTAGAAGTGGGGTTTGATTTATTCTCCTAGGTCCCATATGGCAGAACTAGACAAAATGGGTAAATATTTCAAAGAGGCAAAGGTAGGATTGGTTTAAGGGAAAAATTCCTAGCAATCAAAGCTATCCAAAAATGAAATGGACAGGTAATGGGTTGCCCTTCACCAGAAATCTTGAGCCAGAGGTTGGATTCCCATTCATATCAGAGAAGATGTATTGGGGATTCCATTTCAGGTGTGCATTAGACTCTATGGATTCCAAGGTTCATTTCAACTGAGACTATGTGAGTTTGAGTCTAAATTTAACTTTGATTGCTGGTCAAACACAATTATTAAAGAGATGGTTTGTGAACATTTAGAAAAGGAAACAGTGATCACAAAGAAGCAAGATGGGGCAGCTAGGTGGCACAGTGGATACAACAACGGCCCTGGAGTCAGGAGTACCTGAGTTCAAATCCAGCCTCAGACACTTAATAATTACCTAGCTGTGTGGTCTTGGGCAAATCACTTAACCCCATTGCCTTGCAAAAAAAAAAAAAAGAACCAAGATGACTTCATCAAGAAGAGATCATTCCAGACTTAACCTCATTTCCTTTTTTTGAGAAGAAAATGCTGTTTAAAAATGGTGTAATTAGATTGTCTCATTGCATTCAATGTACTACTATTGTACATAAGATGGAAAAAATGTAGACTAGATGAGAGTAAAATTGAGTGAGTTTTGAATTGCTCAAATGATCATATGCAAAGACTAGTCTGACAACTTGAAAGGAGTTCTGTAGTGTACTAATAATCCCAGGAATATGTCTTTGGTCTCTGCTATCAGATATTTTTCAAGGCACTTACAGATGTAATAGGTAAGACAGCTGAATCAGGATTTGGAAGACTTGAGTTTCAGTCTAGCCATAGACATTTACTAATTGTGTGGCCTTTTCTTGATTTCTTTATTAGGCAGCTAGGAGACACAATAGATAAGGAACTAAGACCTAAAACTGATAGAGAATTAAAAATAGCACCTATTGAATGGGATGGTTGTGAGTATATATAAGATAATTTTCTAAAGTACTCTGCAAATCTTAAAGAACTGTGCAAATGCTAGTGATTGTTATTTTTGTTATCATTATTATTAATGTCTAGATAAAAGCATAGCTATAATGTTAATCAAACGTGTAGATCATACAAACATATGGAAGAATAAACTAATTGCCATACCAATTCACAAAGTTAGGATTCAAAAAGATCTTGACAAGTTGGAATATAGAACTAAGTCAATTTAGGTGAAATCTAATAGTGATCAATAGAAATTCATACTTCGGTGCAAAACAAGATCCATTTCACAAGTACAGTATAGAGAAGGTAGAGCTACAAAGAAATTTCTCTGAAAAATATCTGGGAACTATAGTGAGCTGATAACTCTGCAATATTATCAATCAGAAAAAAACCACAGAGCTGCAAATGCTGCACTGAAAAATAGAACATATAGGACCAGGTAGATGATGGTCTCTGTGATTTCTACCCTAGATGGAACACATCTAGAGTATTGTGTTCACTTGTGGGCACTACAATTTTATAAAAGATACTGATAGGAGGCAGAGTCAAGATAGCAGAGTGAAAGGTAACAACTGCCAAGTCCCCTCCAAAACCTCACTTGCAAAATGATCATAGAAAACACCAAAAAGAATTTGAGAGGGACAGCTAAGAAAAGGACTCAATGAGTTATTTTGCCAGTCCTTGACAGCTTAGGAAGACAAAAAGAGAACTGCAGACTCTGGGGTGGGGGATAGATGAGAGCCTGGCAATGGATCACAGTAGAAGCAACTGTGCACTATGGGAAAGCAGCAGTACTCAGAGAAGGTAAGGGCACTGAAAACCTGTCCAGAGAGGGATCTTAGGAAGCCCCTGTACAGCAATGGGATCAGGCTTAGATAACATTTAGCATCTCTGTTCCCCATTATCAGCTCTGGATCATATTTCTAATGCAGAAAGAACCAGCCACAGTCACAAGGGAGTAGAAACCCTACTTATGTAAATACCAGCATGCAGACAAGGATGGAAGTAAACAGATTTTTCCATGGATCACACTATATTAAAAACACCAAAAATGTATGGGCCCCCAGATACAGTTGTTAAAGCAGAGGAATTAAAAGACAGGAGCTCAGACCAATCATTCTCTCCCCCCACCCCCTGCAGAAGAGAGTCCAATTCTAACATAAAATCTAAAGTCAAGAAATAGGCTGGAAAATGAAAAAGTAAAACAAACCAAAAAAATAAAAAAAGAACCAAAACATTAAAAAATGGTTATAAGGAAGTTGAAGACAAAAGATCAGAAGGCAATAGTTTGAAAACATCTTTAAACAAAATTTGAAAGAAAAAAATACAGGTTGGACACAAACACAACAAGAATTTCTTCAAAACTTAAAGAGATTTATTCAAAAGAAAAAAAGGCTTTAAAAATCATATAAGATAGTGGGCAGAACTAAGATGTTGTAGTAAAGACAGAGTGCCTTTGGAGCTCTCTCAAATTACCCTCCAAACAACTTTAAAATACTTTAAAACAAATTCTGGAGTAGAAGAAGCAAAAAAAGATGGAGTGAAACAATTTTCCAGTCCAAGATAACTTAGAGCTTTGGAAGGAAAAGTCTGTCTCACTGGGATAAAAGTAGAGCACAATCGAGCAGAAGCTATGCCCTGACAAGCCAGCAGCAGACCTTGTGGCCAACTGAATTGGTGGTGGCAGTTTCCAGAGCACTCAGCCTATAGACAATAAAGGGGTTGAATAGTAAGGCAGTTGAAGCTAGGGGATCACAAGAATATTACAAGGGACCTTTTGTTGGCACTGGTGCAGAACTCTGTTGAATTGCCCATATGCTTCCGGCATTGTCCTAGAACAAGGAGGAGCATGATAGAGTGTGTGATTGCAGAGGAAGATGAACCCTCATCAGTTTTAGGACAGAAAAGAGTGTTTGAGGTCACTCACAGACCAGAGCCCAAGTCAGGAAAGCAGAGACCACAGCTCTCCTCATATCATATCACTGGAAGAACTGAAAACTTACAGACCCCCAGAACTACCTCTGAAGGAAGCAGCATAAAAAACCTGAAGTTTGGGACATTGTATCCTCTACCCAGGAGCAGAGATCATTTTTACCATAAAGTTAAGAGTCAGGATATAGGCTGGAAAAATGAGGAAACAAAAAAAAAAAACCTGATCATAGAATGTTACTTTAGTTACAGGAAAGATTAAAATACAAAATCAGAAGACAACAAAGTCAAAAAACTACATCCAAAGCCTCAAAGGCACAATTTTGGGGTATCTGCAAGGGAGAATACAATCTGTATTCAAAGAAAGAATTGCAGAATTTGAACAAAGACCAATGACTATTTACCTTTAATTTTTTTTAAAAAAGTTATCTTAT
Source organism: Macrotis lagotis (assembly GCF_037893015.1). NCBI lineage: Eukaryota > Metazoa > Chordata > Mammalia > Peramelemorphia > Peramelidae > Macrotis > Macrotis lagotis. Next base: position 19,929,734 of record NC_133666.1, read on the forward strand.
TATGTAATTTTGCTATTTCTTATACTTTATTGTTTTCCTTAAGGATATGATTTCTCTCTCATCACATTCAATTTGGATCAATGTATACCATGGAAACAATGTAAAGACTGGCAAATTGCCTTCTGTAGGGGGTGGGGGAGGGAAGTAAGATCAGGGGAAAATTGTAAAACTCAAAATAAATTAAGTCTTAAAGTACAAAAAAAAGCATAATTAGGAAAATGGGAAAAGATCTACAATAATCCACTGAAGAAAAGAACTCCTTAAAAAGTAGAATTGATCAAACAGTAAAAGAGGTACAAAAGCTCATTGAAGAATATTATTCCTTATAAATTAAAATCGGGCAGGTGAAAGCTAATGGCTCCATGAGACATCAAGAAACAGTAAAGTAAAATCAAAAGAATGAAAAAAAAAACAAAAGAAAATGTAAGATATTTCATTGGAAAAATAACTGACCTTAAAATTTGATTGATATGAGATAATTTAAGAATTATTGGACTACTCAAAAGCCATGATCAAAAACAGCCTGACTACTCAAATCAGGTACAAATGACCTATGAAGCAAGATGCTATCCACATCCAGAAAAAGGAATAATAAATAGATTATATCATGGTTTTACATATACATATATGTATGCATAAGTATACAAACATATACATATACACATATTTGTGCCAAATGGTAGCCTTCACTAGGATGATATGGGGAGGGAGGAAGAAATAAAAAATGTACAGCAAAGAACAAAATAACTTAGATGGAAAGCACAGAAAACACTTTGTGGGTAACTTTAAAAATGATATGTAGTATTTATTACATACTGTTTTCAAAAAGTAAACTGTGAAATGAATATTCATGGTTTTATATTTTATTCTCTTTCTATGTTGTGCTGTAAACATGTCTTTATGTATTCAAGTTCAAAATGAATAAAAATATTTGAAAAGAGCCTATACATCATATTTCAAGAAATCATCAAGGAAAACTGCCCTGATATCCTAAAACCAGACAGTGAAATGCAAATTGAAAGAATCCACTTATGATCTTCTGAAAAAGATCCCAAAATGAAAACTCCCAGGAATAGTACAGCCAAATTTCAGAGTTCTAGATCATGGAGAAAATAGAGCAAACCACCAAAAAGAAGCAATTCAAATATCATAAAACCACAGTGAGAATAACACAAGATTTAGCAACTTCTATATTAAAGGATCAGAGGGTTTGGAATATGATATTCTGGAGAACAAGCAAGCTAGGATTTCAACCAAGAATCACCTACCCAATAAAACTAAATATAATACTTCAAGGGAAAATGTATATTTAACTCTTAAAAGTTCATCATTATTAGGTTAGAAAGTCAGAGGGCACGGTTGTAAGTTTACTATGATAGAATGATATCTAAAGAATTAAATTAATGAGTGAGAAAGAAGAATGCACTGTGGGAAGGGGGAAAGAAGAGGTAAAATGGGGTAAATTATCTCACAGAAAAGAGGCATGAAAGTTTTTATAGTGAGGGAGAAGATGGAGCAGTGGAGTAACGAACAATGCTTGAACTTTACTCTCATCAGATATGACTAAAAGAGAGAATAACATACATACTCAGTTTGATATAGGAAAAAAATCTTACTCAATAGGGAAGTAGAACAAGAAGGGAATAAAAGAAGAAAAGACTGTTGATAGAGGGGAAATCACACTAAAGTAGGTAGTGGTCAGAAGCAAAACGCTTTGAGGAGGGACGGGGCGAAAGGAGAGGAAAAGATGGATAAGTGGTAGGAAATAGAATGGAGAGAAATACATAGTAATCAAAACTGAGAAAAAATTTACAGCAAATTTCTCTGGTAAGGGCCTCATTTTTCAAACACACACACACACACACACACATATATAATATATATATATATATATATATATATATATATATATATATATATATAGAGAGAGAGAGAGAGAGAGAGAGAGAGAGAGAGAGAGAGAAATGAGTCAAATTTATAGGATACAAGTCATTCCTCAATTGACAAATGATCAAAACAGGCAGTATTCAGACAAACCAAATCTATCTCTAATCACATGAAATAAAATGCTCTTAATCACTATTGATTAGAGAAATACAAATGAAAACACTTCAAAGCACCACCCTACACCTATCAGATTGACTCATAAAGAAGGGAAAATGATAAATATTTGAGGGAATATGGGAAAATTGAGACATCAAAGCAGTGTAGATGGAGTTGTGGACTCATCCAAACATTCTAGAAAGCAATGTGGAACTATGCCTAAAGAGCAATAAAACCTAAAGGCCAAAAAGAAGCAGTATACCCTTTGACCCAGCTATACCACTACTAGGTCAATATCCCAAAGAGATTATTTTTAATATACAGAATATAGCAACTCTTTTTTGTGATGGCAAAGAATTGGAAATTGATATAATGCCCATCAATTGGGGAGTGGCTGAACAAGTTGTAGTATATAAGTGTGATGGAATGCTATTGTGCTGTAAGAAATGATGAGCAGGATGACTTAAGAAAACCTTGGAAAGACTTACATAAACTGATGCAAAGTGAAGTGAGCAAAACCAAGAAAGTATTGTACACAGTGACAGTAATATTGTATGATGATAACCTATGAATAATTTAGTTATTCTCACCAATACAATGTTCCAAGACTGATCATCAATAATCCAAAAGACTGATGATAAAAAATGTTATTCTCCTCCAGAGAAATAACTGATGGAGTCTGAATGCAGATCAAAGCATTGGGGAGGAGGTGTGAGGGGAGCCATGGAGGAAGGGAAGGAAAAAAAATTGAAAATCAAAATAAAATTGTTTTTACATATAATCGGAAAAATAAAATATTTGAAAATAAAAATTCAAATAAGAGTGGTGGACTAAAGCCTTAGGAAAAGAAATGAGCCATGAAAGAAAATTATGAAAAGAAAATTAACAGCTTGTTAAAAAACATACTAAAGAAAATAATTCCTTAAAAGTCAGAAATAGCCAAATTATAAAAAAGATTCAAAACCTCACCGAAGAAAATGACTCCTTAATTAGAACTGGTCAACTGTAATATAACAATTTCATAAGAAATCAAGAAACAAGGGACAGCTAGGTGACACAGTAGATGAAGCACTGACCCTGGAGTCAAGAGGACCTGAGTTCAAATCTGCTCTCAGACCTTAATAGTTACCTAGCTGGGTGACCTTGGGCAAATCACTTAATCCCATTGTCTTGCAAAAAAAACTCAAAACAGGAAACAATAAAATAAAAAGTCAAAATATTGAAAAATAGAAGAAAAATATGAAATATCTTATAGAAAAACAACTGACCTGGAATTTAATTTAAGAATTACTAAACTACTTGAAAATCACAATAAAAAAGATACCAGTCATCATATGCCAAGAAAGGAAAACTGTCCTGATATCTTAGAGGATGTCATAGAAATTGAAAGAATTAACCAGACACCTCTTGAAATAATTTCCAAAATGAAAATTCCCAGGAATATTACAGACAAAATCTATTTCCCAGGTCAAGGATAAAATATTCTGGGAAGTAGCCAGAAAGAAAGAATTGAAATACCATGAAGCCACAGTCAGGATCACATAAGATTTAACTACTATAATTATAAAGGCGGAGTCAAGGACTTAGAACATGATATTCCAGAAGGCAAAAGGGGCTAAGATTGCAACCAAGAATAATCCATGCAGCAAAACTGAGTATAATTCTACAAGGGGAAAATATAGATATTTAAAGAAATAGAGGACTTTCAAGCATTCCTGATGAAAAGACCAGAGATAAATAGAAAATTGAACATTCAAACATGACTCAAGAAAAGCATATAAAAGTAAATATGAATGAGAAATCATTAGGAATTTAATGAGGCAGATTAAAACATATTTTTCTTGTCTTTTTCTTGATTTTTGGTTTGTAATAATGGCTAACTTGAAAATGTTTTATATGAATTCACATGTATAATTGACATCACAATGCTTGCCTTCTCTATGAATGGAGGAAGGGAGAGAATTTGGAATTGAAAATAAAAATTGAGGCAGCTAGGTGGCGTAGTAGATAAAGCACCAGCCTTGGAGTCAGGAGTACCTGGGTTCAAATCCAGCCTCAGACACTTAATAATTACCTAGCTGTGTGGCTTTGGGCAAGCCACTTAACCCCATTTGCCTTGCAAAAACCTAAAAAAAAAATTAAAAGAAAAAAATTTTAAAGGATACTGATAAACTTGAGAGTGCCCAGAGGGTGCCTAGCATGGTGAAGATCTTTGCCTTTAACCCAAATAAAGATCTATGGAAGAAACTAGGGATAATTTGCATGGAGAAGACCTAGAAAAGAGATTCTTAACCTGGGATTTGTGAACTTTGGATTTTATTTGTTTTCTTTTATAACCTATGTATTTAAAAATATTCTGAACAGGGTCCCTAGGCCTTGTCAAACTGTCAAAGGAGTCCAAGACATACACCCAAAAAGATGAAGAACCCTCAACTTTGAAGAAAAAACATAACTGACTTCAAATATTTGAATGACTGTCATTTAGAAAAGGAATTCTACTTGTCTTGTTTGTTCCTAGAGATCAAGGAGGAGCAACAGGTGAATGTTGGAAAGAGACACATGCAGGCTGGCTTCACTTCTGAAAAAATGCCCTAGCAAATCAATCCGACAAAAACAAACTGGGATGCCTCCAGGAGGTGGAATCTTCCCCCCTTATTTGAAGTCATAAAGCAAAGGCTGGGTGACCATTTGTCATGTGTATAATAGAGGGATTCTGGTTCAGGCAGGGTTTGGGTTAAATGGCCTCTAAGGTCCCTTCCAAATTTGAGATTGACTGACTCTCTGAAGTAGCAATGGACCTAGATCCCTGTTGACCATGAATGATACGCATAGGAAAAATGGAGTTTGTGACCATGGCACAGTGGACTTGGCTCTCCATAGGAAAAGAGTCCCTTGTTTGAGTGTTTCATATGGTAGGCGTTTATCTTTTGCATAGAATCAATAAGCAAGTAAACAGCATTTAATAACAAGGAACCAATACATGATCATGTGTCTTCTATTGATGTGAGTACCTATGTGCCTACAGCTCTCCCAGATTCTGAAAGCCCCCCCCCCCTCACTTCTATCCTCGACAACATAAAATCAATCTAGACCCTAAAAATCAAAGAAAAGGCAATGTTCCAAGTCCTTCACTGAGCAGATAAAGAAACAAAACAATATACTTTCCACAGAATGTTCAACTCACTTTCTTTTCATTTATTTTTTTTTTTGCAAGGCAGTGGGGTTAAGGTGGCTTGCCCAAGGCCACATAGCTAGGTAATTATTAAATGTCTGAGGCTGGATTTGAACTCAGGTACTCCTGACTACAGGGCCTGTGCTTTATCTACTGCATCACCTAGCTGCCCCTTCAACTCACTTTCAATAGGACCCGGTGCCAGTTCTGACATCCAGTCAAGAGATTCTTTTTTTTTTGGGGGGGGGGGGTAGGTTTTTGCAAGGCAAGTGGGGTTAAGTGGCTTTCCCAAGGCCAAACGGCTAGGTAATTGTTAAGTGCCTGAGGTCAGATTTGAACTCAGGTACTCCTGACTCCAGGGCTGGTGCCCTATCCACTGCACCACTTAGCTGCCCCTAGTCAAGTGATTCCTTTTTTTTTTTTTAGGATCCAAATATTTTTTTAATTTATTTTTTTATTCTCATTTTGTACAAGTGTTTTTTTTACATTAATAAAATATTCTTGTTTACAAGTAAACAAATACCCCTCCTCCCCCATGAATATAGATAGACTTGCTTGGGCAAAAAAAGTAAAGGGGAGAGAAAAAAATTAAAATAAAAAAAATACTAGTAATAATTGTAGGTATGGCCAGGTGGCGCAATGGACTAAGCACCAGCCTGGAGCCCCGAGCACTGGAGTCCATATCCAGCCTCGTAAACCCAACAATCACCCAGCTACGTGACATGCAAGCCACCTGATCCCCACTGCCCTGAAAAAACCAAAAAAAAAAAAAAAAAAGACCCAAAATAAAATAAAATAGTAATAATAGTAGGGGTGGCTGGGTGGCAGACAGAGCATTGACCCTTGAGCCAGGAGCACCTGGGTCCGAATCCAGCCCCAGACACCCAATGATCACCCCGCTATGTGGCCCCAGGCAGGCCACCCAGCCCCACTTGCCCTGCACCCTCCCCCAAATAATAATAACAAAAAATGTGCTTCAGTCTTTGTTCCAACACCAACAACTCTGTCATGAGTGGATCTCATTCTTTATGGTAAGTCCATCACAAAAGTTACTTCCATATTTTTCCACCCTTGCCATTGCTGATTGCAACTCCCTCCTTTCTTATTTCTCCACTACCATGTACTCTATTTTCTCTCTCCTTTCACTCTGACTCTGCTGTAGGGTCGTTGACTGGCTCAGCAGACAGATCCCTGGTCCTGGGGCCAAGAAGCCCCAAGCCCCACTACCACCCCTTAGGCCCAGAATCCACCTGGCCCTGTGGTCCTGGGCAGGCCTTCCAATCCCAGCCCCTTGCAAGAAGTAAGAAAGAAAATGTGTTATATCTGACTACTCTCCCCCCATGGTCCATCCTCTCCTCCTTTATTCACATCCCCACCCCTTCACCCTGCTCACCCCTCCTTACTCCAGATGTCTATACCCCATTGAGTATATATGCTGTTTCCTCTCCTAGCCATCTCTGATGAGAGCAAAGTTTCCCTCATTCCCCCTTGCCTCCCCCCTTCCATGTCATTGCAGTAGCTCATTGTAATAAAAAAAATCTTATTATGTGAAATATCTTGAACTATTCACCCTCTCCTTTTTCTTTCTCCCATTCCATTTCCTTTTTTTTTCTATTGACTCCATTTTTACACCATATTTTATCTTCGAATTCAGCTTTCTCCTGTGCTTCAACTATAATAGCTCTCTCTACCTGCTCTATTAACTGAGAAGGTTCATATGAGTATTATCAGTGTCATTTTTCTATGCAGGAATGCATGCAGTTCATCCTCATTAAATCCCTCATATTTCCCCCCTCTCCTCCAATCTCCATGCTTCACCTGAGTCCTGTATCTGAAGATCAAACCTTCTGTTCAGCTCTGGCCATTCCAAAAGGAACATTTGAAAGCCCCCTGGTTCATTGAAAATCCATCTTTTCCCCTGGAAGAGGACATTCAGCCTTGCTGGGTAGTTCATTCTTGGCTGCATTCTAAGCTCTTTTGCCTTCCGGTATATTGTATTCCAAGCCCTACGAGCTTCCAATGTAGTTGCTGCTAAGTCCTGTGTGATCCTGACTGCAGCTCCATGATATTTGAACTGTGTCCTTCTGGCTGCTTGTGATATTTTCTCTTTGACTTGGGAGTTCTGGAACTTGGCTATAATATTCCTAGGGGTTGGTTTTTTGGGATCTCTTTCTCTGGGGGATCGGTGGATTCTCTCCATTTCTATTTTGCCCTCTGCTTCTAGAATATCAGGGAAATTTTCCTGTAGTAATTCTTTGAAAATGATGTCAAGGCTCTTTTCCTGATCATGACTTTAAGGTATTCCAGTAATTTTTAAATTATCTTTCCTAAGTCTGTTTTCCATATCAGTTGTTTTTTCAATGAGATATTTCACATTTTCTCCTAATTTTTCATTTTTTTGGTTTTGAAGTATTGATTCCTGATTTCTGGTAAATTCATCAATCTCCCTGAATTCTATTCTTTGTCTGAAGGATTTGTTCTCCTCAGAGAGTTTTCTTATCTCTTTTTCCATCTGGCCAATTTTGCTTTTTAAAGCATTCTTCTCCTCAATAACTTTTTGAACTGTTTTATCCATTTGACCTAAGCTGGTTTTTAGCATGCTATTTTCTTCAGCATTTTTTTGGATTTCCTTGACTAAGCTGCTGACTTCATTTTCATGTTTTTCCTGCATCTCTCTCCTTTCTTTTCCCAGTTTTTCTTCCAACTCCCTCATTTGATTTTCAAAGTCTTTTTTGAGCTCAGTCATAGCCTGAGCCCAATTTCTGTTTTTCTTGGAGCCTTTAGATGCAGGAGCTTGTGCTTCCTCATCTTCAGACTGAGTATTTTGATCCTTCTTGGGCTCATTTGCAAAATATTTCTCAATAGTCTTTTTGTTTCTCTGCTTGCTCATTTTTCCAGCCTGGGCCTGGTTTGGGGGTGCTTCCTGAGCTTTTGGGACACTCCCTCAAGGGTCTCAGTGTGTGAGGCTCTGTCCTCCCTCCTGGTCTGTGAATGACCATAAGCACCTCCCTCTGCCATAGGGCTGAGGTGGGGGGGGGGGGTCCTGCTGTTCTATGGGGGGGGGGCCTAGACTGCGATCAGGATCTGAATGTGGTCAGAGCCCCAGAGTCCTGTTCCAGAGGCAGAGGACAGAGCTCTGCAGTCTCTCTCTCTTCACTCCCCTCCCTCAGCTCAATGGGCTCTGCCTGCCTGCTTCTGTTTCCAGCTCTGGGCTGCAGAAAGACCAAGCTGCTCCCTGTGCACCCTGAGGGCTGGGCTCCACGTGCTCACTCTGGCAGAGGTCCCCCGCTGTTCCCCCACTTTGTGCCCGGTGCTACTCTGGGTGCAGCTCAGGAGACTCCCCTGCTGCTGTGAGCCGTGGCTCCCAGAGCCCTGGGGCTGCTTCAGGTAGGCTGGCGGGCCACCCCTCTGGCAGGCCGCCTCTCCAAACCCAAGGAACAGAGCCTTTCTGCTCTTTTCCAGGTTACCTTGAGTAGGAGAACTGCCTCACTGGGTCCCTTTGTGAGTTCTGTCTCTCGAAAGTTTAGTTAGAGTCCTTAGCTGATGAGTTTTATCAGAGAGCTCCTAAGACTGGATCCCTTTTTGTCGCCGTCTTGGCTCCTCCCCCCTCAAGTGATTCTTAACCTAGAATACATGAATTTTTTTTAATACTTTGACAGTGAAATTTCCAAACAGCAGGTTTCCTTTGTCATTCTCTGTGTTTTATTTTATGCATTTAAAATATGCTGTGAAGGACTTCATAGGCTTCACCAGACTGCCCAATGAACACGAAAATAGTTAAAAGTCCCTGTTCTAGGAAATCTCTTGACCTAGGACACAGGGTGGGAGATGGACTGGGCATCAGGTAAGACTCAGGATTTCAGTTCTGTCCAACATAGGACTCAGTCTTGTCACTGATAAGGGATTCCTTCCTATCTTTGCTTACCACAGTTTGCCCAGCACTGAGCCCAGAATTCAGCAGGCAGGTGGAGCAAGGGGTTGGATAAGATGACTTCTGAGCTTCCTTCTGGTTGTGGATCTCTGATCCTGTGATCCTTGCTGGAATACCTTCAATCTTAGCTGTTCTCTCTGTCTCTCGGTCTCTCTGTGTGTTTGTCTCTCTCTATTGCTGTCTCTCACTGTCACTCTTGTCTGTGTGTGTGTGTGTGTGTCTTTCTGTCTCTTTCTATGTGTCTGTCTGTCTCTGTTTCTCTTTGGATCTGTCTCTGTCTATCTCTGTTTGACTGTCTTTCTCTCTCTCTCTCTCTCTCTTTATATATATATATATATGTGTGTGTGTGTGTGTGTATGTGTGTGTGTGTGTATCCCTTTTTCTCTTTCTTTGTCTCTCAGTCTTTCTGTCTCTGACTCTGTCTCTCTGTATATGTGTGTATATCTCTCTGTCTCTGTCTGTCTGTCTCTGTCACCTCTGTCTCTGTCTTTCTGTTTCTATTTTTGTTTCTTTGCCTCTCTATGTCTCTGTGTCTCTCTCATTCTGTCTCTGTCTCTTTCTCTCTTTCTCTGACCATCTCTCTCCGTCTTTCTGTTTGTGACTGTCTCTCTCTATATATGTCTCTGTCTCTGTCTCTGTCTCTGTCTCTGTCTCTCTCTCTCTCTCTCTCTCTCTCTCTCTCTCTCCTCTCTCTCTCTCCCTCTCTTCTCTCCCCCACAGCTGCATCTCTCCCTACTTCCTGCCCCCGCAGATCAGCACCACTCTTCATAGCAGGGTGGGGAAGAAGCAGACAGGGAGATGGGTACAATGCCAGTATGTATATGAAATGCTTTGCTATAGAAATGCCAGTAAGCTCTTCAAAACACTGTAGCTTCAGAGAACACTAGGCTTAAAAGGGACTTCAGCAATCATCTAACTGTCTGAGGAAGCAGTGCTTTGGGGAAGGACTTGTTCAGGGTTATAGATCTAATATGTAGCAAGAACTCAGGATGTGTGGGGTGTCTTTGTGAAATGGCTCCCATGCAAATGGTTCTGCCAGGTCTAGATCCTAGATCGAGATTTAAAAGAGATCTTAGAAGTCATTGATTCCATGTTCCTCATTTTATAAACAAGGAAACAGACATAGAGAGGTTAAGTGACTTCCCCGGAGTCACACAGCTCACAAGCATCTAAGGATGAGTTTGAAGCCCATCATTTAAAAGGTCCAGTGCACTATTACACAGGCATCTCAACCTTAAACAGTGTTTGTTCTTCCAAAGAGGTTACAAAGCTCCTCCCACGCTTCCCCCACCCCTGCAATCCCATCTGCACCACTCAATTTCTTAGCAAACCCTGTCTTCAGAGTTAGTGCAAAGGGGAACTTCAGCCCAGCCCTAGTTGAATCATCACAAATTCCAAATGAGTGGAGGCTGAATCTAGGAGCTATTACTGTATTTGTACACGATGCAGGTTTGTACAACAGATAAGGTGGCATCAATCTTCATTCCCCATTCAGCCTAGACTTGGAATTCTAAAAAAAACTTACAGGAATCACAATGTGCCTGCTCTAACTAAAGGCCTCCATGCAGAACTTTGACCAATTGGCACAACAACCCAAGACCTCTTGGGGAATTTGTGGCAAAAGTAACTAAGAGCATGGGCACAAGGTGGCTGGAGACCCCAGACAGAGCCATAGAACTGATGCAAACTGTACAAAAACTGTATTGTGCAAGCAAGCATGGTCATCTAGGATTTTTCTATTACAGGACATGGAACTATAGAAAGAGCTGGCTCTGCACAAAATACCTGTGTAAACTTGAACAAGTCATTTCAGTTCTCTCCATCTCAGTTTCCTATTCTATAAATTCAGGGGGAAGAGTGGACTAGATGCCTCCTGAGGTCCCATCCAGCTCAAGGTCTATAATCCTATGGTGACCTTGGGTAAATCACTGTATCACCTTAGACCTGGGGGGGGGGGGTATCTGTAAAAAGAGGGAGTTGATTTCTGAAGTTCCTTCAAACACTAAAACTACAATGCAATAAAACAGATGGCCAGAGTCAGGAAGTGATATATCCAAGGTCATGTGGATTGTAAGTAACAGAGTCAAAATTTTTACCAGCTCTTCTGACTCTAAATTCGGAACTTTTACCACTCTAGACCACTATCTGAAGGGAAGAAAGTATCCAGATAACCAGAGATAGGGAAAAACATTTCAGGAAAGGAAAATGGCATAAACAAAGTTGCCAAAATGGGAATGCACAAGTTGCACCCAAGTAACTGTAAGGAAATAAGATGTCAGAGAAGAGGGTCCATGTGCCAGAATAGTGTGAGACAGCAGAAAGGGGGGATGAAGGGGCTCTTTTGCACAGAGTCATGAATCCTACGCAGATCAGTATGGATTTGACTTCACAGGCAATGAAAAATCATTAAGGTGTTCTAGCAAGGGTCACCAGATCAGAGATCCAGAACTGGAAGGAATCTCAGAAGTCATCTTCTCCAACCTCCTCATTTTACAGAAGAGGAAATAGACCCAGGAAAGAGAAGGGACTTAACCAAGGTCACACAGGTGGTAGTAAATGACAGAGCTGATATTTGAACCCAGTTCCTCTGACTCCAGAGGCAGTATGTCTATGGTTTTTGCCTATTGCACCAATGCGGCTTCCTAATAATTTGAATTTTTCAGAATCACACAGTGATTTGGAAACCCAAGAAGAAACCTGAGGCCAACTACTCCAACCCATGCATATACAGAAATCATCTTCAAAAAAGCATCAATGAATAATCATTCATCTTTTACCTGAAGACCTCTGAATAAGGGGACCCTCCATAAGCAACCCAACCCACCTTGGGATAACCCTAATGGTTAGAATGATTCTCCTACCATGGCTCTTAGTTTTATTTCTCTGAACTGTCATGGCTCTTGGTTCTTCCCTCAGAAGTCAAGAAAAACAAGTCAAATCCTGGTTCCTGATGACAACCTTTTAGTACTTAAAGGGGAGATAGCTTGTCCCTGCCCCCCCCAAAATTGCTTCTCTTAACAAAACCCACTCAGTTTCTTTGACAATACTCCCCTGGCATGGTCATGAGGATCTTCATCACCCACATGATCTGCCTCTTGGTGTTCCAGAGCTTATCAGTATCCTTCCACATAGGATCAGATCAGAGCACTGTCCTGCAGGACTATCTTCACCCTTGTCCTGGATACCATGCCCCTGCTTAATGCAGCTTAAGGTTACACTAGCATTGTGGTCAGACATACTCCATTATTGATTTATATTGAGCTGGAAGTCCAATGAAACCCTCCAAGATCATTTTTCATATGAATGATTATGTAGCCATGTCTTAGTTCATAGTTTTTTCAAGAGTAGTACTTTACATTTATCTCTATTAGGATTGTCAACTCATGAACCCATAGATATGGGACTGGAAGTAATCCTAGAGGTCCTCTAATCCAGTGCTTTCATTTTTTACATATAAAGAAACTGAGGTCCAGAAATGCCAAATGACTTGACTACAATCACAGTAGAACAGCTAAGACTTAAACAGCTTCTCTGATTCCTAGTCCAGGACCCTTAATTTGTATGATTATATTAAATATTAACCATCGTTCTAGTATGCCAGGATTTAGACTGTCACCTATTAACTGCTTCTCTTAGCTTTGTGGCATCTACACGTCTGTTCAGAAGGCGCTCTCTGCCTTTATTCAAATGATTGATTTTTAAAATGTTAACCGGCTCAGGACCAAGGACAGATCCCTGGGGGCATGGAACATACTGGCATTGAACCATTCATGACTCCTCTTTGGATCAAGTTACTGTCACCTATTCCCACATCCTACCCACAAGGATATTATGAGAGATTTGACTAAATGATTTGTTGAAATTTAGCTATTTCTTCAGTATTATCCTTGATCTACCAGTCTAATGGAAATGAACTTAGTCTGGTGTGACTGTTCTGGATGAAACAACACCGAGTCTTACTGATCACTGCTTCCTTTTCTAAATGTTTCTAAACTACCCTTTATGCTCTCATATTTTAAATTACACCAAGATCCCATTATCATTGGACTCCATGTACCCCAACTACAGTCCAAGTTCTTTTTCAATATTCCTTTAGTACATAACATAACTTTTAAAAGACCTATGGAGGGGCAGCTAGGTGGCACAGTGGATAGAGCACCGGCCCTGGAGTCAGGAGGACCTGAGTTCAAATCTCACCTCAGACACTTAATGATTGCCTAGGTGTGTGACCTTGGGCAATTCACTTAACCCCTTACAAGGAAGGAAGGAAGGAAGGAAGGAAGGAAGGAAGGAAGGAAGGAAGGAAGGAAGGAAGGAAGGAAGGAAGGAAGGAAGGAAGGAAGGAAGACCTGTGGAGAGGTGTGTGGTGGCCAAGAGCAAATTGCAATTACAAACAAGGACTTGTGAAAGAGAATTGATATTAGTGATGTCACCAAAGAACTATCTAAACAAAAAGCATGATGGACTGATAATGTGTTGAATGCAAAGAAATTCAGATGCATATTCTGGTGGTATACTCCTAGTGCCAAAAGAAAGTGAGAAAAGTCCCTAAACGTTTGAGAAGACCCCCCTATTGCACACATACAAGTATGTATCAGTCATGTTTGAGATTAGTGAAAACAGAGATGCCATTTTTTTACCCTCCAAATTCCCAGATGTCCTAAAATCTATCCATGGTCTCTTTGGGGATCTATGAATATCAAGCTAAGAGTGCCTTATCTAATAGCTTTCCCAGGATAGCCTACCACCATCCATGGTGCTGAAGTCCAAAAGTGGAAATATAGTTATCTGGGTGAGTCTTTATAGAGTGCAACCCTTGTGACCTTTCTTGGACTCTCTTCATAGCCAGGCCCCAAGGACAAGTGTCTAGTACCCAGAGCGAGTTGACTGATCGATTGATCCCCCAATAAAATCTGAAGTCTTCACCCAGAAAATAGAATAACCCATCCACCCCACCAAAAACCAGGCAACTTAGCTGTCAGCTAGTGTGCTTACCGGTAATTTGCACACAATGGTCTCCTTAGCAACCAGGAACTATATTACTTCGCTCTGCTATAAAGCTGGGAGTTTTAAAAAAAGGGGGAGAGCAGGACCTGTTTTCTGAAAGAGCCCATATCTGCCTTTTTGAACGGATATTTAAACAGAAAACATAAGAGGTTTTAAAATAGTTACAGTGATTTCATAATAACTGCCAACCCCCTGACCTAACTAAATATGGGACAAAAGAGCGAGGAGGAATTAATGAAAAGAGTTGGTCAAGGAAAATAATTTAGCAGCTGGAAATGAATTAGTGGATTATACATCCAGAGCAGACTTCCTTAGCCCAGAGGAGCCCCAAAAGTACACGGATAGATTTTAGGGAATTTGAGAACTGGGATGAAAAACAATTCCCAACTTTACTTTCACTAATGTCCTACTGAAATTTGGCATTTCCTTCAGATATTCAAAAGCATAATTCCAAAAAAGGACCTGCCATAGGCTTCATCAGACAGCCAGAAGGGATCCAGGATCCAAAAAATGATCAAGAACTCTCAGACTAGAGCAAGCAAAACGTCGTCTCCAGGGTCATGCAATCTAATTTTCTCACTTTAAAACTGAAGAAACTGAGGTCCAGAAAAAAGTGTCTCTAGTGTCAGATTCAGTAAGTGGCAGACCCTGGATTAAAACTTATGTCCTGAGATTACAAAATAGTCATATTTTCCTCTGTTCCATGGCTGACTTCAGTCCTTAAAATAACCAGGCATATTCATAGAGGGGGGAAAATTTTGTTTATATGTCTTATTCCTTCTTTTAGCCTAAACAGTCATTTATTAAGTGAATACTATGTTCCCAAGATAGCTAAGGGGTCCTGCAGTGGACAAAGCAACAAGCCCTGGAGTTAGAAGAACCTGAATTCAAATCTGACCTCAGATACTTACTAGTTGTGTGACCCTGGACAAGTCACTTAACTCTGTTTGCCTCAGTTCATCGTTGGTGAGATGACCTAGAGAAAGGAAAGGCCAACCACCCCAAAATCTTTGCCAAGAAAATCCCAAATAGGGTCATTTAGATCATATATAACTGAATAACAAAAAAAATGTTTAAGAGGCTCAAATATGGAGACCTGAGTCCAAGGCAAGATTCAACTGTATTACATCCTAGATGGACATCCTATAGCAAGTCATGTCCCTTCTCTGAGTTTCTTCAGGTGAAAAATGGATTGATTTGACTTATATGATCGACAAATATATGCTCTAAGGCTAAGATGCAGTCGAATATGAGTCTGTTCCCTGTTGCTTGTGCTAATTTGGGCTTGACAATTAACACTAAGAAAATAAAGGTTCTTCACCAGCCAATGCCATACCATATATAAAAACCATCAATTACTGCAAATGAAGAAATAGTAAATGCTTAGAATAAGTTTCCTTACCTTAGCAGTATACTAGTTCAGTGTTTGAGAGGCTCTAAAGGAAAATGTGGGAGAGAAGAGGTATTAGACTGTTAACCAAACTGAAGGTCTACAGAACCATTGTGTCGACTACATTGTTGTATGCCTGTGAAACTGAATTTAAATTGTCTTAGGAGGATTCTGAAAATCACCTGGCAAGATAAGGTGTGTGATACTGTGATTCTTTCTCAAGCTGAACTGTCAAGCATTTGAACCCTACTGTGGAAAGCATAACTCCAAATGGCTGACCACTTTATTTGAATGCCAAACATACATTTGTCTAAAAGATTATTTTATGGAGAACTCACATGGAGGTCAGAAGAAATGATACAAGAGCACTCTCAGGGCAGCAGTGAATAGAGTACCAGCCCTGAGAACTGTACCAGGAGGACCTGAGTTCAAATCTGACCTCAGACACTTAATAATTGCCTAGCTGTGTGACCTTGGGCAAGTCACTTAACCCCATTGCCTTAAATAAAATTTAAAAAATTTAAAAAAATTTAAAAAAAAAAAGAGCACTCTCAAAGTCTCTCTAAAGAATCTGGAATCAACTGTGAAACATGAGAGACACTGGCACAGGATCACCTAGCATGGTGTTCCCACATCAAAGAAAGTGCTGTGCTCTATGAGCAAAGCAGAATTACAGGAGCTCAAAAGAAATGTGGGATGGTCAAAATTAGAGACATCTTCATTGCAAATGTTCAAATATTTGTGCCCAACCTGTGGTAGATAGAGTCTTCTGAGCTCATACTAATCATATTGGCCACAGTCGGACACAATGTACATTGACCCTGACATAGTGATGTAGTTTTGGTCTTTTACAAAAACAAAGGACACGAACTACCACTGTTCCTTCTGGATCTGACAATCTATGCTACTGCGGAGTTCCTTCGAGAAAGAGTTTTCCCAATTAACACCTTCCCATGTTGTGGATCTAGTGATAAAAGAGATGAAGTCCTCCTGATGGATACTGAATACTTGCCTCACCAGGTGGGAGGCAGTGACCCCAGGGCCCAGCTGGTCAATATAGTATGGCTATACTACTGGCATATTCACCCTCAATTCAGACTACAAGACTAGCAGTAAGATGGAGTAAGTCAAACAGCCTGGCCCACACTGAGAGACAATGAAAAAATAAAAAGATAGGAGGCGCTAAGAAGACATCAATTTTCCATTACTTCTGTCCAAAGCCGGAGGTGCTGATTTAGAAATATGCTCACTATAATCCATGGGACATCTTTTTGACCTTTCACTTGGAATAGTTAATATTTCATTTTAAATGAGTACTCATTAAGAATGCTAGCTCCAAAATTCTGGGAATTCACTCTTCTATGGATGTTGGGGAAAATAGACCCTATATTCTCTTTATTTTCCTTACATTGAAAAGGTCATTTGGAGGATACTTTGTTTTTAAAAGAGAACTTTTTTTTTTCCTTTTGGCAAGTAAAAGTCATTAAGGATAATTCTTATTGTCTCTAATTCTCCATGAGACCTTTCCAACAAGAAGTCAGGGCCATCTAACTGAGAGGAGGCCAGGAGGGAATTCATGACCTGTGCAAAGGCCTGTTTTTGTTAAGTTGTTTTTAGTCATGTCCATCTCTCTGCAACCTCATTTGGAGTTTTCTTGGCAAAGATTCTGGAGTGTATTGCCATTTCCTTTTCCAGCTCATTTTACAGATGAGGAACTGAGACCAACAGGGTGAAATGACTTGCTCAGGGTCACCCAGCTAGTAAGTGTCTGAGGCCAGATTTGAACTCAAAAAGATGAATCTTCCTGACTCCAAACCAAGCACTTTATTCTTTGTACCATCAAGGTGCCCCTTCCAAGACCTAGAGGCAGGATATAGTACGCCTAACATACAGGAAAGAAAACAGGCAAAAGAGCTGTTTGGCGGGTATGGAATGTGTGAAAGCAAGTAATAGACATAGGACATAGGACATTGGATTCAGGCTATAAAAGGCAAGGAGTGTGTATTTTATCCTAAGGAAAGAGACATCTACTAAGGAATTTTGAGTAGATGAATACTTGGTCAGACCTATGCCTTTGAACTATGTCTCACAGACTATGTATATACTATGGGAGAAATTTAAAAAACGGAGAAATCACTTGGGGTAGATATAGTAAAGAAGGGTTTGATAGAGACAGGAAGATTTAAACTGGATTTTAAAGGAAAGACATTTTAACCTATAACAATGGCACAAGATCAA
Source organism: Macrotis lagotis (assembly GCF_037893015.1). Taxonomy (NCBI): domain Eukaryota; kingdom Metazoa; phylum Chordata; class Mammalia; order Peramelemorphia; family Peramelidae; genus Macrotis; species Macrotis lagotis. Next base: position 19,947,515 of record NC_133666.1, read on the forward strand.
GTGGGTCCAAGAGCAGGAAACATGTACCAGTCCCCAGGACCACTTGTCAATCAATCTCACAACAGTTAAAATCTTATAACTTGAAATCTAATGGAATACAGACCATCACCACCATCACCCATCTCCAAGACCTAATTAAAGGGGAGATATAGATAAATCATTCAATAGTAATTTCTAACAAGGCCTCTAGGAAAGAGAGAAGCTGTACGCAGTTGGACGTGGGAGTTTCTAGCTATCAGGACAAAAGGAAACAAATGTGGCATAGCAGCTTGGACAGTACAGAACCCTTCATGCTAATCACTTGCCATCCATCTTCATTTCTGATGATCCACTGAAAGAGTTGGGTCACGTGAATTACAATGAGATGCAGTTTATACAAATACTGGCCTACCCATGTGGTGAATTGTGGGTTATGAGTTGTACCATCAATCTTATGACTTTATCCACTTATTTATTTGTATATTCCAGGCAAGAGGCCTGGGTTGATAAGAAGACAAGTCACTGATTAGATTCCAAATCCACAGAAGTTCCCCATTGAAGAGGCAGTTCTAGTTATATACTTAAATGACTAAGTCATGGACTGGAAGTCGAGACCTAGAAAATTTCATCTGGAAGATCTTTTTCTCTGCCTCTGACTTACTGCATGCTCTTGGACAAGTCATTTCATTCTCTGGCCTTCTGTTTCCTCATATATATATATATATATATATATATATATATATATATATATATATATATATATGTCAAGTGAATCCTCATTGCTGCAAGAAAATTCTTTTAGTCTTTTCTAATTGCTTCTTCATCATACTCCTCAGAGCTATACCAAAACTTTTCTTCTCAGACCATCTTCTCAATGTTCACAGCATATGATATTACCTCAAACGTTAATGAGAAAATAAAGGTGCCTGGTTTTACAGCATTAGCATTATTCTCAACCCCTTGCTCTCCTACTCCCTCCTTATACATTCAACTGCAAAATCATGTCCCTTCAATTTCCACAACATCTCTCACATACATCCCTCTCTCCTCACTTGCAAGGCTACCGCTCTCACTCTTTATTTAGGCCTTCATCATCTCTCACTTAGACTATTCAAATAGCCTCATAATTCCTCTCTCCAACCAGTCCTCACAGGTGGCCTAAGTAATATTCCAAAAGTACAAGTCTGATCAAGTCACTCTTTTGCTCAATAAACTCCAAGGCTACTTATTACCTCCAGGATCAAATATGAAAGCCCCTCACAACCTAGTTCCCACCTAACTTTGTAGTCTTTTATTATTCATTCCTCCCTCTCAAAGGCAAGATTCCCTGTCTGCTCTTGTTAGGACCCAGCCTAGGTGAACAGTAGAGTGATTCACCCATCACCCATCCCACATCACACAATGAGCATCCTGAGGACCTTCTGGAGGAAGAAAGGACAACAAGACAAGAGATCTGGAGCTGCAAAGTTCTGAGTTAACTTGGCCATGTTTTCTCCCTACACATGTTCTTTATGGCCACTGCCCTGTAAGCTTGTGCTCACAATTCCCCCTCAAAACTCTGTATATTTGTAAAAGATTACACTTCAGGTTTGAAGGGAAAATGCTTTGTACTTCCTGTTCTTGCTATTCCATTTGAGTTAATGCCTTTGCTAAAAAAGCAAATTCTTCTCCTGGCTGATTGGTAATGAAAAGTACACTAGTGAGAGTTCATGTGCTACAATGTTAGGAAGATAGTCACCCATAGAGTTCCCCCAGAATCCCGAGAGTGGTAATAGCTGCTCTTCTGGGGATCCTGCCTGCCAGTGCTCATGAAAAGAGCTAAAAGCAAATATTACACATTTATTTGTATAAATTTTGACTATATTTATATGTGCACATGTGGTTTACTCTTATGGGGGAGTCCCTCCACTTTAAATATCACTTCAGTCCTGCACCTTAATAAGTACTCAAGAAATACTTCTCAATTTATTTGTTAGCCAAGAATTAGAATTAAAATGGATGCCCATTGAAATAGAGGAACAAATTTTGGCAGATGAATGTAATGGAATGTTATTTTTCTATAACAAATAATCACTATGAATAGCCCAGAGACAATTGGAAAGACTTGCCTGAAATTATGCATAATGAAGAAAGCAGAACCAGGAGAAAAATTAATATGTAATATAAAGAAAACCAAAATTTAAAGACCTCAGAATTACTACTTTTTCAGCTATGGCAATACATCTTTTTGCTTGGGGTTCAGGGCTAAATTTGAAGGGAACATGATCCTTCAGAGGAAATGACAAGGGGGGGGGGAAGAACTAATTAATTTTGAAACCAAATGCCTGGAGAAGGTCTAGAACCAATTAAGATTCTGACCATCTAATATATCAGCATAATGTGGTGGAAAGAATTTTGAAACCATAAGAACTGGGTTCAAATTGGAGAAATACCACTTACTGCTCATGTGAGCTCCTACTTAGCACTTTCATTCTCTGGGAACTAGTTTCCTCCTGAGTAGGATTAGACTATATGATCTCTGAGTTTCTTTTCAGTTCTAAGTCTTGTGATCCCAATATCCCATAACTACCACCAACCTCATTTTGGAATTATTTATAGTCTCAGTTAGTGACCCTCTAGAATTCCATTAGAGTAAAGATTTGGCAATGATCACTAAATTCAGATTACTGAGGCATGGGGGTAGACACAGGCATTATGGAAAGGGAGTGTTTCCACTAATGTTGGTGATGAAGAGGGTAACTGTGAATTAATATTTGTCTGTGTGCTTCTAAAGGGCATGGTTATTACCTTATTTGCATCTTCTACCTCTCCTAGCACAGGTCCTTATATGTAGTGGGTATGGTGGGTGGAACACTGGCTCTGGAATAAAAAGACCCAGGTTGAATTTCACCTCTGAAGTTGATCTGACCTTTAGCAAGTCACTTCCCTTCTCTAGGTTCCAATTGCCTCCTCCATCAAAGGAAGGAACTGAATGCAATGACCTCTGTGCTCCCTTCTAGCTTTATATCTATGATTATATGTTTCAGATAATATTTCTCACATTAACAAACATGTCAGAACCCCCATCTTTCTTTCCCAACAATTCTGATTAATCTGGGATTAGTTATGTAATTTGTACTTTTATCAAAGCCAGAAATGTATGGTATGTGCCAGCTTTGAGCAATTTCTTCTAATGTCAAGGATTAAGCAAAGAAAGGCACAGAGGGTTCCAGGATGAGGAAAAGTAGAGGCTGTACTATAACCCCTTCCAAATACACTATAGACTATAGGATTCAGGGTCCATCAAGGGCTGTGACTCAACAGAGTCCATGGTGCTGATTGAAACAGTGCCCAGATTAGTAAGGAGGGAGTGGGCCATGTTCATTAAAACACTCTTAAGATGCTTTAAGAAGTCCAAGATGAGCCAGTGATCAGCAGGCCACTAGAAAGGTCCAAACTTGAATTGAGCTGACCCAGGACCATGCTTCTGGCTCTATATGGGGTGGAAGAGCCAAACAATGCTAAGGGGCAAGGGCTTGGGAAATTGGTTTGCTAAAGGTAGAGCTGGTTCTGCTTCCTGTTAAAGCAAAAGCCAGAATTCAAAGATTTCTTGAGAACCGCTAGGGTACTGACATTTTGTGATGAATGTGTCATGGTCTAAAAGAGGGGCTTCCAGTATGAAGTCCTGCATTTATTTAAGGGCTAATCATGAGATATTGACTATAGCACAGGGCTTGGAAGCTAGAAAGGACTAGAAGACAGAAATCACCAAAAAATAGAATAAGTAACCTCAAGTACATGAAAATGAAAAGATTGTACTTCACTCAAGTCTCCTTTTACCCTTTTTTGTAGCTGCCTCCCACTTGTCTGGTTTTCCCCTTTGTTTGCTTGCTCAAAAGACCTTTGGTTTATGGGTAACTATAACTATCCATTTTAGTTCCTGTTTTAAAAATCAGCCACATGGCCCCATTATGTTTTGAGTCTCTAATGTTACTCTCAGCTTTGGGAGACTTCTTTCATGAAGGAGGAAAGAAGCCTCACCTGAAGAGCCCCCACTTTCCTCAGAGCCAGGTTCTTCAAATTATTATAGATGGGTTGCAAAACTGTAAAATATATATTCACAGAGTCTGGGCCAAACTTGTCCACTGTCAAGAGCACCGTGTAGCTGGTCTTTCACATAAATCAGTTGTCCAGTTAGCAAAGGGCTGTTAGAAATTCGGAAGACTATGGAGAACTCCAAATTAGCGAGACTACGGGGAACTCCTTGTCTGGTTTAATGGGTCCCTAGCCTAGCATTGTCCAATGGAAAAAGAACTGATTCTGGAGTCAGAGAACTTGGCTTCCAACCTCACATGTCACAGTTACTACCCATACCCCCCCCCTACAGGGTAACATTAGAGAAAGGACACTCCATGAAAGTAAAATTTCAAGAACCAAATGGATATCAACATGAGAAAAAGTCACATCATTACAAAATTGGAGAACAGATGTGAAGGTTTCTTTCATTACTCTACTAAAAAAAGAATAGAGGGGATTACAAAGGACAGAATTAATCATTTTCATTGTATGAAATTATTTTAAACGAACAAAATCAAAGCAACTTGGATAAAGAAAATATTGTAGAATAGGAGAAACATGTGAAATATCCCTGATAACAGTCTGATATGCAAAATACATAAGAAATTAATATAAATATAAGAACAAGAGCCATTCCCTCAACAGACAAGCGATCAAAGGATATGAAGAAATGATTCTCAAAAGAATAATTGAAGATTTTTGATAGTCATAAGAAAGATTGATCCAAGTCACTAATAATAAGAAAAATGCAAGTAAAAATAATTGTGAGGTTTTACTTCACACACAGAAAATTGACAAAGATGAAAATAATTAATGTTTAAACAGACACAGTACAACAAGCACACTAATATATCATCAGTGGAGCACTGAATTGGTCCAACTATTTTAAGAATCAGTTTGGAATTGTGCTAAAACTATGACCAAAATGACTGTGCCCTTTGATCTGGAGGTCTTCCTATTAGGGATAATGTTAAATACAGGAAAGAAAAATGTCCATATGTGCCAAAACATTCATTATGATGCTTCTTTTGTAGTAGCAAAGCACTGGAAATGAAGTAGATGCCAATAGATTGAGGAATGGTTAAACAAATTATGATACAGGAATATAATGGAATATTACTATGCCATAAGAAATTATTGATATGAAAAATTCAAAGAAGCATGAGAAAACATCTATGAATAGATGCAGAGTAATGTAAGGAAAGCAGGAAAATAACATACACTATGATTACAATAATTTAAGTGAAAAGAATAAAAAACTGAATAATGTCTATGTAACTATAATGACTAAACCTTGGCCTCAGAGAAAAAAAATAGCAATGTATCTCTCTCCCTATTTTATAGAGGTGGGGGACTGTAAGTATGAAAAATTGGACACAGTTGATGTGTTGGTTTTACTGAACTTTTTTTCTTTTTTAACATCTAATCTTTGTTACAAGAGAAGACTCAATGGAAAGGTACATAAAGAATGATATAATTATGGGTTCAATTCAGATATGCATACTCAAGAAAAAGCTATATGGTCTGACAATTTAAATGAATGCCACAATATGTACAATAGGCATTTTTCATCCACTTATTTTTTCCTACATAGAGAGTCAAATCATATTCATTTGAGTGGTTATGGATCTATTTTCCTGTATTTTCCTGAAAATAAGGCTGAAAATAATATTAATTTTTGCTCCAAAAGATATTTTAGGATTTATTTTCAGGGAATGTCTTTTTTCATGTACAACAATTTATGTTTATTCATGGACAAAAATCTGCATTTATTCAAATATAGTCATATCATCTTCTTCTGGAACATAGTCATAACTCTCCAAACCCCAAATTCCTGCCTGAATTTTTTTGTGACTCCATTTCCTAAAGAATCATTGACCCTGATGCCTCATGTCCGGCAATAGAGCACTCCAAAAATGAGCACTTCTTGTCCATGTAGTACATTGGCAAAAAAGCTGCCAGTGATTTTATCCCATGAATTCTTCCCCCAAGTCATGACCTCTTATAGACTCGGCTTCACACAGTTTCCACACTGATTTCTCTCCGTTCTATTTTCAATGTAGTAATTGATTTCCCTGCACAAATGATCCTTGAGTGGCCTGTTTCTTGCAGTATCAAGAGTCTGAAGGTGGGCAGTCATTCCTAGGGGAATCATCATTTGATCTATTCTCCTCTCTGCACATGTCTTTAGCTCCCCGAGTGTTGGCTGAATCTCAGACTAGCAGACCTCTTTGACCACCTTGCAAAACAAATGGCAGCATTAAATCAACCCACTTCCTTGTCTCTACCTGATTTTTTTCAGTTCAAGAACAATAATGCCTGAAACATGTTCAATCTAATCTTTCTTGTCTTTTGTGATAACTAGAGGTGGGGCTTTCTTTCCATCCAGATGGTATCAAGTGTGCATGTTATCTGTGCATTGTGTCTGTACTTTAACTGGCCATTGAGCAATAAGTTTCAAGTTCATCTTTTATGCGGGCATTTATCTCCCATCCAAAGGCACCCACTTGGGTATATACAAATACTTAATTATGATTTATATTATCATTTATTTTAAATATCTAAATCCATTAAATATTATTTTAAATACTATTATTTATTTATATTTAATTATATACTATTATTATTTTATAATTCAATGCATCTGTCATGTGCAGCAATGGACGTACTAAGAGCATCATCTGGGGACGATCTTAATTGGCATTTTGGGGGGGGGTAGAGTTCATATTATGAGAGTCCTAAAAGAAATGCTAGGACTTATTTTCAGGGAAATAATAGTAGGAGGCTCTACAGAGTTCAGGGACTTGCTGCAACAAGGAAAATGTCATTCATAAACAGGAGTATCTGGAGGTCCTTACCACCAACAGAGAATCCCTGTTCAACTTGGATTTAGTCCTATATCTCCCTCTTTCAGAGTGGGGAGCAGCTTTGGTAAACATCCATCTTTATTTTGATCTAAGTATCACCTAATATTTATGATCAGAAGGTCATTGAAAAAGGTTGTGTCTATCATTACATCTTACAAAACCTTGAATGGTTTTGATGTGTGAGTGCTATACCTTAGACAAGCAACATTAAGGTAACATTTTCCTCTACTGAATCAAAAAGCTCGCACAGATTTTTCTAACAAACTGTCTACATTAAGGACAATGCAGTCACCACACTTAGATGCTAACATCACAGTAGGAATGTGCTTAGAGGAGTGGTAGAAATAGCAGTAAAGAGAATAAAGACAGGAGAAGCAACCAGATTGGACCAAGTGTCTATAGAAGAGATCTGTGCTGCACTTAATAGGAAGAGGAAATCTGTCTTTCCCTAGAGAAGGATGGGAGGAAAGGGACAGGATGAGGGGGAATGGGGGGAGGCAAGGGGGGAATAGGTGATAGAAGAGAGGGAAGATCAAGGGAGAGGCTACTCAGATGCAACATGCTTTTGGACAGGGCCAAGATGAAAGGAGAGAGAGAATATAATAAATGAGAGTGGGGAAAAATAGAGTGGAGGGAAAGCTAGTAATAGCAACTGTGGGAAAAATATTGAAGCAACTTCTCCTGTGGACTCATGATAAAGAAAGCAACTCACCCCAGAGACAGAGCCATTGAAATCTGAACACAGACTAAAGTACATTTTTTCCTCTCCCTCTATGCTTGAGGTTTCCCATCTTCTTGGGGGGGAGGGGGGTTTATGTTTATTCTTATGTTTACTCTTATAACATTCAATTTACATCAATGTATGGCATGGAAACAAAGTAGAAACTGTCAGACAGCCTTTGGGGGGAGGGAAGGGAGGAGGGGGGAAAATTGTAGAATTCAGAGCCTTGCAAAAAATGATGGGTACATATTACTATTGTATATAATTGGAAAGCAAATAAAATGTCAATAAAGGTTAATAAAAAGAGATCTGTGCTGGCATTGTGGGATTGTGAGGGCATTGTAGGATTGATTCACAAAGATAGTAAAGGTTTGGAAAAATCTTAAAACTTAATACATAAAAAGGCAACTGAGAGTGCTTAAGTAACTACTGACCTATAAGCCTAATTTCCCAACTATACACCATCTTTATGAGACTCATCTATACACAAATTGAGAGCATCTTCAACCAGGGCATTAGTAAGGAACAGACTAATTTTTGCCAGTATGATTTGCAAGCAATATCCAGATCACCACTGTCCCATAATTAACAGAGATACAGAGAAAACAATGTCCCACGGTACTTACTGTTGGTTGATTATGAAGGAAATTTCAATTAAATTACAACAAATATATAATAATTTCGATCAGAACAACATAACCAAAGCATAAGATAAGCACAAAGCTTAAGGTAAGAGAAAGTTAAAGATCATTTTTAATTGGGAGAAATGAGGAACTTAAGGGCCAGAGAGAAGTGACTTGCCTTAGGTCACCCAGGCTTTTCCCTGAAGAAGGGAAACATTTGAAGTACTACCCCCACACTGGTCTCATCAAAAGGATCTTTCCAGGCAGAATTTTAAGTTTTCTTTATTGTTATATTTCCTGTTCTTCTTGATACAAAATTCCATTGATGAAGAGGGCTTATGACTCAAAACATTTCCTGGTGCCAACACTGTTATCACTTTAAATAAAGAAAACCGAGTTCTTTGGGCTGTGATTATAATGATGATGCTTTTGTCTTTGCTGATCCTGAGAGATTAAGGCCCAACTTTTCAATCTGACAACCTCGTTTACATGAATGGCTGCTGAGATCAAAGACAATTGCATTCCTATAATGGAGACCCCAGGTCAGTCTGCAAATGTTAGAACACAAATCTGTGCACCCAACTTACCACTTCCCAGCCTACTCTTCTGATTTTTATATTCCATTTCTATTCCACTCCATTTCCTCCTTCTCTTCAGATTAGTCACAAGTTCCATTCTTCCTACAGCCTCCAAAATCAGGATTTGGGGCACATTTTGTATTCTATAGGGTACCTCCAACAGACAGTGTCATTCCCTATGTGCCAGTGATCTCCTCTCCTCATGGAAATCCTGGCATGATATGCAGGAGGGAGTTAAGAGAGGCCCCATGAAGGGATGAACTATAGCCCATAGTGACTAACAGATTAGAACTCATGGATAGCAGATGCTCACTAAGAATTTTGTTGATTTATCACTTGTACAAAAATATTCATAGCAGCCCTGCTTGTGGTGACAAAGAATTGGAAATTGAGGGAATGTTCATCAGTTGGGGAATGGCTAAATAAATTGTGGTATACATATGTCATGGAACACTATTGTTCTATTAAAAACCAGGAGGGATGGGAATTCAGGGAAGCCTGGAGGGATTTGCATGAACCGATGCTGAATGAGATGAGCAGAACCAGAAAACCATTGTATACCCTAACAGCAACATGGGGTTGATGACCAGTGCAACAATCAGGGACAATTTGGGGCTGTCTGCAATGGAAAATACCATCTGTATCCAGAGAAAGAACTGTGGAATTTGAACAGTCCAAAAACTATTTATAATCTTTAATTTTTAAAAGTTATCTTATTATGTAATTCTGCTATCTCTTATACTTTATTTTTTTTTCCTTAAGGATATGATTTCTCTCTCATCACATTCAACTTAGATAAATGTAAACCATGGAAACACTTGTAAAGAGTAAGAAAACTGCCTTCTGTGGGGGGTGAGATTAGGGGGCAAAATGTAAAATTCAAAATAAATAAAATGTATAAAAAATAATAAAAAATAAATAATTCACATTAAAAAACTAATTTTGTTGATTGATATTATCTCCAAAAAGAACTACCTAAGATTATAACTTGGAGAGAAATTGCTTTTCTGCATTGATAGAAAGTCCCTACACTAATGTGAGATCACAAGTCTAGACTCCCAAAAAGACCAACAAGATGGGGGCCATAAGGACAAGACAGGTGAACAAGTCAGCTAGAGAGTGGGAACCAGCCCCTGAGCTTGTCAACCCCCTAATAGTCTTTTTAATATGCCACTATGGGTAAAGGGGAATTCCATATGACTTATGTAGGAATGAGTTTATGTTCTGGTATGTTCCAGTTGGGTATTCCTCTGTACAAGTAGTAGGGAAAGATTGGCAAAGCCTCAAAATCATTTGCTCAAAGATGAAAAAAAGAGGGATGGAAGAGTTCATACTTTGTCCTCTCCTTTTAGCAAAGGGTGAGTCTCCTATCAGAAGCACACAGAGCCTAAATAGCCTCCATAGGGCAATTTGATATATACATACATTTGTACACACACACACACACACACACACACACACACACACACACACACACACACACACATTTTTCCCAAATGTATTTGGTAGAACTGCTAAATTCTGTTTGATGAGCCATGGACCCCATATCTGTTACTACCATCATGATCTCATTTCAGGGACACTGATATTGGATGTTGGATATTCTCTCTTTGATCTCTGAGATCTAGAGAGCTACAGCAGAGAAAGAATAAGCATAACTATAACTCCCACTTCTGGAGGATGTTTTAAGATTTACAAAGCACATTTTCCTAAAAGAGTCAGACAGCAGCAGGGAGTGGGGGGAGGGAATGATTGTCCTAATTTTATAGATGTGAAAACTAAAGCTTCAAGAGGTGAAATGACTTCCTCACTGCTGGTAAGGAACAGAGAAGGGACCCCTGACCCCATGCCTGGTGCTCTCTCTCCCAACCCCATCTTGCTACCTGTCAGACCATTGGCCACTGACTAGCCACATAAGTTGAAATGAAAGCAATTTGATCTCTGAGTTAGAAGATTGACTTGAAAATGGTTAGTGAGGAACAAAGGAGCAGTCCCATAGCTAGTTCCAGTTGAAAAATTGGTGAGAGGGCTCTGGCCCTCAGAGCAAGAGTCTTCCCAAACATGAGAAAGAATAGTCCAAGACATTAGTCCTCTGGGTAAGGGTCTTGTTTGCTATATATAAATCTAGAATGTTGGCCCTAATGTGAACAAAAGCCATTGTTAAGGGATTTTCCAATGATTACTGGAACAGTTTTTGAGTCAGTCTTACCACTTAGATAGCTGGGTTGCTAGGGTAACATCGCCATTAGACAATTTGACTACATATGCTTGGGTTCCACCCCATTATTCTATGGGGATGGGGTAGAAATGTGGCTGAGAATTATCAGTAAAAATTTCATTCTGAAAACAGTCGTAGAGAAGGTCTTCCTTTTTTCCTTATTTTCAATTGCTCCTTCTAATTCAATTCATTCACTGACCAAAGCTTAGGACCATTGAGAAGAGTAGGACCAATGTGTGGGGTGGAGCCAAGATGGCAACAGGAGAAGAGCCTCTCCTAGCTGTACTCTGGATAATATTTAAAAAATCTTAAAATTAAGACTCTGACTAAATTTGTGAGAGACAGAACCTACAGAAAGATCCAGTGAGGCAATTTTCCAGACCAAGGTAACCTGGAAAATAGTGGAAAGGCTCCACTCCACAGGGTTAGAGGGGCGGCCCACCAGAGTAAAGAAACTTCAGCCACTCAGAGGCAGCCCCAGGCTGCCTGGAAGCCACTGCTTGTGGCAGCAGAGGCAGTTTCCTGACCTATATCCCAGGGAGCATTGAGCACAAATTGGAGGATCAGCGGAAGGGACCTCTGCCAGAGCAAGCACAGGAAGTCTAGATCCTCAGGGCAGATGCGGCAGCCAGCCTAGTCAGTTCAGCAGCAGTAGCCACACAGCAGCTCAGATCCAGGAAACAGAAGCAGGCATGGAACCAGTAAGCAGGAGCCCCCAGGCAACTGAGCCTTGAGTGCTCAGCCCACCAAAGGTAGGGGAGTGGAGAGAGACTTCAGAGATCTGTCTTCTGTACCTGGAACAGGACTCTGGGACTCTGACCACATTCAGATCCTGATCACAGTCTAGGCCCCCCATAGAACAGGCCCCCCCACCTCAGCCCCATGACAGAGGGGTGCACTTGTGATCATTCACAGACAAAGAGGGAGGTCAGAACTTCACACACTGATATCCTTGTTAGGGGGTGTCCCAATAATACTCAAAATCTCAGGAAGCACCCCAAAACCAGGCACAGCCTGGAGAAATGAGTAAACAGAGAAAAAAGAGGAACAACATTGAGAAATACATTGTCTATGATCCAAAGAAGGATCAAAATACTCAATCTGAAGATAAGGAAGTACAAGCTCCTGCATCTAAAGTCTCCAGGAAAAAAACAGAAATTGAGCTCAGGCTATGATAGAGCTCAAGAAAGATTTTGAAATTCAAGTAAGGGAGTTAGAAGAAAAATTGGGAAAAGAAATGAGAGAGATGCAGTAAAAAAAAATGAAAATGTAGTCAGCAGCTTAGTCAAGGAGATACAAAAATTGCTGAAGAAAATAGCATGTTAAAAACCAACATAGGTCAAATGGATAAAACAATTCAGAAAGTAACTGAGGAGAAGAATGCTTCAAAAAGCAGAATTGGCCAGATGGAAAAGGAGATAAGAAAGCTCTTTGAGGAAAACAAGTCCTTCAGATGTAGAATGGAGCTAAAGGAAGCTGATGACTTTACAAGAAGTCAAGATACTTCAACACCAAAAGAAAGAAAAATTAGAAGAAAATGTGAAACATCTCATTGAAAAAAACAACTGTTCTGGAAAACAAATTCAGAAAAGATAATTTAAAAATTATTGGGATACCTGAAAGTCATCATCAGGAAAAGAGTATTGACCTCATATTTAAAGAATTCCTACAGGAAAATTGCCCTGATATCCTAGAAGCAGAGGGCAAAATAGAAATTGAGAGAATCCACTGATCTCCCCTGGAAAAAGATCCAAATAAAACAACCCCCAGGAAAATTATAGTCAAGTTCCAGGACTCAAAAGTCAAAGAGAAAATATTACAAGCAGCCAAAAGAACACAATTCAAATATCGTGGAGGTGAAGGCAGGATCACACAGGACTTAGCAGCAACTACATTAGGGGTTCATAGGGCTTGGAATATAATATTCCAGAAGGCAAAAGAGCTTGGAATGCAAACAGCAAAACTGAGCATCCTCTTCCAGAGGAAAAGAGTGACTTTCAATGAACCAGGGGAATTTAAAATTGTTCTTGTTGAAACAAGCAGAGCTGAAAAGAAAGTCTGACCTTCAAATACAGGATTCAGGTGAAGCATAGAGAGTGGAGGAGAAGGGTAAAAAATGAGGGACTTAATGATGATGAACTGCATGTATTCCTGAATAGAAAATTGATACTGATAATACTGATATGAACCTTCTCATTTAATAGAGCAGGTAGAAGGAGCTTTTATAGATGAAGCACAGGAGAGAGCTGATTTTAAGATATAATATATTGTAAAAATAGAGTCAATGGCTAAAAGGTAAATGTAATGGGAGTAAGAGAAAGGAGAGGTGAAATAGGATCAGATATTTCATACAATAAGATTTTTTCTTGCAATGAGCTATTCCAATGATATGGAAGGGGGCAAGGCAAGGGGGAATGAGGGAACCTTTGCTCTCCTCAGAGATGACTCAAAAAGGAAACAACATATACACTCAATAGGGTATAAACATCCAGAGTAAAAAGAAGAGAAGGGGGACAGGGGAAAGGGGGGATGTGAGTGATGGAAGAGAGGGTAGACCATGGGGGCGAGTGGTCAGATATAACACATATTCCTTTTTACTTCTTGCAAGGGGCTGGGATTGGGTGGCCTGTTCGGGATCATGGGGCCAGGTGGTTACTGGGTCTTAGGGGTGGTATGTGGGCTCGGGACCTCTTGGCCCCAGGGCCAGTGACCAGTCTGCTGAGCCACTCAGCTACCCTATGGCACATTTTAGAAGTGGGACAGAGTGAAAGAAGAGAGAAAATATAGTATATGATATTGGGGAGGTATGAATGGAGGGAGTTGCGATCAGCAATGGCAAGGGTGGAAAAATATGGAAGTAGCTTTTGTGATGGACTTATCCTAAAGAATTTGATCAACCCGAGACACAGAGCTAGTAGTGTTGAACACAGACTGAAGGACATTTTTTTCTCTTTCCTTTAATTTATTTCTCATGAGGGTCTATATTCTTTGTGTGGGGGGTATTATGCTTACTCTTAAACAAGAATATTTTAGTAATTATAAAAAAAATCATTTGTACAAAAATTAAAAATTTATTAATTAATAAAAAAGAAGAGTAGAACCATAGATTTAGAGCTGGAAGGGACCTCAGAGGCCATCTCAACATTTTATAGATGAAGAAGTTAAAGAGCAAAGAATTTAAGTGACTTAGTATCATAGGATCATAGATTTGGAGTTAGAAAGGACTTAAACCTTTTCTCTAATCTAGCCCCCTCATTTTAAAGAGGAGGAAAATAAGACCCAGGAAGGTGAAATGACTTATCCAACATCACATGCAGGATCACAGAGTGAGAGCTGTAAGAAATTCAGAGGCCATTTAATTTAATTCCCTGATTTATGGGCAGTTTCCTTCTTGTTTTGTCTGAGCCATCTCTGAAGCATCATCTGAAACCAAAAGCAAGCATCAAATGAACTGGGAATACATTGGAACATTTTTCCACTAAACATGGGAGTGAGAGAAGGATGCTTATTCTCCCCACTAGCATTTGATTTAGTTTTGGAAATTTTAATAACAACAATAAGACAAGAGAAAGAAATTAATAGCATGAAGATAGGTAAAGATGAGATAAAACTATCCTTATTTTCTGATGACATTATGGTTTACTTGGTCAAACAAATGAAATCACCAAAGTACTAAATTGAGATGATAGCTTCAGCTAAGTTAAGGGTACAAAAAAGTCCTCAGAAATCAACAGCATTTCTATATAATAATAAAAACATAAAAGCAATGATAAAAAGGGAAAGTTCATTCCAAACAACTACAAAATAAATAAAATATCTTGGGATTTTCCTACCAAATCATAAAGAGACTTGTATAAATTCAATTACAAAGTGCTCCGAAAAGAAATAAAAAATGACATATAACTGGAGGAATATTCAGTGCATATGGCTAGGTAATACAAATATAGTAAAAATGACAATACTATCAAAATTAATTTACACTTTGAATGCTATACCAATCAAATCGCCAATGGGGATAGTTTAATAGAACTCAATAAAATAACAAAATTCATTTGGAAAAAAACAAAAGTTCTAAAATATCAAGAGAAATGATAAGAAGAAGTATGACTGAAGGAGGAATAGCATTTTCAGACCTCAAACTATATTTTGAAGCAAGTCATCAAAAACATTTGGTATGGGCTAAAAAAAATAGAGACACCATCAAGAAGAGGGAGGAGGGAAGGGAGAGAGGGAGAAAAAATGGGAAAAAATGAATGTTGAAAACTAAAAAAGTAGAAAGCTAGATCAGTGGAACAGACTAGACAAGAGAGAATGAGAAATAGAGCTCAATAACCTAGTGTTTAATAAAAATGGAAAACAGAAATTATCAGGGGGGGGGGACTCCTTATTTGATAAACTCTAGTCTAATAGAAATTAGGCTTAGACAACACCTTACACCATACTCCATACTACATTCTAAATGAAAATGTGAACCTAATATTCAAGATTATATTATTTAAAAAAATAGAAGAGAAGCATATCATATACCTCTTACAGCTATAGGAGGGAGGTGTATTTTTAAACAAAGGAGAGATAAAAGTAATTACAAAGGATAAAATAGGTAACTTTGATTACATGAAACTGAAAAGTTATGCACAGACATCAATAATGCACCTCAGATAAGAAAGGAAATTTGATATCAAGATTTATAAACAATTAATAAACATATATAAGACTAACAGCCATTTTCCAACAAATAGTCAAAAGCTATGAACAAACATTTCTCAAGCAAAGAATTGTAAAGTATTCATAACTATATGAAAGAATTCTCCAAATCACTAATAATAAAAGAAATGCAAATCAAAGCAATACTAAGGTTTTACCTCAGCCCCTGCAAATTAAGTAAAATGACCAAAAAATGGCAATATTCAATGTTGGAAGAGAATGATAGGTACATTATTAATACTTTGTTGGTGGAGCTATTATTGGAACCATTTTGGAAAGCAATTTAGAATTATACAAATAAAGAGATAAAAATGTCTGTATCATCTAAACCAAAGACTCCATTACCAGGTTTATACTCCAAGAAACTCACCAATAAGAAAATTCTCAGGGTGGCTAGGTGGTGCAGTGGATAGAGCACCGGCTCTGGAGTCAAGAATACCTGAGTTCAAATCCAGCCTCAGATACTTAATAATTACCTAGCTGTGTGGCCTTGGGCAAACCACTTAACCCCACGGCCTTGCAAAAACTAAAACCAAAAACCTTTGGAAACAAAGTAGATGGCCATAAATTGAGGAATGGCTAAACAAATTATGATACATGAATATAATTGGATATTGCTATATTGTCAGAAATGTTGCAGGTAATAAATACAGAGAAGCATAAAAAGATCTACATGAATTCATGAAAGCGAAGTAAGCAGTGTCAAGAACATAAGACATACAGTGACTACAATAAATGGACATAACAATAACATGCCAAAAATCAAAAGTAAATATAACAAAAGTATAAAGATCAAGCATGATGTCAATGAAGAGCTATGAGAGAACACCTCGCCCTCCAATCCACCCCTTCATGGATGTGGGAGGTCCATAGGTGCTAGCATTGCACATGTTCTCAGATTTTTTCAATGTGCTGTACTGAATTTTTTGCACTTCTTTTCCTTTCTTTTTTTTTTTTGGTCTTTCAAAATGCTATTTGCTATATGGGATGACTCTCTGGGAGGGGTAAGGAGAAGAATATTGTAAATAACTATGATTATATAAAAATCAGAAAACTTTTTTTTCTTGTTATTCATCCTTCATACTTGAACAGGACCACTGACACCACGATGTTGAAGTAAAGGTACAATATGTTTAACCGTGCTTGTTCAATTAAACTGCCAAAGGCTTTGGGGTTCTAGCAAAAGCATCCCCTTGTTCCATCATTGCAAAAGCCCTGTCTAATGTAGATGAGTACATCAGGGGAAGACACAGAGGCATCATCTCTCCTTGCCTGGCCAAAATGCTGCCCTTTCCTTTCCACATACAGTCAGCCAAAGTCTAAATACCTTTGAAAACTTTTGACTTATTCTCATAAGTTATACTTGCCCTTCCTTCCTCAATCCCAATAGTCGGAGGTTTCAAAGTTGCAGGAGTAAACCCCAAAAGACCAGAAAATGAGATTTGAGAGCTGGAAATTACTCTCTCCTTAAGAACTTCTGTCCAGCCTCCATCCTTCAGCCATCCCAAACAAATGAAAGTCAGTTCTCTTCTTTTCCCTTTGATAGAAAAAGAGCCCCTCTAACTTTTCCCCCCTCTAAGATGGGTTCATATTCTGCTGGAGAAGCTCAATCGAAAAGAAAGATGGGGGTGGCTAGGTGGTGTAGTGGATAAAGCACCTGCCCTAGAGTCAGGAGTACCTGGCTTCAAATCCCGTCTCAGACACTTAATAATGACCTAGCTGTGTGGCCTTGGGCAAGCCCCTTAACCCCGTTTGCCTTACAAAAAAAAAAAAAAACCTAAAAAAAGAAAAGAAAGATGACTTCTTTTTGCCCTTTCATCCACTTTGCCTACTCTCCAAGTCTCATTATTTGTGTTTCATGAATTCAAATAGTCTCTATTGTTAAAGGATGACATAGTCGTATCTAGTCAACTACCTGGACTGGAGACAGGGTTCTGGTTCCTCCAGCTGGAAGCTAGACTGGGAAGGGGGCAACAGGGGCACTGAAAGGCAACCCCTGTGCTAGGAATTGGCATCATTATCCTCATTCCTTTGGGAGAAGAATGGCAGCTTCAGAGCACCCTGGCACCAATGCCAGTGTTAGAGCAATACATTAACTCTTTGGCTCTATCAACAAGGTTCTCTTCTGAGTGGGGGGGGGGGGCTGAAATAAATGGATACAGAAGAGGTAAGGTTGGTTGGCCTCTACTCTCTTCCCCTTCCAATCAGTGCTTCAAACCTGTGCCTGAATCATTTTTATTAAGTCTGGTCATGGCACTCCTCAGCTCAGAAAACTTGAGTGACTCCCTATTGCCTATCTAGAGAAAGTCTAACTCATTAGCATGATAATGAAGACCCTCCACAGTCTGATACTACTCTTGCCTTTCCAATATTATCTTAAATCTCTACAGCAGTCAAACTGGTCTATTCTCCATCTGAATATGCCCTCCTCTTTTCTGCCTCTCTGTCTTTGCTTGTACTGTTCTCTGTGTTTTCAATATCTTTCTCCACTCACACCCTTTACAAAGGTAAAGGTAAAATTTCCTCTGTATTTTTTAAGTCCCAATTCAAATGCCACCTCCTCCAGAAAGTCTCCCTTGATCCCACTGTGGGCAATAACTTTTCCTCTCAGTCGTCACATAGTCCTTTGCCTTCTACTTCTCAGATGTTACCATCATGTAATACTAAATATTTTGATTCTCTGTGTTGATGTTTCTTCCCCCTACTAAATCATTGGCTCCTTGAGGGCAAAGATAGGGTCATAGCTAAACTCTGGTTTGTCTCCCCTAAGGCAAAGTGGGGAACTCCTAAAACAGAATCCTAATTTTAAGAATGTAAGATAACAGAAATCATCTAATCCAATTTACAGAGAAAGAAACTCAGACCTATGGAGGGGAACCAACATGCCCAAGATAATGGCAGAGGCAGGATTTTAACCCAGTTCCCCTTGTTTTAAATCTGGCACATTTACCACTGCATCACATATGAAGAGTGCCTTGGAACAAATTCCATCTTTATTGCATTGAGAAATTCATGAATTAATCCATGAGAGAGGGGAATAAGGAGAGAAAGGTCCAGAGTATGGGAGAGGTGATTTACCCAGTGGTATTCCTGGGCAAAGGGTCCTGGCAGGGACTCTGGGAACCTGGGAAAAGAAAGAATAGGGCAGTAGAAAGGGGAGAACAGAATGGGGAAAGGAGGGCAGGTGGCAAAGTAAGGCTTCACAACATTGCCTCAATCCCACTTCAGTCCTGATCATCATCTCTTGACTGCTTACTTGGACCAGATCCTGGAAAACAAATTACTTAGTCTCTTTATCTGTCTCTTCATCTAGGAAATAAGGATGGCTGTCAAGGCCAGGTGCCAAAGTGATCAGCACTATATAAATACACAAATGCAAACAAAAAAGGACCAGTGGAGCAAATAGGCACACCTGGCACCAAATATCCATTTGCAATATCCTCATTAACAAGTCTAGCTTTTGAGTTTTCCTCTGTATCAATTCCCCACAGGGCTAAAGGGAACTTGTATCTCCACAGTCATACCCCAAAACACCCACACACACACATGTGGCAACACTGGAAAACATCAGTTAGCCATGGAATGAGAGCATTTTCCCCTTGTATTTGCCCACTGATTCATCTCATAAATGCAAGCCACTTCAGTAGTAAAAATTAGTAATTTTGAGTGAATGGGAAACTACTAGAAGACAACATGCTTTAAAGTTTAGGCACTGGCTCAAGAGACTTAAAAGTGACCTCTTTGTTTTGAGAGAACTTTTTTTTGGTCTCTTTGCTACCTTTGAATTCATAAAACATGAAGTCGCTTGTCCAAACCCTCAGTTATAGTTTATAGATAATAATCATCTATGTTTGAAGAGGGGTATAGTCTGTTTATCTCTGATAATGAACAGATAAATAGGTCTTAATGTTGTTTGTCCTGCATTCTCTAAGACCATGACATCGGGGAAGTGATGCCATAACAAGCACATGAATTGTATTTGAGTGAGGTGGGGCTGTGCTAAGTCACCAGCCTCACTCTCTCCTCCAGATTCACCTGGGTCCAGTGGTCAGATATGAATCAGGATGACTGGAGATGCCCCTGGATGTGAGGCAATCAGTGAATTGACTTGCCCAAGGTCACACAGCTAGTAAGTGTCAAGTGTCTAAGGCTGAATTCGAACTCCCATCCTCTTGACTCTAAGACCAGTGCTCTATCCACTGCACCACCTAAATGCTCAAAACAGGTCTTACAGATTGTACACTGAAGCCATGAGAATGGGCTTTCATTTCTATGCAATATATGATAAATTTGTGAGTTTAACCATGGAATGATCCAGACATCCCTTCCTTTTATTTTTGGTCTTCCCCTTTTTTTGCCCTCCTCCGATCAATTGTAATGCTCAAAGATGTCAATGAATGGATTTGGGAAGAGAACAAGTGATATCTCATTACCCCACCAAATCAAATACTGTAAAATCCAAGACCAGACTGAGAAGTAGGGAAAAACCATTAGGAATACTGTGGCCTATATGAAAAGTTAAGGTTTCTCCTGTATGTAAGGAAATGTCAGAAAGCCCCATCTTAGGTATTGCTTTCTTCCTGGACCAAGTCCCAGATACTGTCACTTATACAACTATTATTAACAGTGGACCGAAATAAAAAGTTCTCACAATGGATTTCCCAAATGGAAATATCCAGAAGCCCAACCAGTATTTGTGTTTCTGGACCTTAACATGAAACCAAGAGTCATACAGTTGTACCCCCAAACTTCATCCCAATGAATTTAACTTCTGATGCATAAGTTTTGTTTATGGGCTGTCTCCCATTTTATTGGTGCAGTTGATAACTTGTCATAAAATCTCTCATTTAGAAAGCAGCTGCTAATAAATGATGGGGAAAATGGACAGAAGAGACCAACCATCTCTCTTGCCTCCAGTATGCTCCCAAATTCAACAATGTAGAATATGTGAGACAGACGTTGGTAGCTCCCCAACACTAATCCATCATTATAATATGAAAGCAGGAGGATACAGCGGAAAGAGCAATAACCTGCATTCAAATCCTGTCACTGCATTTATTAGCTATGTGATCATGACTTGAAGCAAATGACTTAACCTCTCTGGGTCCAAGCTTCCTCATCTATCAACCAAAAAGGTGGGACTAGGAAGTCTCAAAGGTCATTTCCTGCCTTAGATCTATGAACCTAGGAATGAATAGAGAAAATGAAGCATAGAGTTTCTAGTAGTGAGAAATAAATGAAATTATGAAGTATGCCATGCAAGCCTACTCAAGATAGACAGGTTACGGAGGAGAGTTTTTGACAAAAGATGATCCACAGGGGAGAGGAATGACAAGACACTCCAGAATCCGTGCCAAGGAAACCGCATGGCTAGCACTGCTTGCACAGAATTGGAGAGAAACAGGAGGACAGAAGGACCTGGCATGCTACGGTCCATGGAGTCATGAAGAGTCAGATACAGCTGAATGACTGAATAGCAACAAGAAGTAGAAAACAGACTGAGTTTGGAGGCAAAGATCCAGGATTTGAGAACTGACTCCAAGTCTCATCTCCTCTCTGTATCAAAGTTTCTTAATCTGCAAAATGAAGAATTGAACTACTTATCTCCAGGGTCTCTTTCAGCTCTAACTCATGTCTCTGTTTAATTCAATATATAATTCTTAGTTACCTACAATATGGAAGGCACTATGCTAGGTTCTAGGTATGCCAGGACAATAATGAAATGATCTCTGACTTGAAAGCACTTACATTGTTCTGACCGTGTACAATAGGCAATGCAATGTAAGTTTGAGGAAGCAAAGAGCACTGCCAATTGATGAGATTAATGAATATTCCCTTAAAGAATTACCGGAGTCGATCCTTGAAGTAAGCTACAGACTCTGAGGGCCAGACTTGGAGAACAGCCTGTAGAGTCATGGAGGCTGAAGATGGGCTGTTAAGTTCAAGGCTAGTAGGCCAGTCTGACTCGATCAGGAACGGCAAATGCAAATAGAAATAGATTCCTGTGGGCTGCATAATGGCTTATAAAACCACAAATTAACATCATCTGTATGGCATCATATTTTTATTTTGTTACAATTTTCCCAATTTCATTTTAATCTGGTTTAGCTGAGCTGCAGCTAGTTTCATATTTCTGACCTAGAACAGAGTATTTGAAACTCAAAGATCACTTGAATTTACAACCTAAGCCCAGATTCTTTGGCATCTAATGAAATAAATGTCGTCAAGTTCCTTTATGTATTCCTCTTTCAACACTGGCATGGAATCTGTATGAATTTCTGCTCAGTTCAACAATAAACAATTATTAGACATACTCTGAATCCCTCATACAGAGAAGTGGGAGTCACAAGAATGAATAACACCTCATCCATACCCTCTGGAAGCTCTCAACTAGGAAAAAAAATGTCAGGAATCCAAATAACTAAAACAAAATAAAATATACTAAATGACTAAGAAAAAATCAGGTGTGGTGGTACTCACCTAGAATCTCTGCTACCTGGGAAGTTAAAATTGATGGATCCCTTGAGCTGTGGAATTCTGAGCTACAGTAGGGCTAACGTTGATCAAGGTATTCATACTAAGTTCAATATCAATATGGCAGAGCAAGGACCACCACACTGCCTAAGGAAGGTCGAACTGACCCATTAAGAAATAGAGCAGGTTAAAACTACTATGATGATTATGGGGCAGCTAGGTGGCATAGTGGATAGAGAGTTGGGAAGACCTGAGTTCAAATTTGGCCTCAGACACTTAATAATTGGCTAGCTGTGTGACCTTGGGCAAGACACTTAACCCCATTTGCCTTAAATGAATAAAATTTTTTAAAAACTACTATGATGATTAGATTGAGATGAGGGGTTTGAGTGGATCCTGACCCCTCAACCTGGGTGAGATGGGAAGACCCATAAATAAACAATGAAATGAGAAAGGAATTAACAAATGAATAAATGAATAAATAAGTAAACAAATAAACGCCTAAGGAAGGTAGAAAATGCCATGAAAGACATGCCTGATCTATAAATCAGAAGATCTTGATTCTACTTCTGTCCCCTTTTTACTCACTAGTTCAGTGATCTATGATGCTATCCTCTATATACAACCATGTAAGACATAAAGGCACCCCAATCTAGTAGAAACAGTATCTGGATTTGGAAGCAGAGGACTTAAGTTGAAAACTACTCTTTCTACTCATGTGATCTTGGCCAAGTACCTTCCTTTGTCTTCTCTAATCTCAATTTCCTCTTGTATAAAAATGAGAGTTTGATTAGATGGTCTCTAAGGTCCTTTCAATTCTTGTGGACTTTCCAGTCATATGATTCCATTATTAATCGTATGACAGAGGGAGCATATGGGACAGCAAGGGTATGGGGGAAGAGGGAACGGGAGAAATAGGAAAGACTTCCTAAAACAGCTAAAAATGGCTAGGATTTAATATTTACTATTTCAAGCTTCGTGGAGGAGAGAGCATTTCTGACATAGAGAGCAAACAAAACATAAAAATGGGAGTCTAGCTGCTGGAAAAACTAGAAAGTAGTCTGGCAGAAATTAAGTTTGGAATAGTATCTTATATCATAAGCTAAAAATGGCTTAGTAAGCCTGGACGTTATATGGCCCTGCCAAAAAAAAATTGAAGAGAACCAGACCAGGCACTTTTCACATCTAAGCCTAATAGGAGAGTTCTTAACTGTACAAGGAATAGAAAAAATCAAGGAAGGGAAAATATAATTTAGACTGTATGCAATTGAAAAACATTTGTACATAAAAATCAATGCAACCAAGATATGAAGAAAAATTATGACTTGAGGGAAAGCCTTTGAATCAAATCGATCTGATAAGGATATGATATCCAAGATATATAGGAAACACACAAATATATAAAAGCAAAAGTCATTTCCCAGTGGATAAATGGTAAAAGAATATGACTAAAGGTTCTCAGAAGAATTGTAAACTATTAGCAACCATATGAAAGGTTGCAAAATAAACTAATTCTGATGTTTCATCTAACAACCAACAAATTAGCAAAGACAACAAAAAAATGGAAACAGTAAATGTTGGAAGGTTTGTGGAAAGACAGGCATACTAATACACAACTGGTAGAATTGTAAATTGGCCCAACCATTCTGGAAATTAATTTTAAATTATGTGAAAAAAGTGATTTAAATGTCTATACCTTTTAATCCAGATATCCCAATGTTAGGCATATACACCAAAGAGATAAAAAGGCAGAAAGGAACCAACCATATACACCAAAATATATATGCACTTTTTGTAGTAACAAAGAACTGGAAATGAAGTAGATGCCCATCAATAGGAAAATGGCTAACCAATTATGGTTGTAACGAATACAATGGAATATTACTGTGTGTGCCATGACTATGAAGGATTCAGAGAAGCAAAGTAACAGTTAAATGAACTAATGAGTTCAGTTAACAAAACCATACAATAATACACAACTACAATGTCAAGTGGAAAGAAACAAATAAAAAAAAAAACCCTGAGACTGAAACCGTGTAATTATTATACACTTTGGCCCTGGAAAAGGGAGAGTAAAAATGGGTATCCCTCCCTTCTTTGTAAAAGTGGAGTGTTAGGAGTTTAGAACATTGCATATACTGTCAGCTGATTTTTACCCACTTATTTTTTATTTTTTGTTAAGAGAAAATGCTCACTATAGGGAGGGGAGTAATGTATTCAAAAGTGAAGGTGATGGAAAAATAAGACATTTTTAAATAAATGGCCAACCAAACAATGAAATTGTGACTCACTAATAACCAATGGAAAAAGCATCCATATAGTTTTTTTTAAAGGAAAAACAAAGAAAAGTTGGGATCATGTCTAGGGAATAATGGATAGTTCACTTTTGGGGAGATCATGGAATACATAAGGCACACTAGTATGAAATAAAACTAGGGAAATAGATTGGAGGCAGAATATGAGGAGGGAAGTCTCTAATGGCAGGCCAAGGAATCTGAAAGGAATCTGAACATTATTCAGTAAGCAATAGGAAGCTGTTGAATGGATTTCTGATACTTGATTGGCTTTTCAAGAGTTTTCTCTTCCAATGCTGACCATCAGCAAAACTGTGAAGTAGGTAAAGCTTTATTCTTAATATCTCTTCTGCACTCCCATCTCTGGAACACCCTGTGCCTTCAAGCTGCCTCCTGATCATCCCAGGACCCCTCCCCTACACACACACACACACACACACACACACACACACACACAGACACATCAAAACCTGATGACTCATTTCCTCAAGGTTATGTCATGATCCAGGATTAATCTGATCAATTCATGTGGGTTGAGTTTTTAATGGCTTAATGTGGTATCACTGTCTTTTAACAAAGGCATTCCATACTTTGAATTTCAGACACTTTGGGTGGACACAGTTTGGGATAAGGGCCTTTGGGAACTGTTCACATCATAAATACAAGCATCTACTATTCTGCCTACACATAAAACCAAGCAGATCTATCCTTTTATCCACCTCTGAGATCAGCAGCAAGGGAGGAAGAGTCTTGTCAGGCATAAGCAACCTCAAATAGCTCTAGACTCTTCTCTGGATCACACTGTCCATTAAAATATATTCAGCTTTTCAGAAGTCAACCAAGCTTCATGCACTGTAATCATAAGACCCAAGCATGTAGAAATGGATGGGACATTAGAAGTCATCTCATACAACCCCATCATTTTACAGAGGAGGAAATTGAGGCCCAGAGAGAAGGCAGAGGAGGAGAGATTTGCCTAAATTCACACAGGTAGTAAATAACAGAACTGAGCTATTTTGGTTCCAGCCTGGAATATCCATGTAAGTAATGTCATATCCAACGATGCACAGAGAAAACACCCCATGAAGCTATCTACAGCATTGAAAAAATAAGCATCATTTGATTATAAACACTGGATTTCAATTCCCATCATCTAGCACCAGAGAGGAAATTGTTCCAAAATTGATAACTTGTGTTTTCTCTCTCCAACTTCATGTTCTTGCACAAATTGCAGTAAATCTTTAGAGACACTGCCTTCTGAGCCTAAAACCTATTTCCCCACCTCATTCTCATATTCCCCGTAAATACACGTAATGCATCTTGGAAATCAAAGTCATCATTTCTTTTTCAATAAACACCAAGACACTTGTCTCCCGTGGTGGAGGGGCTTCTGTGCCATTACCATAACAGCAGAGAAATCAGAGGGGAGTGAGAATGGGACTTGGGTACAGTCCCTCCCCCATCCCCAAAGCTTCAGAGGTACCTACGGAAAGAGGTTCCGAGAAAATACAGACAGAATCCACTGTGGCATGTGGAAGGAGTAGGTGGGGGTAGAAGAAGAGGAGATAGAAGCTGAGGAATGAGGACAAAATTCTCAAGGAAAGTCTAAACCTGGATCCCAAGGCCCTGGGCATCTCTCTTCAGCCCAGGGAACAGCTAATAAAGAGAGTGAATAAAAAATAAATTCTAGACTGCAGAGTGGTGGGGAAAGGGACTGCAGCTTCTGCAGTGTGTTCAGCAAGTGGTTTCTGGACCAGTGAGAAGAGGATAAAATCTGAGCCCAGGCTCTTCGCCAGAAATCCTCCCCCTAGCCACGCCACATCTAACCTCTGTGTTCAGAGAAGGGCATTCTAATTCCCTTCTCTAATATACCTCTAACTAAATCACCAAAATGTGCTGGGCAAAATCTCTTTGAGAGAGATGATTTCAAGCTGGAAGGAAACTTTGGGCTTATCCAGTCCAAGCTCTTCATTTTACAGAAGAGGAAACTGAGTCAAAGTGACTTGGTCAAGGTCACTCATGTAGTAAAGAGCCTAGAGAGAATTTGAGTGTGGATTTTCTGACTATAGCTGGAACCCATAATATGCCTTCATAGATGGCATTGACATCTGGGGTTTCATCTTTCTTCCAAGATGTTTGTGGTTTTTAAAATAAGCCTGAAAAGGGCTTTCTCCATGAGCAACAGGAAGAAAAGTCATTTCTAATCAGGAATAGGCAGACTCACACTGAAGGCATTCCAGCACCAACCATCTCCTCAGGCACAAGCAAAAACAAAAAAAAAAAAATGTTTCTACTACTGGCCAAGGCATTGGCCCAGGCCACTCTGCCTGCTGTCACAAAGACAAAGTGATGCAGGCTGTGTCCCCAGACCCCAGAGGCAAAGGCACTGCCCAAAAGGGCATGGACTCTGGAGTCGAGGACCTGGATTCAAATACTATCCCTAACCCCATATATCAGCCATGTAACCTCCCTGGGTCTCAGTTTCTTCCTCTGTTAAATGAGAAAACTGCCTAAATAAAGATTTAAGATAGTTTCTACATGTGACTTTTAACAAGTCCCTTTCCCTCCCTGGGCCTCAGTATCCTCACCTGTAATGTAAGGAGATTGGGCTCAATTCAAAGATCTCTTCCAGACCTAGTCCTGGGATCCTATGTGTGACCTTGCGCAAGTTCCTTTTCCTCCCTAGGCCTCAGTATCCTCATCTGGAAAATGAAAGGGATGGAGAGAGAGAGAGAGAGAGAGAGAGAGAGAGAGAGAGAGAGAGAGAGAGAGAGAGAGAGAGAGAGAGAGAGAGAGAGAGAGAGATCTAAGCCTCTGGGGTCTCTTCCAGTTCCAGATCTTGATTTCTAGGATCCTAAGTATGAATATGAGATAATGGTGACTATGCCAGAACTATGTGATGATTGTTTGTATTGCATCATCTTCCAAGAAGATACTCTCTGGGTATTTTTTAGGGTTTTTTTATGCAAGGCAAATGGGGTTAAGTGGCTTGCCCAAGGCCACACAGCTAGGTAATTATTAAGTGTTTGAGACTGGATTTGAACTTAGGTCCTCCTGACTCCAGGGCCGGTGCGTTATCTACTGCGCCACCTAGCCGCCCCACTCTGGGTATTTTTAAAGGGAAAAAAAGCACCACTAGACCCAGAACCCACCAATAAAAAGGAGATAAATATTATTGTCCCTGATTGTCCTAAGACCACACTGCTCCAAAATGAAACAGAACCTTAATAAACTCAGTGGTCTAAAGGCAGTAGCCCCCTGGAATCCCCTAGACAAATAAACCATGCATGAGGACATACATGCAGAAAGGGTAACAGAATATGAGATGGCAGAAATGGGTAGGCCTTTCATTTAACAGATGACATGACAATGAGACATTCTAGAAGGGTAGTGAGCTGTCCAAGGTACCATGTGGAGCTAAGGCCAGAACCACTACTTTCTGCTCTTCCAAGCTGACCCCTCCTCTTAGATGAATATGCCTGTGGGCGTGCTATAATGCAGGAATTGGTAAGCAAGATGCTTTTTTTTTAATTCCCAGAGAGTATCTTCTTGGAAGATGATACAATTCACCCATTCATACCTGTGTTTATCTGCAGCGCGCACACACACACACACACACACACACACACACACTCACACTGCGCACATACTAGGGCGAGGAGAACATCTTAATTCAGAAAGTCATTGGATTATGATCAAGAAAGAATGGGAGGAGCCAATTAGAGAAGGCAATTTCAATGAGCATTTGGATGAAGGCTCTGGAGAAGAAGCTACTGTAGGTCACTGAAGGGGACAGATGTCTTTCCTTATCCAATAGAACATATGAATCACTAGCTTGGGATATGACGGAATCCAGACTTCAGATATAAAGTATACTCTATCTACAGAGGTTCATAAATGGATGTAAGGCTTGACCATGAATCATTCAAGACATAGCACATAGGAGGAACAAGAAGGGGACAACAGGATATTTGGAGGTTGACCAGAGGCCTCTCTATTTCACCCATGGATCTGATCATGTTTCAAAGAAAAACACCTGCATTTTGTTAACAGTCCAAAATGTCTATAATGACAAGAAACTGATTACAACTCCCCCAAATATTTAGATGGTTCCTTTCCTCCAGTTCCTGTTTCCTGTTTCTTGAACTCTCAAAAAGAGAGAAATGTTTCCTAAGCAAAAGGAGGCTTGATTTGCAGTTTATCACAAAGGTTTGTTTAAGGGAGCAAATCTTGTGGTCCTCTAGGTGGGATGGGGGTATATAAGTATCTGTCAAAGATTTGGATTCCTGTCACTTTCTTCCCTTACAATGTGAGTGTTTAAGTGACTTTCAAGTGTTCATCAAGGCAAAAGAAGATATTCATCTGAAATAGAAGAGGAATGCCTATGGTCTAGACTAGGAAATTCTATTAAGTGGATAGAGCCTAGAGTTGGTCCATCAGAGCAACTCTCATGGCCAGACTGCAGACAGACAATAAACTAAGCCCATGATTGAATGGAAAGGCTAGATCAGGCTAGACAACAGGTCTAAAGTTGTACAGAGCTTTTGATGGTCCTAAGACTTCTTCCTGAAACCAAAGGTCATCTTTAAAACTAATACAATTCAAGGGGTAGCTAGGTGACACAGTGGATAAAGCACCGGCCCTGGAGTTAGGAGTACCTGGGTTCAAATCCGGTCTTAGACACTTAATAATTACCTAGCTGTGTGGCCTTGGGCAAGCCACTTAACCACATTGCCTAGCAAAAAAAAAAAAAACCTTAAAAAAAACTAATACAATTCCTATGAATCACAGAATAACTCAGTTTCCAAAGAATAAAAACTGCGGGTGATCCAAACAGCATTGAAGGGAAACATGGCAGGCATAACTAAGTTATAACTTGTCACCAATGATGATCTCAGCTCTGCGACTCACTATCTGTGAGAACTAACACTAGGTACTTCACTTCTCTTGGACTCGGTTTCCTCCTCTGTAAAAGAAGTGGGTTAGACCAGATGACTTCTGAGGTTCTTTCCAGATCTCTATATATGATCCTATGGAGGCAGCTGGTAGTGCAAAGGATAGAGCAATGGACCTGAAATTCAGACTCAAGACACTAGATGTGTGATTCTGGTCAAGGCACTTAACTTCTACTCTCCTCAGTTTCCTCAACTGTAAAATGGGGAGAAGGAAATGGAAAATCACTCCATTATATTTGCCAAGAAAATCCTAAATGGAGTCATGAAGAGTCAGACATGATTGAAAGGACTGAACAACATCTCCACAAAAAAAACCTAACAATGTGGTTGTAAGGATCAGTTGAGATAATATTTGTAAAAAGAACTTAACACAGGGCTATATAAATGTTTATTCTCTTCCCTTCACTTATTCACCTATGAGTGACCTTGAGCAAATCACTTCACATCTCTGAGACTCAGTTTCCTCCTCTGTAAAATGAAAGGATTAGACTAGATTAACTTTCAGCTTCCTTGCAACTTTAGAACTTGGATTCTATGAGTGAACTTAAGTAAATCGTTTCACTTCTCTGAGGCTCTGTTTCCTTTTCTAAAAAATAAGAGGGTTGGCCAACTTACCGCTCCTTCCTGCTCTAAATCTATGATCCTTTCATTGAATCAGATCATTCAGTGACTTAGACATGGCACCTGTGACTTAGAGTCCAGTGGACTTGCCACTACACCACCACATGTTGCAAGGTACCTTGGAGTAACAACCTCCCTCAGGTCTTTAAAAATAAATTTTAAATGGTGGAAAATGGATTTCCAGATTGAAACCAAGGACTTTTTAAAAATCCCTATGCTATATGTCATGAATATTTTCTTCAAGAAGACTTCAAAGACTCTGGTCATAGGGAGAATTAATTTTTTTAAAATGATTTGGAGGGGGTAGTGAAGGTGGGCAAGGGGACTGGATCTTTCAATTAATAAAGGAAATCCTCTTTACCCATGAAAACTGGCCCCTCCTCTGCAACATATAATCTTAGAAAATTGTCTAGCCGAGCACACTGAGAGACTATGTGACATCCCCAGAGTTTTCTAGCCCATATAGTCATCAGAAGCAGGATGTGAACCCAGGTCTTCCAGATTCCAAACTTCCTCGTAACAGATAGGAAATGACTACTTAGAAAGGTGGGAGTTGTTTCCTATTCAGATGTCTTCGTGTATTTGGATCATTGACTGTTCAGAGCAAAAGGCAAAATTCTCATCTAATTCGAAGAAAGGAGAAAAAGAAGCCATTGCATGCAGTTACAACAGCTCACCCAACTTGTAAAAAGAAACAAACTACAGACCCTGAAAAATGAGAAATGTAGCAATGCAAAGAGGTTCAACTTTGATGATCACCTTTGGGTCTAGAATTGACAAGGAGAACAAGACTGAGTGGATCCCACTTAGTAAATTGCACAGGGCTTCTAACAATGCCACGCTCTTTCCTCACCATGAAGGCCCATCTTTTTAATACTGGCATTATGGTCTGAGATTCGTATAGCTGCAAATCATAGAACAACCCAATCAAAGCAATGAAGGGAAAAAAAAGATCATGGACTCTGGAATCAGAAGCACTGAGTTCTAATTTTGCCTCTGATTCTTACTATCTGTGTGACCTTGAGCAAATCACTTCTCCTCCTTGAGCCTCAGTTTCCTCCTCAGTAAAATGAGGTGGTTGAACTAGATAGTTTCTGAGGTTTCTTGCATCTGGGCCTAGAATTTTATGGCATCTGTAAAATTACCATTGTAGGTGACTGGAAGAGATATATAGAAAGACAACA
Source organism: Macrotis lagotis (assembly GCF_037893015.1). Classification (NCBI taxonomy): domain Eukaryota; kingdom Metazoa; phylum Chordata; class Mammalia; order Peramelemorphia; family Peramelidae; genus Macrotis; species Macrotis lagotis. The sequence goes on from NC_133666.1 coordinate 19,978,789, forward strand.
AGGTGGCACAGGTAGGATGCATCATCCATGCATCATCCATGATGATCTGTGCATGAGCAGTACCATAAAAGGAGATAGACTGGTCATGTAGTAAGGTCAAGGGAGAAGAGATGAACAAACTGAGCTTTGTCCTAAATCCCTGAAGAACTAGAGGGAGGTGGCTGGATCCTCCACAGAGGAATTATTGAAGGATGTGGACAAAAATTACACAGAGAAAATGAAGATGAATTTCAGTCTACACTGATGGTAAGAGAATCCATATCAATGAGATCATAAATCCCTCAAAGGAAGAATTCTGTGATCTTGACACATTACCAGGAATTTGGTTCACTGATGAGTCCATAGGCTAACTCATAAGCTAGCCTAGCACAGAGCCCTTGGAAGATGGGCAAAGGCCAGAAGAGTTGTTCGTGGTGGGAAGTGGAAAACCAGGAGCAGAGTACACACAAGTCAGGGGTGAGAACAGGCCAGGAGACCACAATGCCAGGCACCATAGAACTAAGATGAGGGTGCTAGAGTTGAGGGTTCCAAAAGGAATCCCAAAGCAAAGAGCCACGCTGAGAGGTAGTGGGTTCCCCTCCTGGGAGGTCTAGAAGCAGAGGTTGGATGTCCACTTGCTTAGGATATTTGTATAGATTGGACAACCTGGCCACTCAGATCTCTCACAATGTTAAGATTTTGTAATTCTGTTTCTGTGAATAGAGAAGACTATGGTAGGTCAAAGACAATGTTTCAATCATCCCACCTTTGCCTTGAGCCACCCCTAAGTCTATCTTACTACTCTCTTCTAAAGAGCCATCTTCCTCAGCATGTAGGCTCAATCAGTCTTATATTAACTGAGTACTACCAATCCATTGACTGGCACTTAATACTTATTGAAATGGTCAAAGGATATGAAAAGACACTTCTCAGATGAAGAAATTAAAGCTATCTATAATCATATAAGAAATGTTCTAAATCATTATTGATTAAAGAAATGCAAATTAAAAAAACTCTGAGGTACCACCACATACCTCGCAGATTGGCCAATATGACTAAAAAGGAAAATGACCAATGTTGAGTGGGGAATGGGAAATGGGAACACTGGGACGCTAACGCATTATTGGTGGAGTTGTGAATTAACCTAACCTTTCTGGAGAGCATTTTGGAATTAGGCCCAAAGGGCAATAAAACTGTGCATGCCCTTTGATTCAGCGATAATACAACTGCTAGATCTGTATCACAAAGACATCACAAAAAGGGAGTAAAAATCCACATATACAAAAATATTCATAGCAGCTCTTCTTGTAGTGGAAAAGAATTAGAAATTGAGGGGATGTCCATCTATTGTGAAATGGCTGAACAAATTGTGGTATACGAATGTGATGGAGTACTATTGTTCTATAAGAAATCATGAGGGATGGAACTTCAGAATAGCCTGGAAAGACTTGCATGAACTAATGCTGAGTGAAATGAGCAGAACCAGGAGAACATTATACACATTAATAACAACTTGGGGTGATGATGGACTTAGCAGTACGATAATCAAAGACAATTCTAAAAGATTTGTAATGGAAAATACCACCCATATCCAGAGAAGGAACTATGGAGTTTCAATATAGACCAAAGCTTACTATCTTGAAATTTTAAAAGTTGCCTTATGTATTATTTTGTTCTCTCTAATGTTTTTATCTGTTTCAATTTGATTCTTCTTTCACAACATGATTAATATGGATTTATATTTAATATCGTTAGACATGTATAACCTGTATTAGATTGCCTTCTGTCAGGGAGAGGGAGAGAGAAGGGAGGGAGGGAGGTATAGAGGGAGGGAGGGAGGAAGGGAGAAAATGTGAAACTCAAAATCTTGCAGAAATGATTGTTGAAAATTATCTTTGCATGTAGTTGGAAAAATAAATAAAATATAAATAAATAGATAAATTGTTTTTGGTTGACTGATTGGTTGAAGACAGGCACCATTGCCTAAAAATAACTACTTTTGCTCTAGAGTTCTCTGAGTATGTGGTATGTCCTCCACATGACTATAAGATAGAAATTATATGTATCTATATATGCATAGATATATTTATATATAAGGTAAAAGATGGGTAGGGACCATCATAGTATAGGAGAAGAAGCCCTAGACTTGGAATTGGTAGACCTGGATTCTAATGACAACTGGAATCATTGCTAGCTTTGAGATCATTGAAAAATCATTGGCCCAAGAATGATTCAATGGAAAGACTAGTGACTCTGGAGTCAAGAAACCAGAATGTCAATTCCATCTCTCATGCTTACAACCTGTGTGACCCTAGGCAAATAACTCAGCCTCAATGGGGCTGTGTAAAATGAACCACCTGGACTAGATGAGCTCTCAGGTCCCTTCTAGCTCTAAATCTATAATCCAGCCTCAGCTTCATCACTAATCATTGGACTCTGGGCAAATCAGTTCCCCTCTCAAAGCCTCAGTTTCCTCGCCTTGTTTGTAAACTAGGGATGACACTACTGTACTAGCTGCTGTACTTGCAGGGTTTCTATAGGTAAGATCTTCATAAACTGAAGCTAATGATGCACTATTTCCTCCCCCACCAAACACAAGGCTCTGAATACGGTAGGCAGTTCTAAACGTTTAAATGAAATTACATATGATAGAACCTTTCTGTCTTGAAGTTCACCAAGCAACCTCTCATCTCCAGTCACCCATATATTTATTTGTTTTCGTTTTTATGTTTTTGCAAGGCAAATAGGGTAAAGTGGCTTGCCCAAAGCTACACAGCTAGGCAATTATTAAGTGTCTGAGACCGGATTTGAACCCAGGTACTCCTGACGCCAAGGCCGGTGCTTTATCCACTTTATCCACTACGCCACCTAGCCGCCCCCACCCATATATTTAAAAGTATAATCTTTCATTCAGGCTATTGACTTTACCACCACCACCATATCCCATCTTGTTCTGCCTGATTACTAACACTCTTCCCAGTCTAATACCAAGGACAGACATTCTCTCTTCTTCCCACTCTCAACTGATCAGAAGAACTCCCTCATTTCCTTGAATTCCTGGACTACTTTGGGTCCCTCCTGTGCATGTCCATTGTCTATATCATTATTTATTAGAGTTATATTTGGTGTCTTCTCTCCTCTCCGGCCCCCTCCTACCAGCATGGACATTCTATGAGGGTAGAAATCAAGGCTGAGTCTCATGCCTGACCCAGGACCCCTCTCCAAACATAGTAAATATTCAGTAAATATTTGTCTAGTAAACAAAAAGAAATCTAATCTATCTCTCTTCCACCACTATTTACCATAAACAGGAAATAAGACATTATCACCGATCTCTACTGTGGGCTAGGATCTCCAGGTTTACTTTAGTCAAGAGAACTTTGATATTATAGCAGTGACTGTCCCTACCAGTGTAGGAAGGTAGGTTTGACAATCTTAAGATCTTTGGCAAGTTCTTCCTCTCCCTGGTCCTGATTCCTCATATGTAAAATAAGGAGGTGGTAAATTGAATAATCTCTAATATTCCGTTAAGGTCTAAATCCTACAAATATATGAAGTGGTTGATTTTATCTAGGGTACTTTGCCTGAAATTAAGGTAAACTGCCACCAGGTGTCAATAATGTCTTGGCGAGTAAGAGGATCCTGCTATGGCCATGAGCCAGAGACAATGGATGCTTTTCCTTTACTACAAGAATACAAATATGACTATGAAAATAGATAAGCAGAGATTTTCAGAGGCATTCCCTGTTTGGCATCTCTGATTAGAGAACTCTCTTCCCTGGGGAGCTGAGGTTATGTCCAGACAGCAGGGCGGTGCAGATCTGGAAATCCTCTCTCCAACTGGGCTCCTGCCAAGATTGAGTAAACTTAAGGGCTCCCCAAGGGCTATATAAAACCAAAAGGGATGGGCTTTCCCTCCATTTATGACTGAGCGTTTTTATGAGGGGTGGATCTGTCCTCTAAGGAGCTGGAAGAAGCCGTAGAGATACCTCTGGGTCTCACTCTTAGGAAAGGTATCATCTCTTAGGGACCTTGTCAATGACTGAGAGAACTCCTTTAGTGTAGGGACTCTAAGGAGCTGATAAAACCTCCAGCGTAATATCTCTCTTCCCAGAGGAAAGAGAGAGGTCTCTAGTGGAGAGTCTCAGGGATCTGTCCTTGATCCTTTGCTGTTTGACGTTTTTAGCAACAACATACACGGTTGAAGGCACAAATGGGATGTTTTCCAAACTTCCAGATAACTAGAAGCATGTGGTAGGAGCAACATCTACTTCTCCCTATCCAACAAGGAAACTTCCAGTTAGACAAAACTAATTTGAGGGGGGAGGGGTTTCCCCCTACAAAAACTGTCCTTGAGACAACAGGTGCAGAGGACAAAGGCTTGAGCCACTGACACAGCTTCCTGTATGACCTGAGGCAGAAAAAGCTTAGTACAGGAGAAACTGGGGTTCCTCAGGCTTGACAGATTCCCCAATGTCTTGTGAGTCAGCATACTTGGCTAATTGGGCATGTCTCTATGTGGAAATAAAGGGAGCTGCAACCCTCTTAATCGATGTCATGTCTTTGCTAAATATCTTTTCCAAACTAATGCTAGGTAAATTCCTTTTCTTAAATATAAAGAAATATAAAAATGTCTCATTTTATTCCAATCTCAAGACTCACCAGGTCAGCCTGAGTAAGGCCTGACCTAAAACAGAGAGATAACCACTATGTTGAATTGATGAAACATTTATTAAGTGATTACTTTATAATATCTACTATGATGTAGCTACAAATAAAAGAAAGTCCCTGCCCTCAAGGAGCTTACATTCTAATAGGAGAAGACAATACATAAAGGGGAGTCACAAAGAGGTAGGAGGGGGTTTGGAAATGGTCAGCTAATAACAAAGAAACTCAGTTCTTTGTTAATTGGCATGAACACTTCTCTACCAGACCTAGCATCTTAGGGACAGAGTTCAAATTTGCAAGGTGATGGGGCTAAAGAATATAATCAGAGTATAGAAAGAATGATCTGGAAATGCCAAATAATTGAGACAGGATCTAACAAAATATCGACAGGCTAAAATGAAGGACCAAATCTTGTGAGATGAAGTATAATAAGGATAAATGTAAAGTTTTATACTTGGTCTCAAAAAATCAACTTCAGAAGTAAAGGATGAGTGAAGCATGGCTAGGCAACAATTTGGATGAAAAAAAGATCTGAAGGGTTAGTGAACCTCAATTAATGCTCAGTCATTGGTGTGATGAGGCCTCCAAAGAACCTAATGTGACATTAGAATTTTAATCAAAAATAAGACTCAGAACTAAGGAGATCATAGCCCAGTGTGGTCTGCCTTAGTCAGATCATGGTTTTAATACTGTGTTCACCTCTGAGTCATATATTTTAAAAAGGATTTTGATGAGCTTAAGAATATTCAGAGAAAGGTCACAGGGATGAGGAAGGGTCTCAAGGTCTTGTCACATGAGGACTCATGGAAGGAATTAAGATTGTTTAACCTAGTGAAGAGAAGACTTAAGAGGAGGAATATCATTTTAAAAAATTGTTCCAAGAAGGAAGGATTATCCTTGCTCTGCTTGGCCCCAGAGAGCAGAACTGGGCACAGTTCACCACTGGATGGATGTGGCCAATTTAAGCTTCCTAACAATTCCAAAATGGCAACTTTAGGAGAGAGCCCTCACTGGAGGTCTTCAACTGAAGGCCACATATTAACTTGTCAGGGACACTGTAAGGGTAATTCTTGTTCAAATGTGGATTGTATCAATGACTTCAAAGGTCCCTTCCTAGGTTGAATTTTGTGATTCTGAACAACACTAGGGAATGGCTTCCTCCATAGAGGGAGAATAGTATAATAGGAGTACAAAACTGAGAATTAGGGAGCCTTGGTCTGAATTTTGGTTCTGCTGATTCTTGACCCTATGGCCTTGTATGAATCACTTCATCCCTCTAAGTTTCAGTTCCCCCATCTGTAAAATGGGCTAAGAATACCTTCTTTATAGGGTGTCATAAGAAATTAGAAGGCGTGATTCTTGTCCTCTCTCCTTTTTTGCTGCTATTACTCCGAGTCCCCAAAAGGGATGGAAGTTGGGGATCAATCCCTCCCACCAGATTCCAGTCCCTGTCACCATTGCCCCTTTGATGTTTTTCTTAAACAAGAAAAGATTTTGTAGCCAAGCACCTGAGCATCACAGTGATGCTTACAGCACTCACCTACAAAAGTAAACTAAAAGATACTGAGGTAACCTAGTAAGCCAGAAAGACTTTGATTCTATTGTGTCTCAGTTCCTCACCTGTGAGCTAACAGAGAACAGAGCTTTTGTTGTAAATACAAGTTCAGAACCTGAAAGGAATTTGGCATTTTCTCATGTTTGAATGAGATATATTAGATAGGAAGACATAACATAGGTGAAGGTAACAGGGTATGTGGAAAGTAATTTCAAGAGAAAGAACATTTGTAGTGGGGGCAGGGGGTTAGAAAAGGTCTCCTGCAGAAAATGAAATTTGACAAGTTTTTGGAAGGAAGTCAGGAATTCTATAAGTAAATGATGAGGAAGGAGGTCATTCCAGACATTGCCTATGCAAAGATGCAGAAGTGGGAGATGCCATGTCTAGTAGTAAAATAGCCAACTGGTCAATTTGTTTGGCACAGGTAGCATGTGAAGGGATTCAGAGCCATGTGAAATGTCTCTAAAAGCAGTCGGGAGCTAGACTATATATATATATATATATATATATATATATATATATATATATATATATATATATATATATATATATATATATAGGTTCGGGTGCCAGGCTGAGGATTTTGTATATTTTAGGCTAGAGGCAATAGGGAGCCACTAAAGATTTTTGAGTAGGGGAGTGATATGGTCAGATACTTGTTTCAAGAATATCAGTTTTGCAGTTGTAGAGAGACAGAGAGGAGAGGGTGAAGACTTATAAATTCTTTGTTAAAATAAAGACCCCTCCTAATTTATCTTTTTTGAAAAAAATTTTTTCATATATCACATTTGCTTAAAAGTAGATCAAGCCAGTGTTGAAATTGTGATTTGGAAGCGGGAAAGGGAAAGGACTGTATTTATATAGAATGATCTAGCAAAATAAGGAAGTGCTACAATGCATCCCTTCCAACTATTACATATGCATGAGATGATAGATAGACAGATAGATAGATATGAAGGAGACATGTTGAACAGCAGCTGAGGCTCACAAATTAAGGCAGATTAGAATTTAGAAAAGTCAATTATCCCTCATGAGAATTAGCCACAGGCAAACCTCTTCCAGTCTGCTTGCTTCCAGTTACCTCTGACTTCCCTCAATCCTCTGAACACTCCTTTAAAGCCTAGAAAGAGAACTCTCAACTAAAGAAGAGGTTCACATGCCCAGGATTCAAGATGGTGCCAAGAATATTTCTCTTCCTCTCTCCCACTAGTGAAATCTGTCTCTGCCTTAAAAGTTCAGCTCAAGAAACAACTCTTCTGTGAAGGTTTCCCTCAAACTTCCCCTTCAAATGATCTTTCCCTCCCCAAATTGTCCCTAGGGCACTCTGTCTTCATTTTCAAGATGATGAGAGGCAACATGGCACCTTGAAAGGACCACCATCTTTGTAGACAGAAGATATGGCTTTGAATCCTATATCTGGCACTATTTATGTGACCTTGAGAAGATCTCTTAACTTTCCCAGGCTTCTGTAACTTCATCTGTAGAAGGGTCAGACTAGGTGGCTTATGAACTCTTTTCCAGCTATGGATCTAGGAACCTAAGTGTGACCTTGGACAAGTCCCTTCCCCTCCCTGAACTTCAGTTTCCTCTTCTGTAAAACAAGACTTGGACTAGAGGGACTCAGAGGTACCTTCCAGTTCTAGGTCTAGGAACCTAGGTGTGACCTTGGACAAGTCCCTTCCTTCTCTGTTAAATGAAAAAGTTGAAGAGAGACTAGCATTGTCTTTGGCATTAGTACCAAGGAGGACTTAGGGTTATCTCTTCCCTCTATCCATAAGAACTTAAGCAAAGTGGCTAGGTGGCACAGTAGATAGAGCACTGGCCCTGGAGTCAGGAGTGCCTGAGTTCAAATCCAGCCTCAGACACTTAATGATTTACTTAGCTGTGTGGTCTTGGGCAAGTCACTTAACCCCACTGCCTTGCAAAAAAACTTTAAAAATAAAGAACTTGTGCAAAGTCATTTAACCATTTGGGACCTCAGTTTCCTCATCTAAAAAATGATGGGGGTGGGTCTCCAGGTGACTTTCAAGGTCCTTCCAGCTCAAAATCCATGAATGAATGATCCTCTGAATTCCAATAACTCCATGTCCCTATAAAGTTCCTATCTCTGTGATCTTTGGATCCTTTGTGCTAGTAATTCTCTTTGCACACTCTCCTCTGTGATCCTAGAATCCTCAGCTCCTTCAACTTCCCTTCCTAAGAACCCTCCCAGCTCTAGACTCTCCCTTGGACACTAGCTCTATGTATCCACGGAAGGTTCTAAGCTCCTTAGGAGTCGTTCTTCATCTTTGTCTGGAACATAGTAGGAACCTAGTAAGCCTTTGTGGACCTGACCTGCCAGCTAAGAAGAGTGAAGGGCTAAGGCTGAGATGACAAGCCCCAGTCCCTCAGAGCATGTCAATGAGCCAGAAGCTGTCTCAGCCTACTGGGGCCCTCTACTGTTCCTCATTGGCTTGCCTGTCATCCTTCCTGTCTACCTGTCCAAGATGGGGATGAAGACAATCACATCAAGGCTGGCAGGAGATCTGGAGGCAGAGGAATCCCAACTCTGTCAAGACCTCTCTGTGACCTTGGACAAATCTCTTCTCCCTGGCCTCAGTAACCTCTCGTGTCAAATGAGAGGGCTGGCCTGGGCAAACTCAAAATTCTCCAGTCCTGAGTGCAATAGAAACCCGAGGGTGGCACCATGGAAATAACAAAATGGAAATACTGCCCTCCCTCCAGCCTCCCAGTTTGGAAGAAAGGCAAAGAAAGAAATCGGGGGAAAGCATTCGTTTGTCTCCATTTTATGTTATCTGATAGATGAATGACTCAGCCCTTGACATGAAGTCAGAGAATTCCACGGGTGTTCCAAATTTCAGAGCTATTTCCTAATTCATTATATTCGGGCTTAAAAATGGAACTGCTTCCAGCTAATTCTAACTGGCTACCAGCTCCTTGGCCAATGGACACCCAGAACCCCCCTACCACCACTACTCAGCCTAGAGTGAAGCCTCCCAAGCCCCCCTGGTACAGGTTAGGCTGTTATTCCTCCCTCTTCTTCCCTCCCTTCCCCCTGGCCCAGCTTGCCCAGGCTGCTTCACAATGACAGATTCTAACCTCCTGAGAGGGGTGGGGGGAGGCATACATTAATAAAAATGTCAGTGATGTCAACCCTGGGAAGTAACCTGGCATAATTCACAATAAATTACCGCTCGCCATCAGAGAGACACTGCAGCTTATAAGAATGTCACTTTGGGAGTTGAGGAGTCCCCAGCTCATGTGATTTTCACCTGCAGTTTCTAAGCCCATTTGGAGCCCACCAGGGGATAATTAACTGGCTAAAATGTCCCCATCCCAATGGAATCGATTTGTTCAAACTCAGTTCCCTTGCCTACCCAATCTTCCAGCATGAAGGAGACTCTCTGATAGGTAAAAGCCTCAAAGGGTCCAGATTATTTGGTGTAATTCCCAGCATCCATCAAGTCTTAGGTGTGTGACCTTGAAGCTGTCACTTCCCTTTGAGTCTTCAGTGTGACACCACCAACCTCTGTCTGCCTGGAAGGGAAGGGGGGAGGAGTCACTGAGCTCAATCCACAAGCACAGCGCCTACAATGTGCCAGATGCCACGCTTCAAAGACAAAAGCTAAAAAGTCTCTGCCCTCCAGGACCTTACCATCTATCAGGCAAGAACCTTATGTACAGAGTTCCACAGGATTCCTTTTTTGTTTTGTTTTGTTTTGTTTTTTTCATAGACTTTCCCAAGCCCTATTCTCTAAAAAAAGAGCAATCATAGAATCATCACATTCTAGAGTCAGAAGGGACCTCAAAAATGGTGTAGTTCAACCCCTCTTTGGTGTTATCTTCTGTAATGCTCATCTTATCTTTCACCAGGGTACTTCATTAACAGGCATAATTACCAAGCTGTGTGACCTGGGGTTAAGTGACTTGTCCAAGGTCACACAGCTTGGTAATTATTAAGTATCTGAGGTCAGATTTGAACTCAGGTCGTCCTGACTCCAGGGCTGGTGCTCTATCCACTGCCCCGCATTGTCTTTTAAAAATAAAAAATAAAAAAAAGTTCTTCCTGATAGTGTGCTATATAGTTCATCTCTCAGTAACATTCCTCAAATTCTATGCCATTGGCTCCTCGTTAACATTCGGTTTTAGCAGAGCACAGGTATACCTTGAACCCCATTCAGGGGAGCGCGGGGTAAAGTCTCAACTTTTTATAAGATTGTTTCCCTTTACAATGCTCCCAAAGTATGAACCAATAATAGCAGACATTTATTTATGGAGGACTTCCAGGTTTGCAGAGCACTTTATATATGGCTATATAGACTTTATATATGACTAAAACCCATGAAGATGTAGGAGAACCAAGTGAGATTTGGTGAGCTGAAATGGAGGGAGGTATGCAATTCTCAGGCTTATTGAGTTTCGGGGAGGGGTTGGCCTTCCTGGGCCTTAGTCAGATGGTTTATACATTATCACTTCTGATCCTCACAATATGTCTACCAAGTAGGCAATTCAGGGATCCTCCCTCCCATTCTA